>NW_027362764.1:7645714-8083884 GCF_046119375.1 Phyllobates terribilis | reverse complement strand
GTATCTAGAGGTGGATGTACTAATCATCATGGAGCACGCGGCCATCATACTGTTCAGGAAGGAGACGTGTCCTGTATCTAGAGGTGGATGTACTAATCACCATGGAGCACGCGGTCATCATACCGTTCAGGAAGGAGACGTGTCCTGTATCTAGAGGTGATTGTACTAATCACCATGGAGCACGCGGCCATCATACCGTTCAGGAAGGAGACGTGTCCTGTATCTAGAGGTGATTGTACTAATCACCATGGAGCACGCGGCCATCATACCGTTCAGGAAGGAGACGTGTCCTGTATCTAGAGGTGATTGTACTAATCACCATGGAGCACGCGGCCATCATACCGTTCAGGAAGGAGACGTGTCCTGTATCTAGAGGTGGATGTACTAATCACCATGGAGCACGCGGCCATCATACCGTTCAGGAAGGAGACGTGTCCTGTATCTAGAGGTGGATGTACTAATCACCATGGAGCACGCGGCCATCATACCGTTCAGGAAGGAGACGTGTCCTGTATCTAGAGGTGGATGTACTAATCACCATGGAGCACGCGGCCATCATACCGTTCAGGAAGGAGACGTGTCCTGTATCTAGAGGTGATGTACTAATCACCATGGAGCACGCGGCCATCATACCGTTCAGGAAGGAGACGTGTCCTGTATCTAGAGGTGATTGTACTAATCACCATGGAGCACGCGGCCATCATACTGTTCAGGAAGGAGACGTGTCCTGTATCTAGAGGTGGATGTACTAATCACCATGGAGCACGCGGCCATCATACTGTTCAGGAAGGAGACGTGTCCTGTATCTAGAGGTGGATGTACTAATCACCATGGAGCACGCGGCCATCATACTGTTCAGGAAGGAGACGTGTGCTGTATCTAGAGGTGGATGTACTAATCACCATGGAGCACGCGGCCATCATACGTTCAGGAAGGAGACGTGTCCTGTATCTAGAGGTGATTGTACTAATCACCATGGAGCACGCGGCCATCATACTGTTCAGGAAGGAGACGTGTCCTGTATCTAGAGGTGATTGTACTAATCACCATGGAGCACGCGGCCATCATACCGTTCAGGAAGGAGACGTGTCCTGTATCTAGAGGTGAATGTACTAATCACCATGGAGCACGCGGCCATCATACTGTTCAGGAAGGAGACGTGTCCTGTATCTAGAGGTGATGTACTAATCACCATGGAGCACGCGGCCATCATACTGTTCAGGAAGGAGACGTGTCCTGTATCTAGAGGTGATTGTACTAATCACCATGGAGCACGCGGCCATCATACCGTTCAGGAAGGAGACGTGTCCTGTATCTAGAGGTGATTGTACTAATCACCATGGAGCACGCGGCCATCATACTGTTCAGGAAGGAGACGTGTCCTGTATCTAGAGGTGATTGTACTAATCACCATGGAGCACGCGGCCATCATACTGTTCAGGAAGGAGACGTGTCCTGTATCTAGAGGTGAATGTACTAATCACCATGGAGCACGCGGCCATCATACCTGTTCAGGAAGGAGACGGGTCCTGTATCTAGAGGTGATGTACTAATCACCATGGAGCACGCGGCCATCATACTGTTCAGGAAGGAGACGTGTCCTGTATCTAGAGGTGATTGTACTAATCACCATGGAGCACGCGGTCATCATACCGTTCAGGAAGGAGACGGGTCCTGTATCTAGAGGTGAATGTACTAATCACCATGGAGCACGCGGCCATCATACTGTTCAGGAAGGAGACGTGTCCTGTATCTAGAGGTGGATGTACTAATCACCATGGAGCACGCGGTCATCATACTGTTCAGGAAGGAGACGTGTCCTGTATCTAGAGGTGATTGTACTAATCACCATGGAGCACGCTGGCCATCATACCGTTCAGGAAGGAGACGTGTCCTGTATCTAGAGGTGAATGTACTAATCACCATGGAGCACGCGGCCATCATACTGTTCAGGAAGGAGACGTGTCCTGTATCTAGAGGTGATGTACTAATCACCATGGAGCACGCGGCCATCATACCGTTCAGGAAGGAGACGTGTCCTGTATCTAGAGGTGATTGTACTAATCACCATGGAGCACGCGGCCATCATACCGTTCAGGGAAGGAGACGTGTCCTGTATCTAGAGGTGATTGTACTAATCACCATGGAGCACGCGGCCATCATACCGTTCAGGAAGGAGACGTGTCCTGTATCTAGAGGTGGATGTACTAATCACCATGGAGCAAGCGGCCATCATACCGTTCAGGAAGGAGACGTGTCCTGTATCTAGAGGTGAATGTACTAATCACCATGGAGCACGCGGCCATCATACCGTTCAGGAAGGAGACGTGTCCTGTATCTAGAGGTGAATGTACTAATCACCATGGAGCACCCGGCCATCATACCGTTCAGGAAGGAGACGGGTCCTGTATCTAGAGGTGAATGTACTAATCACCATGGAGCACGCGGCCATCATACTGTTCAGGAAGGAGACGTGTCCTGTATCTAGAGGTGATTGTACTAATCACCATGGAGCACGCGGCCATCATACCGTTCAGGAAGGAGACGTGTCCTGTATCTAGAGGTGAATGTACTAATCACCATGGAGCACGCGGCCATCATACCGTTCAGGAAGGAGACGTGTCCTGTATCTAGAGGTGAATGTACTAATCACCATGGAGCACCCGGCCATCATACCGTTCAGGAACGAGACGGGTCCTGTATCTAGAGGTGAATGTACTAATCACCATGGAGCACGCGGCCATCATACTGTTCAGGAAGGAGACGTGTCCTGTATCTAGAGGTGGATGTACTAATCACCATGGAGCACGCGGCCATCATACTGTTCAGGAAGGAGACGTGTCCTGTATCTAGAGGTGGATGTACTAATCACCATGGAGCACGCGGCCATCATACCGTTCAGGAAGGAGACGTGTCCTGTATCTAGAGGTGGATGTACTAATCACCTTGGAGCACGCGGCCATCATACCGTTCAGGAAGGAGACGTGTCCTGTATCTAGAGGTGATTGTACTAATCACCATGGAGCACGCGGCCATCATACCGTTCAGGAAGGAGACGTGTCCTGTATCTAGAGGTGATTGTACTAATCACCATGGAGCACGCGGCCATCATACCGTTCAGGAAGGAGACGTGTCCTGTATCTAGAGGTGGATGTACTAATCACCATGGAGCACGCGGCCATCATACCGTTCAGGAAGGAGACGTGTCCTGTATCTAGAGGTGATTTTACTAATCACCATGGAGCACGCGGCCATCATACCGTTCAGGAAGGAGACGTGTCCTGTATCTAGAGGTGGATGTACTAATCACCATGAAGCACGCGGCCATCATACCGTTCAGGAAGGAGACGTTCTGTATCTAGAGGTGAATGTACTAATCACCATGGAGCACGCGGCCATCATACTGTTCAGGAAGGAGACGTGTCCTGTATCTAGAGGTGGATGTACTAATCACCATGGAGCACGCGGCCATCATACTGTTCAGGAAGGAGACGTGTCCTGTATCTAGAGGTGGATGTACTAATCACCATGGAGCACGCGGCCATCATACCGTTCAGGAAGGAGACGTGTCCTGTATCTAGAGGTGGATGTACTAATCACCTTGGAGCACGCGGCCATCATACCGTTCAGGAAGGAGACGTGTCCTGTATCTAGAGGTGATTGTACTAATCACCATGGAGCAGGCGGCCATCATACCGTTCAGGAAGGAGACGTGTCCTGTATCTAGAGGTGGATGTACTAATCACCATGGAGCACGCGGCCATCATACCGTTCAGGAAGGAGACGTGTCCTGTATCTAGAGGTGGATGTACTAATCACCATGGAGCACGCGGCCATCATACCGTTCAGGAAGGAGACGTGTCCTGTATCTAGAGGTGGATGTACTAATCACCATGGAGCACGCGGCCATCATACTGTTCAGGAAGGAGACGTGTCCTGTATCTAGAGGTGATTGTACTAATCACCATGGAGCACGCGGCCATCATACTGTTCAGGAAGGAGACGTGTCCTGTATCTAGAGGTGATTGTACTAATCACCATGGAGCACGCGGTCATCATACCGTTCAGGAAGGAGACGGGTCCTGTATCTAGAGGTGAATGTACTAATCACCATGGAGCACGCGGCCATCATACTGTTCAGGAAGGAGACGTGTCCTGTATCTAGAGGTGGATGTACTAATCACCATGGAGCACGCGGTCATCATACTGTTCAGGAAGGAGACGTGTCCTGTATCTAGAGGTGATTGTACTAATCACCATGGAGCACGTGGCCATCATACCGTTCAGGATGGAGACGTGTCCTGTATCTAGAGGTGATTGTACTAATCACCATGGAGCACCCGGCCATCATACTGTTCAGGAAGGAGACGTGTCCTGTATCTAGAGGTGATTGTACTAATCACCATGGAGCACGCGGTCATCATACCGTTCAGGAAGGAGACGGGTCCTGTATCTAGAGGTGAATGTACTAATCACCATGGAGCACGCGGCCATCATACTGTTCAGGAAGGAGACGTGTCCTGTATCTAGAGGTGATTGTACTAATCACCATGGAGCACGCGGTCATCATACCGTTCAGGAAGGAGACGGGTCCTGTATCTAGAGGTGAATGTACTAATCACCATGGAGCACGCGGCCATCATACTGTTCAGGAAGGAGACGTGTCCTGTATCTAGAGGTGGATGTACTAATCACCATGGAGCACGCGGTCATCATACTGTTCAGGAAGGAGACGTGTCCTGTATCTAGAGGTGATTGTACTAATCACCATGGAGCACGTGGCCATCATACCGTTCAGGAAGGAGACGTGTCCTGTATCTAGAGGTGATTGTACTAATCACCATGGAGCACCCGGCCATCATACTGTTCAGGAAGGAGACGTGTCCTGTATCTAGAGGTGGATGTACTAATCACCATGGAGCACGCGGCCATCATACCGTTCAGGAAGGAGACGTGTCCTGTATCTAGAGGTGATTGTACTAATCACCATGGAGCACGCGGCCATCATACCGTTCAGGGAGGAGACGTGTCCTGTATCTAGAGGTGATTGTACTAATCATCATGGAGCACGCGGCCATCATACCGTTCAGGAAGGAGACGTGTCCTGTATCTAGAGGTGGATGTACTAATCACCATGGAGCAAGCGGCCATCATACCGTTCAGGAAGGAGACGTGTCCTGTATCTAGAGGTGAATGTACTAATCACCATGGAGCACGCGGCCATCATACCGTTCAGGAAGGAGACGTGTCCTGTATCTAGAGGTGAATGTACTAATCACCATGGAGCACCCGGCCATCATACCGTTCAGGAACGAGACGGGTCCTGTATCTAGAGGTGAATGTACTAATCACCATGGAGCACGCGGCCATCATACTGTTCAGGAAGGAGACGTGTCCTGTATCTAGAGGTGATTGTACTAATCACCATGGAGCACGCGGCCATCATACCGTTCAGGAAGGAGACGTGTCCTGTATCTAGAGGTGAATGTACTAATCACCATGGAGCACGCGGCCATCATACCGTTCAGGAAGGAGACGTGTCCTGTATCTAGAGGTGAATGTACTAATCACCATGGAGCACCCGGCCATCATACCGTTCAGGAACGAGACGGGTCCTGTATCTAGAGGTGAATGTACTAATCACCATGGAGCACGCGGCCATCATACTGTTCAGGAAGGAGACGTGTCCTGTATCTAGAGGTGGATGTACTAATCACCATGGAGCACGCGGCCATCATACTGTTCAGGAAGGAGACGTGTCCTGTATCTAGAGGTGGATGTACTAATCACCATGGAGCACGCGGCCATCATACCGTTCAGGAAGGAGACGTGTCCTGTATCTAGAGGTGGATGTACTAATCACCTTGGAGCACGCGGCCATCATACCGTTCAGGAAGGAGACGTGTCCTGTATCTAGAGGTGATTGTACTAATCACCATGGAGCAGGCGGCCATCATACCGTTCAGGAAGGAGACGTGTCCTGTATCTAGAGGTGGATGTACTAATCACCATGGAGCACGCGGCCATCATACCGTTCAGGAAGGAGACGTGTCCTGTATCTAGAGGTGATTTTACTAATCACCATGGAGCACGCGGCCATCATACCGTTCAGGAAGGAGACGTGTCCTGTATCTAGAGGTGGATGTACTAATCACCATGAAGCACGCGGCCATCATACCGTTCAGGAAGGAGACGTTCTGTATCTAGAGGTGAATGTACTAATCACCATGGAGCACGCGTCCATCATACCGTTCAGGAAGGAGACGTGTCCTGTATCTAGAGGTGATTGTACTAATCACCATGGAGCACGCGGCCATCATACTGTTCAGGAAGGAGACGGGTCCTGTATCTAGAGGTGAATGTACTAATCACCATGGAGCACGCGGTCATCATACCGTTCAGGAAGGAGACGTGTCCTGTATCTAGAGGTGGATGTACTAATCACCATGGAGCACGCGGTCATCATACCGTTCAGGAAGGAGACGTGTCCTGTATCTAGAGGTGATTGTACTAATCACCATGGAGTACGCGGCCATCATACTGTTCAGGAAGGAGACGTGTCCTGTATCTAGAGGTGGATGTACTAATCACCATGGAGCACGCGGCCATCATACCGTTCAGGAAGGAGACGTGTCCTGTATCTAGAGGTGGATGTACTAATCACCATGGAGCACGCGGCCATCATACCGTTCAGGAAGGAGACGTGTCCTGTATCTAGAGGTGGATGTACTAATCATCATGGAGCACGCGGCCATCATACTGTTCAGGAAGGAGACGTGTCCTGTATCTAGAGGTGGATGTACTAATCACCATGGAGCACGCGGCCATCATACCGTT
Source organism: Phyllobates terribilis (assembly GCF_046119375.1). Classification (NCBI taxonomy): domain Eukaryota; kingdom Metazoa; phylum Chordata; class Amphibia; order Anura; family Dendrobatidae; genus Phyllobates; species Phyllobates terribilis. Next base: position 8,077,047 of record NW_027362764.1, on the reverse strand, counting down.
CAGGAAGGAGACGTGTCCTGTATCTAGAGGTGATTGTACTAATCACCATGGAGCACGCGGCCATCATACCGTTCAGGAAGGAGACGTGTCCTGTATCTAGAGGTGATTGTACTAATCACCATGGAGCACGCGGCCATCATACCGTTCAGGAAGGAGACGTGTCCTGTATCTAGAGGTGATTGTACTAATCACCATGGAGCACGCGGCCATCATACCGTTCAGGAAGGAGACGTGTCCTGTATCTAGAGGTGATTGTACTAATCACCATGGAGCACGCGGCCATCATACCGTTCAGGAAGGAGACGTGTCCTGTATCTAGAGGTGGATGTACTAATCACCATGGAGCACGCGGCCATCATACTGTTCAGGAAGGAGACGTGTCCTGTATCTAGAGGTGGATGTACTAATCACCATGGAGCACGCGGTCATCATACCGTTCAGGAAGGAGACGTGTCCTGTATCTAGAGGTGATTGTACTAATCACCATGGAGCACGCGGCCATCATACTGTTCAGGAAGGAGACGGGTCCTGTATCTAGAGGAGATTGTACTAATCACCATGGAGCACGCGGTCATCATACTGTACAGGAAGGAGACGTGTCCTGTATCTAGAGGTGGATGCACTAATCACCATGGAGCACGCGGCCATCATACTGTTCAGGAAGGAGACGGGTCCTGTATCTAGAGGAGATTGTACTAATCACCATGGAGCACGCGGTCATCATACCGTTCAGGAAGGAGACGGGTCCTGTATCTAGAGGAGATTGTACTAATCACCATGGAGCACGCGGTCATCATACCGTTCAGGAAGGAGACGGGTCCTGTATCTAGAGGAGATTGTACTAATCACCATGGAGCACGCGGCCATCATACCGTTCAGGAAGGAGACGGGTCCTGTATCTAGAGGAGATTGTACTAATCACCATGGAGCACGCGGTCATCATACCGTTCAGGAAGGAGACGTGTCCTGTATCTAGAGGTGATTGTACTAATCACCATGGAGCACGCGGCCATCATACTGTTCAGGAAGGAGACGGGTCCTGTATCTAGAGGTGGCTGTACTAATCACCATGGAGCACGCGGCCATCATACTGTTCAGGAAGGAGACGTGTCCTGTATCTAGAGGTGATTGTACTAATCACCATGGAGCACGCGGTCATCATACTGTTCAGGAAGGAGACGTGTCCTGTATCTAGAGGTGGCTGTACTAATCACCATGGAGCACGCGGCCATCATACTGTTCAGGAAGGAGACGTGTCCTGTATCTAGAGGTGATTGTACTAATCACCATGGAGCACGCGGCCATCATACTGTTCAGGAAGGAGACGTGTCCTGTATCTAGAGGTGCATGTACTAATCACCTTGGAGCACGCGGCCATCATACCGTTCAGGAAGGAGACGGGTCCTGTATCTAGAGGTGGATGTACTAATCATCATGGAGCACGTGGCCATCATACTGTTCAGGAAGGAGACGTGTCCTGTATCTAGAGGTGATTGTACTAATCACCATGGAGCACGCGGCCATCATACTGTTCAGGAAGGAGACGTGTCCTGTATCTAGAGGTGAATGTACTAATCACCATGGAGCACGCGGCCATCATACCGTTCAGGAAGGAGACGTGTCCTGTATCTAGAGGTGGATGTACTAATCATCATGGAGCAGGTGGCCATCATACCGTTCAGGAAGGAGACGTGTCCTGTATCTAGAGGTGGATGTACTAATCACCATGGAGCACGCGGCCATCATACTGTTCAGGAAGGAGACGTGTCCTGTATCTAGAGGTGATTGTACTAATCACCATGGAGCACGCGGCCATCATACCGTTCAGGAAGGAGACGTGTCCTGTATCTAGAGGTGGATGTACTAATCATCATGGAGCACGTGGCCATCATACCGTTCAGGAAGGAGACGTGTCCTGTATCTAGAGGTGGATGTACTAATCATCATGGAGCACGTGGCCATCATACCGTTCAGGAAGGAGACGTGTCCTGTATCTAGAGGTGATTGTACTAATCACCATGGAGCACGCGGCCATCATACTGTTCAGGAAGGAGATGTGTCCTGTATCTAGAGGTGATTGTACTAATCATCATGGAGCACGCGGCCATCATACCGTTCAGGAAGGAGACGTGTCCTGTATCTAGAGGTGGATGTACTAATCACCATGGAGCACGCGGCCATCATACTGTTCAGGAAGGAGACGTGTCCTGTATCTAGAGGTGATTGTACTAATCACCATGGAGCACGCGGCCATCATACCGTTCAGGAAGGAGACGTGTCCTGTATCTAGAGGTGATTGTACTAATCACCATGGAGCACGCGGCCATCATACTGTTCAGGAAGGAGACGGGTCCTGTATCTAGAGGTGATTGTACTAATCACCATGGAGCACGCGGCCATCATACCGTTCAGGAAGGAGACGTGTCCTGTATCTAGAGGTGATTGTACTAATCACCATGGAGCACCCGGCCATCATACTGTTCAGGAAGGAGACGTGTCCTGTATCTAGAGGTGCATGTACTAATCACCTTGGAGCACGCGGCCATCATACTGTTCAGGAAGGAGACGTGTCCTGTATCTAGAGGTGAATGTACTAATCACCATGGAGCACGCGGCCATCATACTGTTCAGGAAGGAGACGTGTCCTGTATCTAGAGGTGAATGTACTAATCACCATGGAGCACGCGGACATCATACCGTTCAGGAAGGAGACGTGTCCGGTATCTAGAGGTGGATGTAGTAATCACCATGGAGCACGCGGCCATCATACCGTTCAGGAAGGAGACGTGTCCTGTATCTAGAGGTGATTGTACTAATCACCATGGAGCACGCGGCCATCATACTGTTCAGGAAGGAGACGGGTCCTGTATCTAGAGGTGATTGTACTAATCACCATGGAGCACGCGGCCATCATACCGTTCAGGAAGGAGACGTGTCCTGTATCTAGAGGTGATTGTACTAATCACCATGGAGCACCCGGCCATCATACTGTTCAGGAAGGAGACGTGTCCTGTATCTAGAGGTGCATGTACTAATCACCTTGGAGCACGCGGCCATCATACTGTTCAGGGAGGAGACGTGTCCTGTATCTAGAGGTGATTGTACTAATCACCATGGAGCACGCGGCCATCATACTGTTCAGGAAGGAGACGTGTCCTGTATCTAGAGGTGATTGTACGAATCACCATGGAGCACGCGGCCATCATACTGTTCAGGAAGGAGACGTGTCCTGTATCTAGAGGTGGATGTACTAATCACCATGGAGCACGCGGCCATCATACTATTCAGGAAGGAGACGTGTCCTGTATCTAGAGGTGATTGTACTAATCACCATGGAGCACCCGGCCATCATACCGATCAGGAAGGAGACGTGTCCTGTATCTAGAGGTGAATGTACTAATCACCATGGAGCACGCGGCCATCATACTATTCAGGAAGGAGACGTGTCCTGTATCTAGAGGTGATTGTACTAATCACCATGGAGCACCCGGCCATCATACTGTTCAGGAAGGAGACGGGTCCTGTATCTAGAGGTGCATGTACTAATCACCTTGGAGCACGCGGCCATCATACCGTTCAGGAAGGAGACGTGTCCTGTATCTAGAGGTGCATGTACTAATCACCTTGGAGCACGCGGCCATCATACTGTTCAGGAAGGAGACGTGACCTGTATCTAGAGGTGATTGTACTAATCACCATGGAGCACGCGGCCATCATACCGTTCAGGAAGGAGACGTGTCCTGTATCTAGAGGTGGATGTACTAATCACCATGGAGCACGCGGCCATCATACTGTTCAGGAAGGAGACGTGTCCTGTATCTAGAGGTGCATGTACTAATCACCTTGGAGCACGCGGCCATCATACTGTTCAGGAAGGAGACGTGACCTGTATCTAGAGGTGGATGTACTAATCACCTTGGAGCACGCGGCCATCATACTGTTCAGGAAGGAGACGTGACCTGTATCTAGAGGTGATTGTACTAATCACCATGGAGCAGGCGGCCATCATACTGTTCAGGAAGGAGACGTGTCCTGTATCTAGAGGTGCATGTACTAATCACCTTGGAGCACGCGGCCATCATACCGTTCAGGAAGGAGACGTGTCCTGTATCTAGAGGTGCATGTACTAATCACCTTGGAGCACGCGGCCATCATACTGTTCAGGAAGGAGACGTGACCTGTATCTAGAGGTGATTGTACTAATCACCATGGAGCACGCGGCCATCATACTGTTCAGGAAGGAGACGTGTCCTGTATCTAGAGGTGATTGTACTAATCACCATGGAGCACGCGGCCATCATACCGTTCAGGAAGGAGACGTGTCCTGTATCTAGAGGTGATTGTACTAATCACCATGGAGCACGCGGTCATCATACTGTTCAGGAAGGAGACGTGTCCTGTATCTAGAGGTGATTGTACTAATCACCATGGAGCACGCGGCCATCATACTGTTCAGGAAGGAGACGGGTCCTGTATCTAGAGGTGAATGTACTAATCACCATGGAGCACGCGTCCATCATACCGTTCAGGAAGGAGACGGGTCCTGTATCTAGAGGTGGATGTACTAATCACCATGGAGCACGCGGCCATCATACCGTTCAGGAAGGAGACGTGTCCTGTATCTAGAGGTGATTGTACTAATCACCATGGAGCACGCGGCCATCATACTGTTCAGGAAGGAGACGTGTCCTGTATCTAGAGGTGGATGTACTAATCACCATGGAGCACCCGGCCATCATACCGTTCAGGAAGGAGACGTGTCCTGTATCTAGAGGTGATTGTACTAATCACCATGGAGCACGCGGTCATCATACCGTTCAGGAAGGAGACGTGTCCTGTATCTAGAGGTGAATGTACTAATCACCATGGAGCACGCGGCCATCATACCGTTCAGGAAGGAGAAGTGTCCTGTATCTAGAGGTGATTGTACTAATCACCATGGAGCAGGCGGCCATCATACCGTTCAGGAAGGAGACGTGTCCTGTATCTAGAGGTGGATGTACTAATCACCATGGAGCACGCGGCCATCATACTGTTCAGGAAGGAGACAGGTCCTACAAGCAGCTATGTGTTCAATCACATCCTGTTGCAATCCCGGCCACCAAAAATGACGAGAGAGGAGGTCCGCGGTTGCCTTACCACCTGGATGCCCAGTCACAGAGGCTAAAGACCTGACTCAGTTATGCTAGTTCTGCAAGGAGAAATGGGCCCCAATTCCAGAAACTTAGTGTTTATGAGGTAAAAAAAAAGAGAAAAAAACATTGTTGTGTGCACAAGATGACAAAACGTCTGACCCAAATAAAGGTACCAAATACTAACCAAGTGAACGAAGCCTTGAGCTAAAAACTGAAATCCTACTTTCTGGTATTACTTTACCATTTCACATCTTGCACCACAGTAGTGATAAGAACTAACTGAAATGTGGACTCTGGTTACAAGTCAGGAGGTGCGAGAAACTGAGTGCAAATGAATATGGCATAAATGGCTTCAACAATATTAACTGTGTGTATGCCTTCTTTAGTATTCACACCATGTTATTTACTGTCAGATAGTCCCACGGTCTGCATTACTGGTGTTATCACCCTCTTCTTTTTAGCCACCTACTTTTGTGTAGCACCCGGTCTCTATAGCTAGTGCAGTCACTGTGAAGACCTGGGGTCATCCGTGGGCATAATACTACTCAGACAACACAGGGCAACGGTAAAACAGTGTGGCAATATTTTATTAAACCATAAAAAGGGCAATAAACATATAGAACAGTCCCAGCAAATACCCAAGATGGTACAACATTACACAGTCTCACCCTTCCTTCTCCGCCCGCCTGGGATAGAACAGCTGTGACTTTGACACTTCCAGGGCCGACTACCTCAACCAGTGGCCTCCCGCTTTTGGTGGGCCCCCACAGAGAGAAGGTAGTGGCAAGCTCAGGAAGCTGACAGCCCATCGAGGTACAAGGCTAGGAAACCCGAGGATCCCACACTGGCCTCTCTGAGTGTTTCTGTGGGGCCAGACGACCAGTAGGTCCAAATCCGGCTTCTCCAAATGCCTCCATGGGTTCCAGGTGACCGGTAGGTCCCTCCAGGCCACCCCAAACAACATATTCATGGGGCCAGGTGACTTCATCATCCCAACCAGATCTCCCTAAAAGTATCCATGGTCTCTCTGATGGTCAATGGAGCAGAACCATATCTTTCCAGTCAGGGCCATATACTCTTATGCTGGAATCATGTAGAATCCAAATCTGTGTCTCGTTGGATAAAGCCATGCTCCCAAGCTGATGGTCTGAAAAGAGTCTGATCTTTGATTATCCTTGTAAAGTGTAACGGGTCTGGGAGGCGGAACCTCTGAGCTACTATACAAGGGGGCAGTCCTTGTAAGGGAGCGGGTGGCGACCAGGGAAGACGGGCAGGAGGTCACAGCAGGTGACCGGGACAGTCTCTGAGTGAACGGGCTGGAGGTCACGGCAAGTGACCGGGGCAGTCTCTGGATGAACGGGCTGATGATCACAGCAAGTGACCGGGGCAGTCTCTGAATGAACGGGCAGATGGTCATGGCAAGTGACCGGGGCAGTCTCTGGAAGAACGGGCAGATGGTCACGGCAAGTGACCGGGGCAGTCTCTAGGTAAAGGGTTGGTACGACCTGTGGCGGCTGATGATAGACGTGGGCTCCCAGGTGAGCAGGCGAGAGTCTCTGGATGAACGGGTGGTCACAGCATGTGACGGCGGAGCCTCCAGGAAGACCAACAGACAGGCGGCAGATGAGCGCTCCCATGTGAGCGGGCAGAAGTCTCTGGACAGGCGGGTGGTCACAGCACGTGACGGCAGAGCCTCCAGGTAGGCTAGCAGACAGGCAACAGATGAGCGCTCCCAGGTGAACGAGCGGGAGTCAATGGACAGGCAGGTGGTCACAGCATGTGACGGCGGAGCCTCCAGGTAGACTAGCAGGCAGGTAGCAGGTGTGTGCTCCCAGGTGAGCGGGCAAGCTGGTCCATAGACAGACTGACAGGAGTTGGAAGGCAGACCGTCGGACCTCGGGCAAGCAGGCAGGTGGCTGATGTGCGCTCCCAGGTGAGCGGGCAGACTGGTCCTTAGACAGACTGACAGGAGTAGTAAGGCAGACCGTCGGACCTCAGACTAGCAGGCAGGTAGCAGATAATCAGGCAGGAATCTGGCAGGTAACTAGCAGGTAACTGGCAACGGGACCTGAGGGCTGAAGCAGAGTAGTAAACAGTGCAACAACATTGCTCGGGCACCTCCATTTTGGAGGAGGTGCCTTATACATGGTAAAGTCCTCCGGCCATTGGCCGGGGACTCCTTAGGACGGCGCGCGCGGCCCCTTTAAGAGGAAGGGAGAGCGCGCGCGCGCGCCCTAAGCACAGTGGCCGGGAAGGAGCGCGCGCTGCCAGCAGAGCGGGAGAGGGACGCCGGGCACGGAGCAGAGCGGTGAGGGGAACAGCGTCCCTGCCTAGCAGAGGGCAGGGACGCCGGCACTACATAAAGTTTCTTTCAATTCTCTGTTTTAAACATGCCTGATACAGAGGCATGTGTTCCTTAAATAGTTCGTATTTGTTCTTTCAAGTACACATCCGCGGGGCAAGGGTTAGGGAGGATATTATTCCACAGGGCTTAGGTCTCATTGTTTGAGCCTTTAATCAATTTACATAGTTGGTATAGCAGGGGATCTTGTAACTAAACATCTAGCTGGCTTTAGTATAATATGAATTAGCATAGTAACAAATATCATTGTTTCAGAACCAAGAGAAGACAACAATCAGGGTTTTACAAATACTGTCCTGTCCTTCTTGACCCTCCAAACAAACACACACAAGTTCTAAAGTCAACACAAATACAATACTGCATTTGTCTTGGCTTAACAAATCTCGACATGTGGCTGATTAAGATTAGATGCTGTTTCGTCACAGTCACCCTCTTCTCTCCAGCCATCTACTGTCATGTAGTCTCCTGGTCCCTATAGCTTGTATTCTCACCCCCTCTGTCCAACCATCTACTGTTGTATAGTCCCCGGTACCTATAGCTGGTGCTGTCACCCTCTTCTCTTCAGCCATCTACTGTCATATAGTCCCCTGGTCCCATTAGCTGGTGCCATCATCCTCTTCTCTTCAGCATCTACTGTCTTATTGTCCTCGGTCTCTATAGCTGGTGCCATCATCCTCTTCTCTTCAGCCATCTACTGTCTTATTGTCCTCGGTCTCTATAGCTGGTGCCATCATCCTCTTCTCTTCAGCCATCTACTGTCTTATTGTCCTCGGTCTCTATAGCTGGTGCCATCACCCTCTTCTCTTCAGCCATCTACTGTCATGTAGTCCCCTGTCCCCATAGCTGGTGCTCTCACCCTCTACTCTCCAGCCATCTACTGTCGTGTAGCCCCTGGTCCCTATAGCTGGTGCCATCACCCTCTTCTTTTCAGGCATCTACAGTCATGTAATCACCCAGTCCCTATAGCTGGTGCATCATTCTCTTCTTTCCAGCTATATACTGTCATGTAGTCCCCCAGTCCCTATGGCTGATATCATCACACTCTACTCTTCAGTCATCCACTATCAAGTAGTCCCCCGGTATGTACAGCTGGTGCGGTCACCTTCTGTCAAGGATTTATATCCCAAATATCACAATTATCCACAATATCACAGGCCAGAAGCCATACAGAACCACCTGCTGTGGTCTTTGGAGCGAACAGCTCTCTGGTGCCCCCTAGTGTCCGGACAATTACACTATTGGCCAATGATCAACGGAGATGGCCGCAAGCACTAACAGGCCAGTTATCAGGAAACTAACAGTGAGCGTATGGTATATACACCTCCGGATTCCAACGCATGGAATATGTGTATTTACCGCCGTACAATCACTGCTAACTCCACGAGAACCCCAGAAAGATTACCACCATCAATCATTGTCTGGCCGATTGGACACTGTTTCAGGTAGTGTATGGCTTTGGGGCGCAGTTTACAGAACAAAAGGAACAGAACTATTACATTTTTCATTTAATCCAAAGGGAGGCAGTGTTTATGAAAAAATATACAAAAGATTTTTACAAAGGGGATGAAACAATACAGGATATACAGTTACAGAAAATAAAAGGGATTAACAGAATAATTTACTATACTGATCGCAGAGACGATTCAGTTTAGCTGGAGGAGAGCACTTTGATTGGCCGTTCAGTGAACGGGGTCCCGGCATACACGATGTGTATCTCTGCACGAACCAAGATCATAATTCGGCATGATCTTTTATCAGCCCCTGAGTCCCACCCACACACTCCATCGTGATGACCTCACATGGGTCAGGTTGTGGACTGGTCTTAGTCCTTCATGATTTTATGAAATCCCCAACTTATGTGATAACTCCTCTCCGGATGATCGCAGAAGTTGGAGATTGATCCCATATTTTTTATCAGGATTTTATCTTTACTTAGAGACCAAGCATGGCATAGCTGTTGTCAGTTGTCTGGACATTGTGGATCCATGGCTCACTGGCAGGGGCTACAGCTATCAGAAAATATGTATCCTTTATCCTGGCTAGTCCCAATGCTAAAAATGTATGTCTCATTAATATCGGATTTATATAAATTCCAATATTCCATATTTTCTTTTGGATACGTATTTCTGTTGCAGGTGTACCACTTCCTTTATAGAGACAAAAAGGTGTCCAGTGTAAATGTAAAATTGTCACGCAAGGTGTGGAAAAGACTTAGTGCAACACAAAGGGAAGAGAAAAAGGGAGCCCAGACTCTAGGGAAAGGGGGGAAGTCGAGACCTCCTAGGTTGATCTAGCATCACCCTGTCTCCCCTAACCTCCCTGTATTGGCTCTTAACCAATCCCAGCACGTGTACCTCGCCCTGTCTTTCCCTGGCGTTTGGTTCAGGCTAGGGAAGGGAGGAGATGAGCGCTAGTCGATCTCCACTAAACACTACAGACAACAAGGAAGGACAAACAGGGGGAAATATCTTAGCATTAGACGACTCCAGACAAATGCGCACACGTCCTCAAGCTCCAGAGAGGACAAAGCACTGCTCTTGCTAAAGCCTTCACAAGTAGAAATGAATATTAGGAGCACTTCCCTCTAGAACACACCAGATATTTATACACCTAGGTCAGGGAGTTAATTAGCCAGAGGGAGGTAGCCGCTGGGTCCTAGAGACAGCCTCTAAGAAGATGTCTGTAATGCCAAACGTAGAGATCTCCTGCAACCAACTGCAGGGCGACTGTCTGTCACTTCTGACACACCTGTGACAGTACCCCCCCTCCCCCTCTACGAGTGGCCTCAGGACACTCAGGACCGGGTTTCTCAGGATAAGAGGTATGGAATGAGCAAACCAATCTGGGAGCATTCCCCTCTGAAATTGAAACCCACCTCCTCTCCTCTGGACCATAGCCTTTCCAGTGCACCAAGTATTGTAGAGAACAATGTTGGAGACGACAATGTACAATCCACGAAATCTGGAACTCCAGATTATTCATCAACCATGCCTGGGGACGGTGATAGAGGTGAGGGCTCAAGAGGTTCCACATACTTTTTGAGTAAGGACCTATGGAACAAGTTGTGGACCTGAGGAAGTTCAAGACGAAACGCTGCTGGGTTAATGACGGCGGTTTTTTTATAGGGACCAATAAACCTAGGTCCCAGCTTCCAAGAAGGAACTTTTAATCTTATATTCCTGGTAGACAACCACACAAAGTCATTCACATTCAGGTCCGGACCTGGCAAGCGTTTTCTGTCAGCCATACGTTTATACTTGTCTCCCATGATCTTTAAATTACACAGAACACCCTGCCATACCGAGGAGAGCGACGAAGCAAACCGTTCCTCCTCAGGAACTCCAGAAGCTCCTCTCCCACTAAAGGTACCAAATTGTGAATGATAACCGTATGCACCAAAGAACGATGACTGGCCAGTGGATTCTTGACGATGATTATAGATGGCAAATTCTGCCAGCGGTTTGTAGGATGCCCAATACTCCTGATTTTCGAAGTCTAAATATCTGAGGTAGGTCTCCAAATTCTGAATGGCACGTTCGGTCTGTCCATTCGACTGAGAGTGGAAGGTAGAGGAAAAGGACAGCTGCACCCCCTAGTCGAGAACAGAATGCCTTCCAGAACTTGGAAACAAACTGATCTGACACCACATCGGAGGGACCCCCGTGAAGCTTCACAATCTCATTTATGAACACCTGAGCAAGAGTCTTGGCATTTGGAAGTGCAGGCAATGCAACGAAATGAACCATTTTACTGAACCTATCTACTACCACCAAAACCACCGTTTTGCCTGAAGAAACCGGTAGGTCAGTAATAAAATCCATGGACAAGTGTGTCCATGGCCTACTAGGGATAGGTAGCGGAAGAAGAGTACCAGATGGACGGGTATGCGAAACCTTAGAACTTGCGCAAATACTACAAGTAGCTACATGTTCAATCACATCTGGATGCAACCCCGGCCACCAAAAACGATGAGAGAGGAGGTCCGCAGTTGCCCTACCACCTGGATGACCAGCAAGCACAGAGTTATGATGTTCTTTAATTACTTTGCGGCGCAGATCAGATGGTACAAATAACTTTCCTGAAGGGCAGGAGGCAGGGGCGCCCCCCTGCGCCTCCAACACCTCACCCTCCAGTTTAGGAAACAGTGTCGAAATGACTATCCCTTTTCTGTAATATCGGGGCAGGGTTCTCATGGTCACCACCACCAGAGAAGCTCCGGGACAAAGCATCAGCCTTGACATTTTTGACCCCTGGATGAAAAGTGACAACAAAATTGAACCTAGTAAAAAACAGGGACCATCTGGCTTGCCTAGACTTCAGACCAAAATCCAGCGAGTGAAGAGACTCCAGCGATGTGGTGTAATTAAAATTTCCATTTATTTGAAGGATGATATTTCCATAAAAAATGCACTTACAAAGAGAGCCAATTCACACCATATGGGCAAACAGAGTAAAAAAAACGCTAACAATTCTTCGAATGCCAATTTGATCGCCAAACGTTCCCTATTACCCACGTCATAATTTCTCTCAGCCGAAGACAATTTTTTTAGAAAAGAAGGCGCATGGCCGCCATTTACCAGGGAACGGACTCTGAGACAACACAGCCCCAACCCCGACATCCGACGCATCAACCTCCACAATAAAGGGTTGGGAAACATCGGGTTGACTGAGTATAGTTGCAGTGTCAAAATGATTCTGTAAGGAAGAAAAAGCCTGGAGGGAAGCATCCGACCATTTGGAAAAATCAGAGCCCCTTAATTAGTCATGTCAGTGAGGGGTTTCACAATAACAGAGTAATTATGGATGAATTTCCGGTAAAAATTAGTAAAGCCCAGAAAACATTGTAGAGCCTTCAGATTCTCGGGACGGTCCCAATCAAGGACTGCACGGATCTTCTCCGGATCCATCCGAAAACCCGAAGATGACAACAAGTACCCCAAAAACTGCACCTCCTGAACAGCGAAAACACATTTTTCCAGTTTGGCATAAAGTTTGTTATCCCTTAATATCTGGAGTACCTGCTTAACATGCCCCAGATGGGTCTTAAAATAAGGTGAATAAACCAAAATATCGTCCAGATAGACCACCACAAACCTCCCCACCAAATGATGGAAAATATTCCAGCATTTCATAAATGATACCGCAGGTGCATTGGTCAAACCAAAAGGCCTAACCAGACTCTCGAAATGTCCTTCCGGGGTATTGAACACTGTCTTCCATTCGTCCTCTTCTCTGATTCTAACCAGATTGTAGGCTCCCCTTAAATCCAACTTGGAGAACACCTTAGCTCCCACAACCTGGCTGAACAAATCTGGAATCAGAGGAAGAGGGTATGGATCACAGATGGTAATTTGATTTAACTCCCGGAAATCTAAACAGGGACGTAGACCGCCATCTTTTTTCTTCACAAAGAAGAACCCTGCCGCCATGGACGAAGATGAGGGTCTGATATGTCCCTCTCCAGCCTTTCCGCAATGAAATCCTTCATGGCTTGTCTCTCAGGACACAGTCTGGACTTCGGTAGTTTAGCTCCGGGGGTATCCTAACGTCCCTGTATTGGCTCTTAACCAATCCCAGGACGCGTACTTTGCCATGTCTTTCCCTGGCGTTTGGCTCAGGCTAGGGAAGGGAGGAGATGAGCACTAGTTGATCTCCACTAAACACTATAGAAAACAAGGAAGGACAAACAAAGGGAAATCGCTTAGCTTTAGATGACTCCAGACAAATGCTCACACGTCCTTAAGCTCCAGAGAGGACAAAGCACTGCTCTTGCTAAAGCCTTCACAAGGAGTAAAGAATATCGCCAGCACCTCCCTATGAAACACAGCAGGTATTTATACACCAAGGCCAAGGTGTTAATTAGCCAGAGGGAGGTAGCCCCTGGGTCCTAGAGGCAGCATCTAAGAAGATGTCTGTAATGCCAAACGTAGAGATCTCCTGCAACCAACTGCAGGGTGACAGTCTGTCACTTCTGACACACCCCGTAACAAAAATATTTCCCTTGAACTGACAATGTATTTCCTGCGGACAAAAGGTTTCTTCCACTTCTGTGTCTATGCGTCAACACATGTCTCTATGATTGTCCAACTATCTGAAAAGACTTCTCCTGTCTCAATTACTTGTCAATTGTCTACGCACAATATACATCCTCATGGTCTTTGTCCTATAAGAAGCTCTTGCATGTTAATTAATTAGGGTTGACACTTCTCCATTTTACATAAAGGCTGCTTTAGATTGCTAGCTCCTGTTTCTTTACTGCAAATGAACAGAGGAAATGAGGGAGGGGGGCGAGTAACTTCAGAGATTGTTCATATTTTCTATGACACCCTCTAATCTTCAGCCATTTACTGACATGTAGTCCCTCAGTCCTTACAGCTGTTGAGGTCACCAACCATCTACTGTTGTGTTATCCCACAGTCACTATAGCAGCTGCCGTCACTCTCTTCTCTGCTGCTATATATTGTCATGTAGTCCCTCAGTCCCTATAGCTGGTGCCTTCACCTTACAATATCCAGTCATCTAATGTCGTGCAGTCCCCCTGTCACTATAGCTGGTGCGGTCACCATCTTCTCTTCAGCTATATACCGTCATATATACTGTACTTTCTCAGTCCCTATAGCTGTTGCCCTCACTCTCTACTATCAAGTAATTTGTGTAGCCCCTCAGTCCCAATAGCTGATGCCATCACAAAGTTCTTTCCAGTCATCTACTGTCGTGCAGTCCCCCGGTCACTATAGCTGGTGCCATCGCTCTCCGCTCTCCAGCCATCCTATCTTGTATAATCCCTTAGACCTCATTACTGGTGCTATCACCTCTGCTCTCCAGTCACCAACTATGATGTAGTCCCCCAGTCCCTATATTTGGTGCCATCACACTCTACTTTCCTGTCATCACCCGGCATGTAGCCCCCCCCAGTCCCTATAGTTGTTGTAGTCACACTCTACTCTCCAGTCATTTACGGCCATTTAGTCCCTCGGTCTCTATAGCTGTACCCATCGCCCTCATCTCTCCAGCTACCTAATGTCGTGTAGTCCCCCAAAACCTATTGCTAGTGCAATCATCCTCCAAACTTCAGTAATCTACTGCGATGTAGTCACCCAGTCCCTATAGCTGGTGCCATCACACTCTACTCTCAAGTCATATACTGTTCTGTAGACCCCCAGTCCCTATAGCTGGTGTCTTCATACTCTACTTTCCAGGCATTTACTGTTGTGCAGTCTGTCAGTCTCTATAGCTGGATCCATCACCCTCAACTCTCCAGCTACCTACCGTCATGCATTCACCCAGCCTCTATAGCTGGTGCCATCATCATTTACTCTCAAGCCATCTAAACTCGTGTAGTCACCGGTCCCTTTAGCTGGTGATGTCACCCTCTACACTCTCCAACGATCTACTGTTGCGTAATCCCTCAGTCCCTATAACTGGTGCCATCATCCTCTTCTCTCAAGTCATCTAATATTGTATTGTTCCTCAGTCCCTATTGCTAGTGCCTTCACCCTCTACTCTCCAGTCATCTACTGTCATGCAGTGCCTTACTCCCTATAGCTGGTGCCGTCACCCTCTACTCTCCAGCCATCTACTGTCATGCAGTTCCTCAGTCTATATAACTGGTGCCATCATCCTCTTCTCTCCAGTCATCTAATATTGTATTGTTCCTCAGTCCCTATTGCTGGTGCCTTCACCCTCCACTCTCCAATCATCTACTGTCATGGAGTCCCTCAGTCCCTATAGCTGGTGCCATCACCTTCTACTCTCCTGCCATCTACTATCGTGTAGTCCCCTCGTCCCTATAAGCTGGTGCAGTCACCCTCTACTCCCCCACCATCTACTATCATGTAGTCCCTTAGTCCCTATAGTTGGTGCCGTCACACTCTACTCTCCCACCATCTACTATCATGTAGCCCTTCAGTGGCTATAGCTGGTGCTGTCACCTTCTACTCTCGTGTAGTCCTTCAGTCCCTATAGCTGGTGCCGTCACCCTCTATCCTCATACCATCTACTATCATGTAGTCCTTCAGTGCCTATAGCTGGTGCTGTCACCCTCTACTCTCCCACCATCTACTATCATGTAGTCCATCAGTCCCTAAAGCTGGTGCTGTCACCCTCTACTCTCCAGCCATCTACTATCATGTAGTCCATCAGTCCCTATAGCTGGTGCCATCACCCTCTACTCTCCCACCATCTACTATCATGTAGTCCATCAGTCCCTATAGCTGGTGCCGTCACCCTCTACTCTCCCACCATCTACTATCATGTAGTCCATCAGTCCCTATATCTGGTGCCGTCACCCTCTACTCTCCCACCACCTACTATCATGTAGTCCATCAGTCCCTATAGCTGGTGCCGTCACCCTCCACTCTCCCACCATCTACTATCATGTAGTCCATCAGTCCCTATATCTGGTGCCGTCACCCTCTACTCTCCCACCATCTACTATCATGTAGTCCATCAGTCCCTATAGCTGGTGCAGTCACCCTCTATTCTCTAGCCATCTACTGTCATGCAGTTCCTCAGTCCATATAACTGGTGTCGTCACCCTCTTCTCTCCAGCCATCTAATGTTGTGTCGTTCCTCAGTCCCTATTGCTGGAGCCTTCACCCTCTACTCTCCAGTCATCTACAAGTCATGTAGTCCCTTTAGTCATTATAGTTAGTGCCATCGCCATCTACTCTCCCACCATCTACTATCATGTAGTACTTCAGTCCCTATAGCTGGTGCCGTCACCCTCTACTCTCCCACCATCTACTATCATTTAGTCCATCAGTCCCTATAGCTGGTGCCGTCACCTTCTTCTCTCCAGCCATCTACTATAGTTTAGCTCCCCAGTCCCTATAGCTGGTGCCATCACCCATAACTCTCCAGTCATCTATTGTCATGTAGTCCCCTGGTCTCTATGGCTGGTGCAGTCACCTTCTACTCTCCAGCCATCTACTGTAAAGTCCATCAGTCCCTATAGCTGGTGCCGTCACCCTCTACTCTCCCACCATCTACTATCATTTAGTCCATCAGTCCCTATAGCTGGTGCCGTCACCTTCTTCTCTCCAGCCATCTACTATAGTTTAGCTCCTCAGTCCCTATAGCTGGTGCCATCACCCAGAACTCTCCAGTCATCTAATGTTGTGTCGTTCCTCAGTCCCTATAGCTGGTGCCGTCACCTTCTTCTCTCCAGCCATCTACTATAGTTTAGCTCCTCAGTCCCTATAGCTGGTGCCATCACCCACAACTCTCCAGTCATCTATTGTCATGTAGTCCCCTGGTCTCTATGGCTGGTGCCGTCACCTTCTTCTCTCCAGCCATCTACTGTAAAGTCCATCAGTCCCTATAGCTGGTGCCGTCACCCTCTACTCTCCCACCATCTACTATCATTTAGTCCATCAGTCCCTATAGCTTGTGCCGTCACCTTCTTCTCTCCAGCCATCTACTATAGTTTAGCTCCTCAGTCCCTATAGCTGGTGCCATCACCCACAACTCTCCAGTCATCTAATGTTGTGTCGTTCCTCAGTCCCTATAGCTGGTGCCGTCACCTTCTTCTCCCCAGCCATCTACTATAGTTTAGCTCCTCAGTCCCTATAGCTGGTGCCATCACCCACAACTCTCCAGTCATCTAATGTTGTGTCGTTCCTCAGTCCCTATAGCTGATGCCATCACCTTCTTCTCCCCAGCCATCTACTATAGTTTAGCTCCTCAGTCCCTATAGCTGGTGCCATCACCCTCTACTCTCCAGTCATCTATTGTCATGTAGTCCCCTGGTCTCTATGGCTGGTGCAGTCACCTTCTACTCTCCAGCCATCTACTGTAAAGTCCATCAGTCCCTATAGCTGGTGCCGTCACCCTCTACTCTCCCACCATCTACTATCATTTAGTCCATCAGTCCCTATAGCTTGTGCCGTCACCTTCTTCTCTCCAGCCATCTACTATAGTTTAGCTCCTCAGTCCCTATAGCTGGTGCCATCACCCACAACTCTCCAGTCATCTAATGTTGTGTAGTTCCTCAGTCCCTATAGCTGGTGCCGTAACCTTCTTCTCTCCAGCCATCTACTATAGTATAGTTTCTCAGTCCCTATAGCTGATGCCATCACCTTCTTCTCTCCAGCCATCTACTATAGTTTAGCTCCTCAGTCCCTATAGCTGGTGCCATCACCCTCTACTCTCCAGTCATCTATTGTCATGTAGTCCCCTGGTCTCTATGGCTGGTGCAGTCACCTTCTACTCTCCAGCCATCTACTGTAAAGTCCATCAGTCCCTATAGCTGGTGCCGTCACCCTCTACTCTCCCACCATCTACTATCATTTAGTCCATCAGTCCCTATAGCTGGTGCCGTCACCTTCTTCTCTCCAGCCATCTACTATAGTTTAGCTCCTCAGTCCCTATAGCTGGTGCCATCACCCAGAACTCTCCAGTCATCTAATGTTGTGTCGTTCCTCAGTTCCTATAGCTGGTGCCGTCACCTTCTTCTCTCCAGCCATCTACTATAGTTTAGCTCCTCAGTCCCTATAGCTGGTGCCATCACCCACAACTCTCCAGTCATCTAATGTTGTGTCGTTCCTCAGTTCCTATAGCTGGTGCCGTCACCTTCTTCTCTCCAGCCATCTACTATAGTTTAGCTCCTCAGTCCCTATAGCTGGTGCCATCACCCACAACTCTCCAGTCATCTATTGTCATGTAGTCCCCTGGTCTCTATGGCTGGTGCCGTCACCTTCTTCTCTCCAGCCATCTACTGTAAAGTCCATCAGTCCCTATAGCTGGTGCCGTCACCCTCTACTCTCCCACCATCTACTATCATTTAGTCCATCAGTCCCTATAGCTTGTGCCGTCACCTTCTTCTCTCCAGCCATCTACTATAGTTTAGCTCCTCAGTCCCTATAGCTGGTGCCATCACCCACAACTCTCCAGTCATCTAATGTTGTGTCGTTCCTCAGTCCCTATAGCTGGTGCCGTCACCTTCTTCTCCCCAGCCATCTACTATAGTTTAGCTCCTCAGTCCCTATAGCTGGTGCCATCACCCACAACTCTCCAGTCATCTAATGTTGTGTCGTTCCTCAGTCCCTATAGCTGATGCCATCACCTTCTTCTCCCCAGCCATCTACTATAGTTTAGCTCCTCAGTCCCTATAGCTGGTGCCATCACCCTCTACTCTCCAGTCATCTATTGTCATGTAGTCCCCTGGTCTCTATGGCTGGTGCAGTCACCTTCTACTCTCCAGCCATCTACTGTATAGTCCATCAGTCCCTAAAGCTGGTGCTGTCACCCTCTACTCTCCAGCCATCTACTATCATGTAGTCCATCAGTCCCTATAGCTGGTGCCATCACCCTCTACTCTCCCACCATCTACTATCATGTAGTCCATCAGTCCCTATAGCTGGTGCCGTCACCCTCTACTCTCCCACCATCTACTATCATGTAGTCCATCAGTCCCTATATCTGGTGCCGTCACCCTCTACTCTCCCACCACCTACTATCATGTAGTCCATCAGTCCCTATAGCTGGTGCCGTCACCCTCCACTCTCCCACCATCTACTATCATGTAGTCCATCAGTCCCTATATCTGGTGCCATCACCCTCTACTCTCCCACCATCTACTATCATGTAGTCCATCAGTCCCTATAGCTGGTGCAGTCACCCTCTATTCTCTAGCCATCTACTGTCATGCAGTTCCTCAGTCCATATAACTGGTGTCGTCACCCTCTTCTCTCCAGCCATCTAATGTTGTGTCGTTCCTCAGTCCCTATTGCTGGAGCCTTCACCCTCTACTCTCCAGTCATCTACAAGTCATGTAGTCCCTTTAGTCATTATAGTTAGTGCCATCGCCATCTACTCTCCCACCATCTACTATCATGTAGTACTTCAGTCCCTATAGCTGGTGCCGTCACCCTCTACTCTCCCACCATCTACTATCATTTAGTCCATCAGTCCCTATAGCTGGTGCCGTCACCTTCTTCTCTCCAGCCATCTACTATAGTTTAGCTCCCCAGTCCCTATAGCTGGTGCCATCACCCATAACTCTCCAGTCATCTATTGTCATGTAGTCCCCTGGTCTCTATGGCTGGTGCAGTCACCTTCTACTCTCCAGCCATCTACTGTAAAGTCCATCAGTCCCTATAGCTGGTGCCGTCACCCTCTACTCTCCCACCATCTACTATCATTTAGTCCATCAGTCCCTATAGCTGGTGCCGTCACCTTCTTCTCTCCAGCCATCTACTATAGTTTAGCTCCTCAGTCCCTATAGCTGGTGCCATCACCCAGAACTCTCCAGTCATCTAATGTTGTGTCGTTCCTCAGTCCCTATAGCTGGTGCCGTCACCTTCTTCTCTCCAGCCATCTACTATAGTTTAGCTCCTCAGTCCCTATAGCTGGTGCCATCACCCACAACTCTCCAGTCATCTATTGTCATGTAGTCCCCTGGTCTCTATGGCTGGTGCCGTCACCTTCTTCTCTCCAGCCATCTACTGTAAAGTCCATCAGTCCCTATAGCTGGTGCCGTCACCCTCTACTCTCCCACCATCTACTATCATTTAGTCCATCAGTCCCTATAGCTTGTGCCGTCACCTTCTTCTCTCCAGCCATCTACTATAGTTTAGCTCCTCAGTCCCTATAGCTGGTGCCATCACCCACAACTCTCCAGTCATCTAATGTTGTGTCGTTCCTCAGTCCCTATAGCTGGTGCCGTCACCTTCCTCTCCCCAGCCATCTACTATAGTTTAGCTCCTCAGTCCCTATAGCTGGTGCCATCACCCACAACTCTCCAGTCATCTAATGTTGTGTCGTTCCTCAGTCCCTATAGCTGATGCCATCACCTTCTTCTCCCCAGCCATCTACTATAGTTTAGCTCCTCAGTCCCTATAGCTGGTGCCATCACCCTCTACTCTCCAGTCATCTATTGTCATGTAGTCCCCTGGTCTCTATGGCTGGTGCAGTCACCTTCTACTCTCCAGCCATCTACTGTAAAGTCCATCAGTCCCTATAGCTGGTGCCGTCACCCTCTACTCTCCCACCATCTACTATCATTTAGTCCATCAGTCCCTATAGCTTGTGCCGTCACCTTCTTCTCTCCAGCCATCTACTATAGTTTAGCTCCTCAGTCCCTATAGCTGGTGCCATCACCCACAACTCTCCAGTCATCTAATGTTGTGTAGTTCCTCAGTCCCTATAGCTGGTGCCGTAACCTTCTTCTCTCCAGCCATCTACTATAGTATAGTTTCTCAGTCCCTATAGCTGATGCCATCACCTTCTTCTCTCCAGCCATCTACTATAGTTTAGCTCCTCAGTCCCTATAGCTGGTGCCATCACCCTCTACTCTCCAGTCATCTATTGTCATGTAGTCCCCTGGTCTCTATGGCTGGTGCAGTCACCTTCTACTCTCCAGCCATCTACTGTAAAGTCCATCAGTCCCTATAGCTGGTGCCGTCACCCTCTACTCTCCCACCATCTACTATCATTTAGTCCATCAGTCCCTATAGCTGGTGCCGTCACCTTCTTCTCTCCAGCCATCTACTATAGTTTAGCTCCTCAGTCCCTATAGCTGGTGCCATCACCCAGAACTCTCCAGTCATCTAATGTTGTGTCGTTCCTCAGTCCCTATAGCTGGTGCCGTCACCTTCTTCTCTCCAGCCATCTACTATAGTTTAGCTCCTCAGTCCCTATAGCTGGTGCCATCACCCACAACTCTCCAGTCATCTATTGTCATGTAGTCCCCTGGTCTCTATGGCTGGTGCCGTCACCTTCTTCTCTCCAGCCATCTACTGTAAAGTCCATCAGTCCCTATAGCTGGTGCCGTCACCCTCTACTCTCCCACCATCTACTATCATTTAGTCCATCAGTCCCTATAGCTTGTGCCGTCACCTTCTTCTCTCCAGCCATCTACTATAGTTTAGCTCCTCAGTCCCTATAGCTGGTGCCATCACCCACAACTCTCCAGTCATCTAATGTTGTGTCGTTCCTCAGTCCCTATAGCTGGTGCCGTCACCTTCTTCTCCCCAGCCATCTACTATAGTTTAGCTCCTCAGTCCCTATAGCTGGTGCCATCACCCACAACTCTCCAGTCATCTAATGTTGTGTCGTTCCTCAGTCCCTATAGCTGATGCCATCACCTTCTTCTCCCCAGCCATCTACTATAGTTTAGCTCCTCAGTCCCTATAGCTGGTGCCATCACCCTCTACTCTCCAGTCATCTATTGTCATGTAGTCCCCTGGTCTCTATGGCTGGTGCAGTCACCTTCTACTCTCCAGCCATCTACTGTAAAGTCCATCAGTCCCTATAGCTGGTGCCGTCACCTTCTTCTCTCCAGCCATCTACTATAGTTTAGCTCCTCAGTCCCTATAGCTGGTGCCATCACCCACAACTCTCCAGTCATCTATTGTCATGTAGTCCCCTGGTCTCTATGGCTGGTGCAGTCACCTTCTACTCTCCAGCCATCTACTGTAAAGTCCATCAGTCCCTATAGCTCAGGGATGTCAAATTCAAATACACAAAGTGTCAAAATTAACTTGGACAAAGTCAGGGGCCAACCTTGATATTTATTAAAAAAAATGTGTACAATTGATAAGGTATTTCCTTATCATCAAATATGGTAACAACTTTAAAGGGGTTGTCCCACAAAGTATATTTTAATTAATAAAACATAAGAGACAGACCACATGATCGGAGCATTGGGTATATCCACTCGGGCAGGGGCCTACACAGAAATCATTGTCCCATAGCGGAAGTTTTAAATGCTCCCCCCCACAAAAAAGTAATATTCGGTGGGGTTACAAAGGAGAATATCTCACAACTTTGCAGCCCTTACAAAGTAATTTTCTCCCCAAACACAGTATGATACCCCCACAGTAAATTACTCCAAAGTACCCTCCACATGCATGGTATGATGATTCTAATGTACCCCACCTCAACTCCCCTGGCAAAGTATGGTGACCCTAAGACGGTATGATGTCCCAACTGGGATCCCCATACAGACCTCTGTGCAGTATAATGGCCCCACGTAGTCCTACATACAAAATAATGGCCCCACATAGTCCTCCATATGGTGTCGCGGGCCAAATACAATCACTCTGCAGGGCAGATTTGGCCCGCGGGCCAGAGTTTCACGTTTGTGCTATGGCTGGTGCAGTCATCCCTACACTCCAGTCATGGATTGCCACCTCATAATTCTGCGGCTTCCTTTTACCTTCATCGGTCTCTTTAGGGCTTCTTGGATATCAACACGTTTTCTCATTATGGTTTGGTCCAATTTTCTTTCAAATGCTAATAGATCCATGTAAGCCTGAGACTCAGGAACCAGTTCTCGGATCTGAAAAAGACGAATGAATGAATGATTACCCGGGAAATGGAGCCACATTCGCTCACCCATCTCCCAAAAGAGACAAAGCAAAGAGGAGCCCATGGGTACTTCAAAGTAAAGGAAAAATCATTACTAAAAAAGTCTAGATAAAAGCAAATGATTCTAGAGCTTATGGTCCATGATGTACTGCATTCACAGGAGGGTGTGACCTAATGAGGAGAGGCTGCTCTCACAGGAGGGTGTGACTTGATGGGGAGAGGCTGCTCTCACAGGAGGGTGTGACATGATGAGGAGAGGCTGCTCTCACCAGGAGGGTGTGACCTGATGAGGAGAGGCTGCTCTCACCAGGAGGGTGTGACCTAATGAGGAGAGGCTGCTCTCACAGGAGGGTGTGACTTGATGGGGAGAGGCTGCTCTCACAGGAGGGTGTGACATGATGAGGAGAGGCTGCTCTCACCAGGAGGGTGTGACCTGATGAGGAGAGGCTGCTCTCACAGGAGGGTGTGACCTGATGGGGAGAGGCTGCTCTCACAGGAGGGTGTGACCTGATGAGGAGAGGCTGCTCTCACCAGGAGGGTGTGACCTGATGAGGAGAGGCTGCTCTCACCAGGAGGGTGTGACCTGATGAGGAGAGGCTGCTCTCACCAGGAGGGCGTGACCTGATGAGGAGAGGCTGCTCTCACCAGGAGGGCGTGACCTGATGAGAGGCTGCTCTCACCAGGAGGGCGTGACCTGATGAGGAGAGGCTGCTCTCACCAGGAGGGCGTGACCTGATGAGGAGAGGCTGCTCTCACCAGGAGGGCGTGACCTGATGAGGAGAGGCTGCTCTCACCAGGAGGGCGTGACCTGATGAGGAGAGGCTGCTCTCACCAGGAGGGCGTGACCTGATGAGGAGAGGCTGCTCTCACCAGGAGCATGTGACCTGATGAGGAGAGGCTGCTCTCACCAGGAGCATGTGACCTGATGAAGAGAGGCTGCTCTCACCAGGAGCACGTGACCTGATGAGGAGAGGCTGCTCTCACCAGGAGCATGTGACCTGATGAGGAGAGGCTGCTCTCAACAAGAGCATGTGACCTGATGAGGAGAGGCTGCTCTCACCAGGAGGGCGTGACCTGATGAGGAGAGGCTGCTCTCACCAGGAGGGTGTGACCTGATGAGGAGAGGCTGCTCTCACCAGGAGCATGTGACCTGATGAGGAGAGGCTGCTCTCACCAGGAGCACGTGACCTGATGAAGAGAGGCTGCTCTCACCAGGAGCACGTGACCTGATGAGGAGAGGCTGCTCTCACCAGGAGCATGTGACCTGATGAGGAGAGGCTGCTCTCAACAAGAGCATGTGACCTGATGAGGAGAGGCTGCTCTCACCAGGATCATGTGACCTGATGAGGAGAGGCTGCTCTCACCAAGAACATGTGACCTGATGAGGAGAGGCTGCTCTCACCAAGAACATGTGACCTGATGAGGAGAGGCTGCTCTCAACAAGAGCACGTGACCTGATGAGGAGAGGCTGCTCTCACCAGGAGGGTGTGATCTGATGAGGAGAGGCTGCTCTCACCAAGAGCATGTGACCTGATGAGGAGAGGCTGCTCTCACCAGGAGGGTGTGACCTGATGAGGAGAGCCTGCTCTCACCAAGAACAAGTGACCTGATGAGGAGAGGCTGCTCTCACCAGGAGGGTGTGACCTGATGAGGAGAGGCTGCTCTCACCAGGAGGGCGTGACCTGATGAGGAGAGGCTGCTCTCACCAGGAGGGCGTGACCTGATGAGGAGAGGCTGCTCTCGCCAGGAGGGCATGACCTGATGAGGAGAGGCTGCTCTCACCAGGAGGGCGTGACCTGATGAGGAGAGGCTGCTCTCATCAGGAGGGCGTGAGCTGATGAGGAGAGGCTGCTCTCACCAGGAGGGCGTGACCTGATGAGGAGAGGATGCTCTCACCAGCAGGGCGTGACCTGATGAGGAGAGGCTGCTCTCACAGGAGGGTGTGACCTGATGAGGAGAGGCTGCTCTCACAGGAGGGTGTGACCTGATGAGGAGAGGCTGCTCTCACCAAGAGCGTGTGACCTGATGAGGACAGGCTGCTCTCACCAAGAGCACGTGACCTGATGAGGAGAGGCTGCTCTCACCAGGAGGGTGTGACCTGATGAGGAGAGGCTGCTCTCACCAGGAGGGCGTGACCTGATGAGGAGAGGCTGCTCTCACCAGGAGGGCGTGACCTGATGAGGAGAGGCTGCTTTCACCAAGAGCATGTGACCTGATGAGGAGAGGCTGCTCTCACCAAGAGCATGTGACCTGATGAGGAGAGGCTGCTCTCACCAACAGCATGTGACCTGATGAGGAGAGGCTGCTCTCACCAAGAGCACGTGACCTGATGAGGAGAGGCTGCTCTCACCAAGAGCACATGACCTGATGAGGAGAGGCTGCTCTCACCAAGAGCACGTGACCTGATGAGGAGAGGCAGCTCTCACAGGAGGGTGTGACCTGATGAGGAGAGGCTGCTCTCACCAGGAGGGCGTGACCTGATGAGGAGAGGCTGCTCTCACCAGGAGGGCGTGACCTGATGAGGAGAGGCTGCTCTCACCAAGAGCATGTGACCTGATGAGGAGAGGCTGCTCTCACCAAGAGCATGTTACCTGATGAGGAGAGGCTGCTCTCACCAACAGCATGTGACCTGATGAGGAGAGGCTGCTCTCACCAAGAGCATGTGACCTGATGAGGAGAGGCTGCTCTCACCAAGAGCATGTGACCTGATGAGGAGAGGCTGCTCTCACCAACAGCATGTGACCTGATGAGGAGAGGCTGCTCTCACCAAGAGCACGTGACCTGATGAGGAGAGGCTGCTCTCACCAGGAGCACGTGACCTGATGAGGAGAGGCTGCTCTCACCAAGAGCATGTGACCTGATGAGGAGAGGCTGCTCTCACCAAGAGCATGTGACCTGATGAGGAGAGGCTGCTCTCACCAGGAGAGTGTGACCTGATGAGGAGAGGCAGCTCTCACAGGAGGGTGTGACCTGATGAGGAGAGGCTGCTCTCACCAGGAGCATGTGACCTGATGAGGAGAGGCTGCTCTCACCAGGAGCATGTGACCTGATGAGGAGAGGCTGCTCTCACCAGGAGGGTGTGACCTGATGAGGAGAGGCTGCTCTCACCAAGAGCGTGTGACCTGATGAGGAGAGGCTGCTCTCACCAGGAGCATGTGACCTGATGAGGAGAGGCTGCTCTCACCAGGAGCATGTGACCCGATGAGGAGAGGCTGCTCTCACCAGGAGCATGTGACCTGATGAGGAGAGGCTGCTCTCACCAGGAGCATGTGACCTGATGAGGAGAGGCTGCTCTCACCAGGAGGGTGTGACCTGATGAGGAGAGGCTGCTCTCACCAAGAGCGTGTGACCTGATGAGGAGAGGCTGCTTTCACCAAGAGCATGTGACCTGATGAGGAGAGGCTGCTCTCACCAGGAGCTTGTGACCTGATGAGGAGAGGCTGCTCTCACCAGGAGCACGTGACCTGATGAGGAGAGGCTGCTTTCACCAAGAGCATGTGACCTGATGAGGAGAGGCTGCTCTCACCAGGAGCTTGTGACCTGATGAGGAGAGGCTGCTCTCACCAAGAGCACGTGACCTGATGAGGAGAGGCTGCTCTCACCAGGAGCTTGTGACCTGATGAGGAGAGGCTGCTCTCACCAGGAGGGTGTGACCTGATGAGGAGAGGCTGCTCTCACCAGGAGCTTGTGACCTGATGAGGAGAGGCTGCTCTCACCAAGAGCATGTGACCTGATGAGGAGAGGCTGCTCTCGCCAGGAGGGCATGACCTGATGAGGAGAGGCTGCTCTCACCAGGAGGGCGTGACCTGATGAGGAGAGGCTGCTCTCACAGGAGCATGTGACCTGATGAGGAGAGGCTGCTCTCACCAAGAGCATGTGACCTGATGAGGAGAGGCTGCTCTCACCAGGAGGGTGTGACCTGATGAGGAGAGGCTGCTCTCACAGGAGCATGTGACCTGATGAGGAGAGGCTGCTCTCACCAAGAGCATGTGACCTGATGAGGAGAGGCTGCTCTCACCAGGAGGGTGTGACCTGATGAGGAGAGGCTGCTCTCACCAGGAGGGTGTGACCTGATGAGGAGAGGCTGCTCTCACCAAGAGTGTGTGACCTGATGAGGAGAGGCTGCTCTCACCAGGAGGGTGTGACCTGATGAGGAGAGGCTGTTCTCACCAAGAGCATGTGACCTGATGAGGAGAGGCTGCTCTCACCAGGAGGGTGTGACCTGATGAGGAGAGGCTGTTCTCACCAAGAGCATGTGACCTGATGAGGAGAGGCTGCTCTCACCCGGAGGGTGTGACCTGATGACGAGAGGCTGTTCTCACCAAGAGCATGTGACCTGATGAGGAGAGGCTGCTCTCACCAGGAGGGCGTGACCTGATGAGGAGAGGCTGCTCTCACCAGGAGGGTGTGACCTGATGAGGAGAGGCTGCTCTCACCAAGAGCATGTGACCTGATGAGGAGAGGCTGCTCTCACCAAGAGCACGTGACCTGATGAGGAGAGGCTGCTCTCACCAGGAGCACGTGACCTGATGAGGAGAGGCTGCTCTCACCAGGAGGGTGTGACCTGATGTGGAGAGGCTGCTCTCACAGGGGCATGTGACCTGATGAGGAGAGGCTGCTCTCACCAAGAACATGTGACCTGATGAGGAGAGGCTGCTCTCACCAGGAGGGTGTGACCTGATGAGGAGAGGCTACTCTCACCAGGAGGGTGTGACCTGATGAGGAGAGGCTGCTCTCACAGGAGGGTGTGACCTGATGAGGAGAGGCTGCTCTCACAGGAGGGTGTGACCTGATGAGGAGAGGCTGCTCTCACAGGAGGGTGTGACCTGATGAGGAGAGGCTACTCTCACCAAGAGCACGTGACCTGATGAAGGGACCTGATGAAGCTGCACTGACTTAAGGTACTGACATGATGAGAAGAGGCTGCACTCACAGAAGGGTGTAACCTTAGCATGAGAGGTTGCTCTCCCCAGTGTGTGCGATCTTAGGAGAGGCTACTCTCAGTAGGAGAGTTTGACCTATGGAGGAGAGGCTAAACTGACAGGAAGGTGTGACCTGATGAAAGTGTATGTACTCAGAGGATAGGGTGATCCAATGAGGAAAGGCTCCTCTCACCAGTAGGGTGTGACCCGATGAAAAGAGGCTGCAATCTCTTAAAGGGAATCTGTCCCCCCTGGGACCTATCAGACCTCTAATATAGGCATACAGGTGATAGAAATGTGAATCAATACTTACCTGTGTGTCCCATATTAGAGATCCACTTGCTTTGTAATAGCTTTTTATTAAATTAGTTTTAGCAAGCTTCGCGTCCGGGGGACGCCAAGAAATCCAGGGTGTAACCTGATGAAGAGAGGTTGCACTCACAGGAAAGTGTGACCTGAAGAGGAGAGGCTGCACTAAAATGAGAGTGTACCTAATGAGAGGAGGCTGCACTTACCGTAGAGTGTGACCTCATAAGGAAAGCCTGTACTCACAAGAGGGTTGTGAAATGAGGTTGTGAACACTGGAGAGGTTGACCTAATGAGAGGATGCACTCACAAGAGAGTGTGACCTGATGAAGAGAAACTATATTCACAAGAGAGTGTGCACTGAAGAGGGAGGCAGCACTCACAAGAGAGTCTGACCGATGAATAGAGTGTGCACTAGAGGGTGTGATGTGATGAGCAAAGGCCAAACTTACAGGAGGTTGTGACTTGATGAGGAGAGGCTGCATTCACATCAGTTTGTGATCTGATGATGAGAGGGTGCACAGGGACATGTAATTTGATGGGAAGCGACTGAACTCACAGAAGGTTGTCACCTGATGAGGAGAGGCTGTACTCATAGGTGGGTGTGATGTTATGATGAGAACCTGCACTCACAGAAGGGTTGTGGAAAAAGTTTATGCGCATGTCAGGGAAGTATTGAGGAATATTGAAAATGTTCTTCCATATTTCCCTGACCCAGATATTGACCATTCTTCCCCCTCTGCTCAGCACAAAAGCCCCAATTAATACAGTCATGAGGGAGGCCTTACACAAACAAATGCCAGCCATGAAGTGTTACAAGCTAACTAAAATGCAAATGTATTTCCTCTTAACACAGACCTGAGATAGAGTGACACCTTCTCCCAGGCCAGAGTTTGGATGAAAGAGGAAATGGTTTGTTAAGTTCAAAGGCACTCACAAACAATTCCCGGCCACCAGCCATAGCCACGTCGACTCCGATATGAAATACGAAATATTGTGAGTTCCATACGTCTGGCAATAACGGGACCCATATTTTTAGAGGTCAAATCAGCGAGGGAAAGATAGGGATATTTTTTCTCCCGCTGAAAAACGCTACCTAGAGCTGTAGCGCAAAAACACCAGAATAGCAGATTGCAACTATGCGATGTGTGGTCTCTAACTGAAGATTAAATCATAAGGGAAAAAATGGCATCGTTTGCATGCTTCTGAGATCAACGAGCGATGAGTTATCGAAGAAGTTAGAGTTTTTAATAAAAATGTACAGGCTGGAGACCAGCCCACATGATGTCACCACAAAGTGCGTGTGGCCAGTTCTCCCCTTAGGTATAAGAGAACCCATGAACATTAGAGGAGCACTCGTTGCCAGTGGGTATAGGGATTATAAGCAACAGGTCGCGTTAGATAACGCTCAAATCAACTGGGGAGCCCCTCCTCCACCTATGCTGATTCGTGGCTGTGAACTGTATAGTGTAAGTTATCTTCTTTTATCCTGTTTATTTTATGTAAAAGCTTATGTATTTTAATGTCTCCTTTGTAACATCCTTGTATATATTTTTTCTAAACACTGCCTCCCTTTTGGATTAAATATAAAATTTAATAGTTCTGTTTCTTTTGTTCTGTAATCCTTCCCTTCCATGAAGCCATATACGCTACCAAAACGCAGGAGTCCGGCCAGGCCTGTATTATATTTCAAACTCGGCCGGTGGTGGCAGAGAATAATAATAATCGGGCTATCGCGAACCTGACAGTAACAGTACAGGGTGTAAACACGGATTCCATGCGTTGGAACCCAGAGGTGTGACGTCATACTCTCACTGGTCACTTGCCGATATCCACGTAGCGAGTAGTCTGGATCGTGTGCTCGCGATTCTGGACGAAATACTGACAGCATGACGTCACGGTGAGATATCGCGTGATCTCCCTGGTGTCGTCCCTCTGTGGGTGATCCCTGACAAATTGGTGGCAAGCGGTGGCATATTACAGAACATCAGTGGCTGGATTGAGCAATCATTTCTCTCACTGAAAATTGCACGGTTCTTGCGAGAATTCTGTGCACAGTTTTAAGAAATCAGACTCAGTGTTTTAATATTTTTTATATGGGGCATTACTATATGTGTAGCCGTTGCATCCCCTCCCTTCTCTTGTTTTTCTATCCTATCTTGTATTTGGCAATAATGGCTACACGTGGAGAGCCCTGGTATCACCAGCAGGTGAAGGCCACTATCACTGCCCTCTGTGAGCTGGGACAGATTGACCCCATGGGCAAAACCAAGGTCCAAATGATTGCTGAACTGTTACAAGGTGCTGCAGAGTCAGTCTGACAGCAGAGCCCTGATGATGGGGCCGCCAGCCAAGGTCCGCATGGCGCTGTTGTAGGGGTCCCACTTGTGATTGCCATACCCGCAGCCAGGATAGTGTGGACCCCCACCTGCAGAAGGCCCTGGAGCAGCTCACCGCAGACGATCGCGACGGACAACTGCAGCTGATCCTGAAGTTCCAGGAGTGAGCAGAGCAACAGGCCAAAGCTTACCGACAGGAGCGAGCAGAGCAACGAAAGGCTGCTGGGCACCAGGCCCAAGCTGACTGACAGGCTGCTGAGCATCAGCGACAGTACCAGCTGGAGCTAGCCCGAATCCAGCTGCAGACCTCCACCACACACACCCATGAGTCCAACAGCACCAAAAGCTTTAAACCCCTTCCTGAGCATTTTCCTGTAATGGAGAAAGATGGGGACTTGGACACATTTCTGCGAGGCTTTGAAAAGAACTGCAGGCAGTATCAGCTGCCCACGGACCAGTGGGCAAGATACTTAACCCCAGGGCTCTGGGGAAAAGCTCTGGAGGTGTTTGCTTCCCTCCCTCGAGAGCAAGATGGAGACTATGAGACCGTCAAGCAGGCCCTGATAAAAAAGTACCAGCTGACTCCGGAGGTTTACTGGAAAAAGTTCAGAGCCCTCCAACGTGGATCCCATGATAGCTACAGTGATGTGGTGGATGGGCTCAGAACCAACTTTGAGCAATGGATCAGAGGACTGTCCGTTACCACCTTTGAGGACCTGAAGGATCTGATGGTGAAGGACCAGTTTCTTCATCTTTGCCCAGTGGAAGTGTGACAGTTTGTGCTTGACCCGGAGCCAAAGGAAGCTGCCAGAGCAGCCAAGATCACAGATGCCTATAAGGCCAACCACGCAACAGAGGTGCGGAAGTCAGCCACCACCAGCTGGAAAGGGGGTCAGTCTCCAACTACCTCCAGTGTCCCAGCCAGCTGGCCCTCGGCGGATTCTGCCCCATCTTCCAGCACCTGGACTGCATTTGACTCCCGTAAGTGCTATACTTGTTACCAAACGGGTCACATCGGCCTTGTCTGCCCGGAGAGGCAGAAGATGGACCCCACACCTGAGGCCCCAGGGCCTACTGCAGCCATTTTTTTGTGGGTGGGGCGGTTGGCCAGGCCCCAGAGAACTTACAACCTGTTACCATGGGCAACACTGTCACTGTCGACCTTAAGGACACTTGCGCAGAACGCACCCTGATCCGCCCTGAGTTTGTGTTGCCATAGGAACTCATTCCTGGGAAGACCCTGACTGTCACTGGGTTTGGGGGTGTTTGCCGTTCCATACCGATGGTCTGAGTTTTCCTGGACTAGGGTGCGGGGAGGGGGTTAAGCGAAGTGGGGGTGTTGGAGAATCTCCCCACTAATGTGCTATTGGGAACTGATCTGGGACGGATGGTTGCCCGATACATCCCTGACAACCCTCCCAGATCTGGTATGTCATGTAATGCCGCTGTCAAAAATGTCAATGTGATGTATAATAAAAATGTGTGTTGTAATAAAGGGGAACTCAGCCACATCACCCAGCGGGGTGATGATGCTAAGGATCGCCTAAAGCGAGCCAGCATAAGTGCTAGGGGCAAGGGGAGCAGGCACGGGCACCAGGAAGCAGGTTGTCCTGTGCAGGTGACCAGTGTCACGCCAGATAGTGGCATGGTCAATGGTAGCTGTCCCATGACTAGCACGGCTCCAGAGGTGATGAGAAAGGATGGAGAGAAGCACGGGATCATAAGGAAAGTGGTCGAGTGCTACCGACCAGTGCCACGACGGACTGTGACCTGGCTGATCATAGCTGCCCCATCGCAAGCCCGGCCCCCCAGGTAGCCATGAGGGGTGGAAGGGTAGGCCCCGCAACCAGGCGAAGTAGGAGGAAGGTGTTTCCCCCTGTCTGTCAGGAGTATGGGAAGAAGGCAGCTATAGCCTGTCAGAGGTGTGGGGAAAATGTCTCCTGAACCTGTCTGGGTGATGGGAAAGCAGGATCCCCAGCTTGTCATATCAGCAGGAAGGGTGGGCTTAAAGGGGTGATCGGTAAATCACCCATTACACCACCTCAAAGAGGGGGAGATGTCAGGGAAGTATTGATGAATATTGAAAATGTTCTTCCATATTTCCCTGACCCAGATATTGACCATTCTTCCCCCTCAGCTCAGCACAAAAGCCCCAATTAACACAGTCATGAGGGAGGCTTTACACAAACAAATGCCAGCCAAGAACTGGTACAAGCTAACTAAATGCAAATGTATTTCCTCTTAACACAGACCTGAGATAAGATTGACACCTTCTCCCAGGCCAGAGTTTGGAGGAAAGAGGAAATGGTTTGTTAAGTTCAAAGGCACTCACAAACAATTCCCGGCCACCAGCCATAGCCACGTCGACTCCGATATGAAATATGAAATATTGTGAGTTCCATATGTCTGGCAATAACGGGACCCATATTTTTAGAGGTCAAATCAGCGAGGGAATGATAGGGATATTTTTTCTGCCACTGAAAAACGCTACATAGAGCTGTAGCGCAAAAACACCAGAAAAGCAGACTGCAGCTATGCGATGTGTGGTCTCTAAGTGAAGATAAAATCATAAGGGAAAAAAATGGCGTCGTTTGCACGCTTCTGAGATCAACGAGCGATGAGTTATCGCAGAAGTTAGCGTTTTTAGTAAAAATGTACAGGCTGGAGACCAGCCCACATGATGTCACCACAAGGGGCATGTGGGTAAATCTCCCCTTAGGTATAAGAGAACCCATGAACATTAGAAGAGCAGTCATTGCCAGGGGGTATAAGGATTATAATCAACGGGTCGCGTTCGATAACGCTCAAATCATCTGGGGAGCCCCTCCTCCACCTATGCTGATTCGTCCCTGCGAACTGTATAGTGTAAGTTGTCTTCTTTTATCCTGTTTATTTTATGTAACTGCGTATGTATTTTAATGTTTGCTTTGTAACATCCTTGTATATATCTTTTCTTGAACACTGCCTCCGTTTTGGATTAAATATGAAATTTAATAGTTCTGTTTCTTTTGTCCTGTAATCGTTCCCTTCCCCGAAGCCATATACGCTACCAAAACACAGGCGTCTGGCCAAGCCTGTATTATATTTCAAACTCGGCCGGTGGTGGCAGAGAATAATAATAATCGGGCTGTCGCGAGGCTGACAGTGACGGTATGGGGCGTAAACACGGATTCCATGCGTTGGAACCCAGAGTTGTGACGCCATACTCTCACCGGTCTCTTGCCGATATCCGTGTAGCGAGTAGTCTGGATCATGTGCTCGTGATTCTGGACGAAATACTGACAGCGTGATGGCACGGTGAGATATCGTGTGATCTCCCCGGTGTCGTCCCTCTGTGGGTGATTCCTGACAGCTAACAAGAGAGGTTGACCTAATAAGAGGATGCACTCACACAATGATGTGACCTGATGAAGAGAGGCTGTACTCACAGGAAGGTGTGACCTGATGAAGAGAATCTATGTACTCACAGGAGAGTATGACCCAATGAGAGGCCAATCTCACAGAAGGGTATGACTATGAGAGAATGCACTCACAAGAAGTTCTGAACTTATGACAAGAGACTGCATTCACAGAAGGGTGTGACCTAGTGGGGAGAAGCTGTACTCATAGGATGGAGTGATTGTTGAGAGGCTGCACTGGCAAGAGGGTGTGACCTAATGAGGAAAGACTGCATTCACAGGAGGGTGGGACCTGATGATGAGAGGGTGTACACCCAAGAGGGGATGTCATGATGAGAAGCAGCTGCACTTACTAGAAGTTGTGATCTGATGAGAAGAGGCTAAATTGACAGGAGGGTGTGAACTGTTGAAAAGGGGTTGTACTGACAGGAGAGGGTGACCATATGAGGAGAAGCTCAACTCACAGGAGGGTGTGATCTGAGCAGAGACTGGACTCACTGCAAGGTATGAACTGTTGAGGAAAGGCTACGCTCACAGGAGAGGGTGAACTGATGGGGAAAAGCTGCTATCTCATGAGGATGTGAGCTGATGAAGAGAGGCTGCAATTACAGGAGGGTGTGACCTGATGAAGAGAGGCTGCAATCACAGGAGGGTGTGACATGATGAGGGTGGCTGCTCTCACCAGGTAGGTGTGACATCATGAGGATATGCTGGTCTAACCAAGAGAGTGTGACCTGATGAGGGTGGCTGCTCTCACTAGGTAGGTGTGACATCATGAGGATATGCTGGTCTAACTAAGAGAGTGCGACCTGATGAGGGTGGCTGCTCTCACCAGGTAGGTGTGACATCATGAGGATATGCTGGTCTAACCAAGAGAGTGTGACCTGATGAGGATATGCTGCTCTTACCAGGAGAGTGTTACCTGATGAGGAGAGGCTGTACATACACTGAAGAGCAAAAGGGTAACAATGTTTGGAACTTTTGCCTTTCAGGCTCCATATCTCACCATCCACTACTGCTTCGAACGTGAGACTACCATCATTTTATAGACAATGATCTTGGTTATCTTATACATAAATTTGACTTTCTGCTATTTAGCATATGATTAGTTATGAAGATTCTTGTCATGTCACTGCATTGTTACTGTTTTGCTCCTGGTGGTGGAAAAATCCTTCTCTTCCTGTTTACTACAAATTACAACCTGTTCTTACATTCCCTAATAGCTCAGTGTGTTATCAGGTTGATTCCCAAACGAAAGGTCACTAGTTTGAATCGAGGGGCAGCCATGAAGATTTTCCAAGAAAAAGAGAAACAGCATCATCCAGCTCATCGATAGTGGTCTCTCAGCCAAGAAAATTGCCAAACTGCATCATGAGAGCGCCATGACAGCTGGAAGAATACAAATGAAGGAAATCCATCCATTCAAAAGCCAAGAGGTGGACGTCCAGTCAAAATATCGGAATCAAAAAGTCGGCTCATCACAAGGTCTATCAGTTCTGACGCGCCAAACATGGCAGTGGAGGTGGCTCGTATGCTTTGTAACTGAGATCACAGACGTCCGTGCAAGCACTAGTATGGTGGCTCAAAAAAAAAGGTGAAGAAGCCTTGACTGCAATATCGTCATAAGAAGCTTTGAGAAGAAAGTCAATAGACTAGACTCTGATGGGTGCAAATGGCCTGGAAGAAACAAGGAAAAAAGGGACTAACGGATCAAGAAATTGAAGGACCTGTCAATTTCAGTGGAGGAAGCCTGATGATATTGTTACGCTCGTGATTGTGGAACCACTATGCCATATCCGGAGAGAGCCTGGAGGGGCGTAACTAAGCAACCACCTGGTTCTTTACTAGAGCCCCTAATGGTGTGGTTAGACTTGATGCCAGGTGCTACTCCAGGACAGACCCTGGAGCCGCAGCAGCTGACCCCCAAAGGGCAGGGTAGCAAGACTGGCGAGGAACTGAATAACAGGGAGACGTGCAGGCTGGTAGACAGATCAGGTACTGGATCAGGAATGGACAGGATAAGTTCAGGAAAACTCGGGCCATTGGTATGGGACGGCGAACACCCCCAAACCCGGTGACAGTCAGGGTCTTCCCAGGAATCAGTTCCTCTGGTAACACGAACTCAGGGCGGATGAGGGTATGTTCTGTGCCAGTGTCCTTAAGGCCAACAGTAACGGTGTTGCCCACAGTAACTGGTTGTAAGTTTTCACAGGCCTGGCCAACCTCCCCACCCACAAAAAAATGGCTTCAGTAGGCCCTGGGGCCTCAGGTGTGGGGTCCATCTTCTGCCTCTCCGGGCAGTCAAGGCTGACGTGACCCGTTTGGTCACAAATATAACACCTACGGGAGTCAAATGCAGGCCAGGTGATGGAAGATGGGGTAGAACCCCTTGAGGGCCGGCTGGCTGGAACACTGGGAGTGTTTGTAGGCTTACTCCCTCTCCAGCTGGAAGCGGCTGACTTCTGCACCTCTGTTGCGTGGTTGGCCTCATAGGCATCTGCGATCTGGGTTGCTTTGACGGCCTCCTTTGGCTCCCAGTCAAGCACAAACTGTTGCACTTCCACTGGGCAAAGTCAAAGAAACTGGTCCTTCACCATCAGATCCTTCAGGTCCTCGAAGGTGGTGACTGACAGTCCTCGGATCCACTGCTCAAAGTTAGTTCTGAGCCCATCCACCATATCACCGTAGCTATCATGTGGTCAACGTTGGAGGGCTCTGAACTTTTTCCAGTAAACCTCCGGAGTCAGCTGGACGGCCTCATAGTCTCCATCTTCTTCTCGAGGGAGAGAAGCAAACACCTCCAGAGCTTTTCCTCTGAGCCCCGCTGTTAAGTACAGGGCCCATTGGTCGGCAGGCAGCTGATACTGTCTGCAGGCTTTTTCAAACCCTCGTAGAAATGTGTCCAAGTCCCCATCCTTTTCCATCACAGGGAAATGCCCAGGACGGGGTTTAAAACAGTTGGCACTGTTGGATTCACGGGTCTGTGCGAAGGACGGCTTATTCTGAATTCAGGCTAGATCCAGTTGGTACTATCACTCCCACTCGGCAGCTTCTCGTTGCTCTGCTTGCTCCTCCCGGTCAGCTTGGGCCTGGCGCTCAGCAGCCACAAGGTTAGCTTTGGCCTGCTGCTCTGCTCACTCCTGGAACTTCAGGATCAGGTGCCGTCGTCCGTCACAATCGTCTGCGGCGAGTTGCTCCAAGGCCATCTGCAGGTGGGGGTCCACACTACCCTGGCTGCAGATCTGACTGGCAATCACAGGTGGGACCCCTGCAGCAGCGCCCTCCGGGCCTTGGCTGGCTGCCACATCATCAGGGCTCTGCTGTTGGACTGGCTCTGTGGCACCTTGCAACAGTTCAGCAATCATCTGGTCCTTGGTTTTGCCCATGGGGTCAATCTGTCTCAGCTCACAGAGGGCAGTGGTAGTGTCCTTTGACTGCTGTTGATACCAGGACTCTCCACGTGTTGCTATCGTTGCCAAATAAAATATAGGACAGAAATACAAGAGAAGGAAAGGGGATGCAACTGCTTTACGTACAGTAATGTCCCATATAAAAAATATTAAAACAATGAGTCTGATTTCTTAAAACTCTGCACAGAATTCTCGCAAGAACGTGCAAGTTTTCAGTGACAGGAATGATTGCTCAATCCAGCCACTGGTGTTCTGTAATATCCCACCGCTGCCACCAATTTGTCAGGTATTCCACAGAGACGACACCAGGGAGATCATGCAATATCTCACCTTTGCAGTCACTCTGTCAGGGATACACAAGCACACGTAGGTATAAGCAAGCGACCAGTGAGCGTATGGCGTCACACCTTCGGATTCCGACGCATGGAACATGTGTATACACCCCGTACGGTCACTGTCAGCTTCACGATAGCCCCATTATTAATATTATTCGCTGCCACCACCGTCCAGTTTGAAATATATTACAGGTCTGGTCGGACACCTGCGTTCTGGTAGCGTATATGGCTTCGGGGGAGGGAACGATTACAGGACAAAAGAAACAGAACTATTAAATTTTATATTTAATCCAAAAGGGAGGCAGTGTTTAGGAAAAATATACAAAGATTTTACAAATGGACATTTACAGTACAGAATATACAGTTACATAAAATAAACAGGATTACAGAAGAAACTTACTATAGAGTTCGCAGGGACGAATCAGTATAGCTGGAGGAGGGGCTCCCCGATTTGATTTGAGCGTTATCGAAGGCGATCTGTTGCTTATACACTGTGTGCCGAATTATTAGGCAAGTTGTATTTTAGAGGATTATTTTTATTATTGATGAACAACTATGTTCTCAATCAACCGAAAAGACTCATAAATATCCAAGCTTAATATTTTTGGAAGTTGGAGTGGGTTTTTTTAGTTTTGGCTATCTTAGGAGGATATCTGTTTGTGCAGGTAACTATTACTGTGCAGAATTATTAGGCAACTTAATAAAAACCAAATATAATCCCATCTCACTTGTTTATTTTCACCAGGTAAACCAATATCAGTGCACAAAATCTAGAAATAAACATTTCTGACATGCAAAAACCAAAATAATTAGTGATGAATATAGCCACCTTTCATTATGATGACGCTCAGCAGCCTCCATCCATAGATTCTGTCAGTGGCTTGATCTGTTTTCGATCAGCATTGCGTGCAGCAGCCACCACAGCCTCCCAGACACTGTTCCCAGAGGTGTACTGTTTTCCCTCCCTGTAGATCCCACATTTTATGATGGACCACAGGTTCTCTATGGGGTTCAGATCAGGTGAACAAGGGGGCCATGTCATTATTTTTTCTTCTTTTAGACCTTTACTGGCCAGCCATGCTTTGGAGTAGTTGGATGCATGTGATGGCGCATTGTCCTGCATGAAAATCATGTTTTTCTTGAACGATACCGACTTCTTCCTGTACCACTGCTTGAAGAAGTTGTCTTCCAGAAACTGGCAGTAGGTCTGGGAGTTGAGCTTCACTCCATCCTGAACCCGAAAAGGTCCCACAAGTTCATCTTTGATGATACCAGCCCATACCAGTACCCCACCTCCACCTTGCTGGCGTCTGAGTCGGAGTGGAGCTCTCTGCCCTTTACTGATCCAGCCTCTGGCCCATCCATCTGGCCCATCAAGAGTCACTCTCATTTCATCAGTCCAGAAAACCTTTGAAAAATCAGTCTTAAGATATTTCTTGGCCCATTCTTGACGTTTTATCTTATGTTTCTTGTTCAGAGGTGGTGGTTTTTCAGCCTTCCTTACTTTGGCCATGTCCCTGAGTATCGCACACCTTGTGCTGTTTGATACTCCAGTAACGTTCCAGCTCTGCAATATGGCAAAACTGGTGGCGAATGGCATCTTGGCAGCTTCACGCTTGATTTTCCTCAATTCATGGGCAGTTATTTTGCGCCTTTTTTGGCCAACACGCTTCTTGCGACCCTGTTGGCTATTTGCCATGAAACGCTTGATTGCTCGGTGATCACGCTTCAAAAGTTTGGAAATTTCAAGACCGCTGCATCCCTCTGCAAGACATCTCACAATTTTGGACTTTTCAGAGCCCTCAAATCTCTCTTCTGACCCATTTTGCCAAAGTAAAGGAAGTTGCCTAATAATTAAGCCCACCTTATATAGGGTGTTGATGTCATTAGTCAACACTCCTCCTCATTACAGAGATGCACATCACCAGATTTACTTAATTGGTAGTTGGCTCTCAAGCCTATGCAGCTTAGAGTAGGACAACATGTATAAAAAGTATCATGTGATCAAAATACTCATTTGCCTAATAATTCGGCACACAGTGTAGTATCTATACCCCCCTGGCAAAGAATGCTCATCTATCCTCCGTGGACTCTTTTATGCCTAAAGGAAGATCTGTCCACCCACCCCCGGTGCTGACATCATGGGGCTGGTCTCCAGTCTGCACATTTTTATTAAGAGATCTCGTTTTTGGGATAACTCATGACTGGTTGATCCCAGAAGCCAAAGTGATACCATATTTTCTATTATGATTTCACCTTCATTTAGAGACAACACATGGCGTATCTGCGATCCGTTATTTTGTTGCTCTTGCGCTACAGCTCCCTGGAGGGGCTTATGGCTACGAAAAAACAAGCATCTTGTTCCTTGGCTGACCCTGCCACTAAAAATATGGGTCCCCTTATTATCAGAATTATGTAACTTGAGCTATTCCATATTTCGTATTGGTGCTGGGCATCGTGCGACCCTCTATTAAATTCCCTTTTTCATCCTGGGAAGCAAGCTTTAACAGCTACATGTAAATTGATTGAAAGGCCGTGTCGACCCTCGCATTTTAATTAGGTTACAGCTTTACAAGTCACTTCTGCTGTAGGTGATAATTTGCAGAGAGACAGATGCTGGACTGTCAGCTCTTCTCTTGTCACAAATGGTAGATAAGGGAAGGGTGAAGAGGGGTTTGGGAGAAATGGTTCATATTTTCTGAATATCTCCCTGACACCATGTTTTGACCATTGAGGTTTAAACAAGATTATGATAAAAGATTTGTATCCCCTGCTCTGAATTTCTCAATTCTTTGGTCTAATCCAGGGAGCTCATTGTCTTTTTCTAATCAAGTAATTATTAGGTTTTATAATCTTCCTATAATCAACAATACAAAATTATCCCTACCCCAAGCCCCCAGAAATAAGCACAATATGACATTGCCATTTCACATATTTTACAATCACAAACAAGAGAATATAAGAGACACAGAATTTTCTACAACCAGTAGAGACAGACATTGAGTACTATATCAGGATGACTTTTTTGGAACGAGGGTTTGACTTCTAAACAACTCTTCCAGTAGCCTTTCCCTAATCAAGTTAAATGGGGCCAGGCCGGAGCCATCTCATCATGCAGGGCAACTGTCTGATAAAGAAGTTAATGTGTGGAAAACAGCATTCAACACCCACGATGCCCACTACGGGTAACGGGTCACGCTCTTTGGCCTATGCAACGCTCACTCTTTGTGAGTACTTGAGTATCTGGATGACATTCAGGTTGTATCTCAGGATATGGCCTCTCACCGCCTTTATGCTTATACAGTTCACCAAATTAGAAAAATGCCTCTTTGACCAACAGGAGTTACCATTTTAAGGATATACAATGGAGATACAAAGTTTACTCCCGTTAAAAGGCCAGGTTTTTGCCATGTAAAAAAATCCTACCAAGAAAAATCATTTCAGACATTTTTACACCCTCATTATCGCTCATAATTTGAAAAAAACGCATTGCGAAACATACTAAAATCATTTTAGGAGGAAAAATAAAGATCAAGAGGTAAAATAATGCGGTTGCATAAATCTGCACACTAATACAGTGCTGTAGTCCCCTGTGAATTTTTGGCAGCATTCAGTCTTTTTGGATCCGAGTCAATCAGCACAGCCCATCTACAACTGGCTATCTTTGCCCGCTATTCCATAAAGTGGCTCTATATCTCTGAGACTGAGGGTGCATCTTCTGTGTACAGCGCCCTCTTCAAGTCATCACCATTTTGCCCTTGGGTTCAAGTCTGGGCTCGGGTTGGGCCATTCCATAACTTTGTGGTGAAGCCGTTCTTTTGGTGATTTGGAGGTTGCTTAGGGACATTGTCTTGATGAAAGGTGTAATTCCTCTTCATCTCTAGCTTCTTAGCATAGGCCTGAAGGTTTTAATGCAAAATTGACTGATATTTTAAATGTTCATAATTTGCTCATCCTTGAATAAAGCACCAGTTGTAGCTGCTGATAAGCAGACCCAAAGCACAATGCTGCTCCCACCATGCCTCACTGTTGGCATGGTGATCTTCTGGTGATGCACAGTATCGGCTTTGCATCATTTGGAATTATGGCCAAAAAGTTCCATTTCAGTCTCATCAGACACTTCACATTCCTGACATGCTTTTGCAGACTTGATGGAGGTTTTGGCAAATCATGACCGGGTTTTCATATTTTTCTTTGTAAGAAAAAGCTTCCATCTTGCCCCCAATCCCACAGGCCGGATATATGAAGAATACAAAGGAATGTTGTCACATGCAATACACAACCAATACTTACAATAAATTATTGCAGCTCCTTTAATGTTGCTGTCTGCCTCTTGACAGCCTCCAGGACCAATTTTCTTCTCGTCTTTTCACAAATTTCTGAGGGATGTCCATTTCTGGGTAAGGTCACTGTTGTGCCAAATTTCAGACCCTTCTTGTGATATCATTGCAGGGTCCATAGTAGATCTTATGCCTGGGAAATGTTTTTGTACCTTCTCCTTACTGATAACTTTCAACAATGAGATCCCTTTCCTATGTTACCAGCTTTTTACAGACCAGAAATGTCCGGAAATTCCTCCCAGAAAAGCAAAACTTTCTATGGGGTTAATCAGAATTAGTGTAAATAGCGGCAGACGTGCACTGGTTACTATGTAATATGACAACCCTAACATCCCCAAATTATAAGAGGGTGTTGACACTTATGCAACATTAGTTTAGTTTTGTTCTTTTTATTTTCCCTTCAAAATAATTTCAGTTTGTTTCTCATGAATTTATCCAGATATGGCAATACTACAAGTGGAAAAAGTTCTGAAATGATTCTTTTTATGTGACAAAAATCTGGAATTTTAACAGGGGTGTGCAGACTTTTTATGTCTACTGCATTATATATTCTGTGGGATGGTGATATATCTTGAATAGGTCTCAGCAATTCAAAACTACCGCAATTCATGGGCCTTAAAGCCCTTCCAGGATTTCACAGTTTTGTTAATTATTATGGGCAATTCATCCAGAATAACACCCAAACAAGGTCTTCTCTAATGGCCGTCACTCATAGGGTCCACATTCACTAAGCTGACCGGACTCTGCTAAGTCTTCAGTCCTTTCATTTCCTCTGGTTTTTCATCATCTGGATGGTAACGAGTAAACCGATGACTCCTACGTCAGAGGAGGCTCCGTATCTTTAAAGCCATCCCATGACGCCAGGAACCATCTCTGCTGGTTCTCATCCATGGGATCTTCTCGTGTAGAGGATTTACACAATTGGAAACTGAACATTTCCAGCTGTTACATTAGTTTTGGAAGAATGGTGCGTCCCCCTGGAAGGAGATAATATTCTGGTAACAAGCTATACCACCCATAAAAACTGGAGGGTCTTCAACCTGCCTGTAGAATGAGTCTCTGGAAGGCACTTTGCGGGTCCTTCTCCAGGATTGAATCCATCCTCTAATATCATCCGGCACTGAACAGCTGCAGAGCTAACACTTTCCACATTTTTTGCCATCTGTTAGGTTATGCCTACCGACGTTATGAAACCTGAAGCTATTGGTATATTTATGCCACATGTTCCTCCACAGGATTGATCCTTCATTTACACTGTGTCAGAAGGTGGGGTCTCGAATACCCCCTTTCTTCATTTACGCTCATCCTTGTCCGTTGAACTGCATGCCTTTTTCTTCTTTTCATTGATGGACCAAATAAAGACAATAAATGAAGGAGCTTGCTGCGTTGTCTACCTAATGTGCCCAATTTAAGTCTTCAAGCACCTCTCAGACCCCTGTAACCATTGCCTATACTTTAGGGTCCTTGGTCCGAAATATCCATGGACTTTGCTATGGACCTTTCTGCTGCCCAGGGATTCACTGCTTATTAGGGTGGCAGTGGATAGTTTTTCCAAGATGGTACACTAAATGTCATTGTCGGCTGCCTTACAGTTAGCCCAAGTCTTTTTTTCGGGAGATCTTTCATTCCCATGGTCTTCCAGACTGTATCGTTTCAGACTGAACAGTTACATTTCTTTCCAAATTCTGGTGAATTCTCTGCCATGTGGAGGAAAAAGTGCAAGGATGGTGTAAGAAGTTTCCATTGACAGAGCAATGGTCAGACTGAGAGGGTTAATTAGTTCATGAAACAATGTCTTTGGATATTTTCTAATGCCCATCACCTCCTTGTCTGGGCTGAATTTCCTCACAACAACTTGGTAACAGAAGCCACAGGGAGATCTCTCTTATCATGGAGAAGGTCCATCTACTTATCCGGTAAATGTTCACTAACGTCCAGACCAATCAGTCTGCAACTGCAATTAAGGCTCGAAAGAAGACTGCACTCACAGGAGGGTGTAACCTGATAAAGAGGAACTGTATTCACAGGACGGTGTGACCTTATAAAGAGGAACTGTATTCACAGGAGGGTGTGACCTGATAAAGAGGAACTGTATTCACAGGAGGGTGTGACCTGATAAAGAGGAACTGTACTCACAGGAGGGTGTGACCTGATAGAGAGGAACTGTACTCACATGAGGGTGTGACCTGATAAAAAAGAACTGTACTCACAGGAGGGTGTGACCTGATAAAAAAGAACTGTACTCACAAAAGGGTGTGACCTGATAAAAAAGAACTGTACTCACAAGACGGTGTGACCTGACAGAGAGGAACTGTACACACAGGCAGGTGTGACCTGATAAAGAGGAACTGCACTCACTGGAGGGTGTGACCTGAAAGAGAGGAACTGTACTCACAGGAGAGTGTGACCTCATAGAGAGGAACTGTATTCACAGGAGGGTGTGACCTGATAAAGAGGAACTGTATTCACAGGAGGGTGTGACCTGATAGAGAGAAACTGTACTCACAGGATGGTGTGACCTGATAAAAAAAGAACTGTACTCACAGGAGGGTGTGACCTGAAAGAGAGGATCTGTACTCACAGGAGGGTGTGACCTGAAAGAGAGGAACTGTATTCACAGGAGGGTGTGACCTGAAAGAGAGGAACTGCACTCACAGGAGGGTGTGACCTGATAAAAAAGAACTGTAGTCACAGGAGGGTGTGACCTGAAAGAGAGGATCTGTACTCACAGGAGGGTGTGACCTGAAAGAGAGGAACTGTACTCACAGGAGGGTGTGACCTAATAAAGAGGAACAGTATTCACAGGAGAGAGTGACCTGAAAGAGAGGAACTGTACTCACAGGAGGGTGTGACCTGATAAAGAGGAACTGTATTCACAGGATGGTGTGACCTGATAAAGAGGAACTCTACTCACAGGAGGGTGTGACCTGATAAAGAGGAGCAGTACTCACAGGAGGGTGTGACCTGATAAAGAGGATCTGTACTCACAGGAGGGTGTGACCTGATAAAGAGGAACTGTATTCACAGGAGGGTGTGACCTGATAAAGAGGAACTGTTTTCACAAGAGGGTGTGACCTGATAGAGAGGAACTGTACTCACAGGAGGGTGTGACCTGATAGAGAGGA
The DNA here is from genome assembly GCF_046119375.1 of Phyllobates terribilis. Lineage (NCBI taxonomy): Eukaryota > Metazoa > Chordata > Amphibia > Anura > Dendrobatidae > Phyllobates > Phyllobates terribilis. The sequence continues at coordinate 8,032,063 of NW_027362764.1, read as the reverse complement.
ACTGTATTCACAGGAGGGTGTGACCTTATAAAGAGGAACTGTATTCACAGGAGGGTGTGACCTTATAAAGAGGAACTGTATTCACAGGAGGGTGTGACCTGATAAAGAGGAACTGTACTCACAGGAGGGTGTGACCTGATAGAGAGGAACTGTACTCACAGGAGGGTGTGACCTGATAGAGAGGAACTGTATTCACAGGAGGGTGTGACCTTATAAAGAGGAACTGTATTCACAGGAGGGTGTGACCTTATAAAGAGGAACTGTATTCACAGGAGGGTGTGACCTGATAAAGAGGAACTGTACTCACAGGAGGGTGTGACCTTATAAAGAGGAACTGTATTCACAGGAGGGTGTGACCTGATAAAGAGGAACTGTATTCACAGGAGGGTGTGACCTGATAGAGAGAAACTGTACTCACAGGATGGTGTGACCTGATAAAAAAAGAACTGTACTCACAGGAGGGTGTGACCTGAAAGAGAGGATCTGTACTCACAGGAGGGTGTGACCTGAAAGAGAGGAACTGTATTCACAGGAGGGTGTGACCTGAAAGAGAGGAACTGCACTCACAGGAGGGTGTGACCTGATAAAAAAGAACTGTAGTCACAGGAGGGTGTGACCTGAAAGAGAGGATCTGTACTCACAGGAGGGTGTGACCTGAAAGAGAGGAACTGTACTCACAGGAGGGTGTGACCTAATAAAGAGGAACAGTATTCACAGGAGAGAGTGACCTGAAAGAGAGGAACTGTACTCACAGGAGGGTGTGACCTGATAAAGAGGAACTGTATTCACAGGATGGTGTGACCTGATAAAGAGGAACTCTACTCACAGGAGGGTGTGACCTGATAAAGAGGAACTGTACTCACAGGAGGGTGTGACCTGATAAAGAGGAACTGTACTCACAGGAGGGTGTGACCTGATAAAGAGGAACTGTATTCACAGGAGGGTGTGACCTTATAAAGAGGAACTGTATTCACAGGAGGGTGTGACCTGATAAAGAGGAACTGTACTCACAGGAGGGTGTGAGCTGATAGAGAGGAACTGTACTCACAGGAGGGTGTGACCTGAAAGAGAGGAACAGTACTCACAGGAGGGTGTGACCTAATAAAGAGGAACTCTACTCACAGGAGGGTGTGACCTGATAAAGAGGAGCAGTACTCACAGGAGGGTGTGACCTGATAAAGAGGATCTGTACTCACAGGAGGGTGTGACCTGATAAAGAGGAATTCTACTCACAGGAGGGTGTGACCTGATAAAGAGGAACTGTACTCACAGGAGGGTGTGACCTGATAAAGAGGAACTGTATTCACAGGAGGGTGTGACCTGATAAAGAGGAACTGTTTTCACAAGAGGGTGTGACCTGATAGAGAGGAACTGTACTCACATGAGGGTGTGACCTCATAAAAAAGAACTGTACTCACAGGAGGGTGTGACCTGATAGAGAGGAACTGTACTCACATGAGGGTGTGACCTGATAAAAAAGAACTGTACTCACAGGAGGGTGTGACCTGATAAAAAAGAACTGTACTCACAAGAGGGTGTGACCTGATAAAAAAGAACTGTACTCACAAGACGGTGTGACCTGACAGAGAGGAACTGTACACACAGGCAGGTGTGACCTGATAAAGAGGAACTGCACTCACTGGAGGGTGTGACCTGAAAGAGAGGAACTGTACTCACAGGAGAGTGTGACCTCATAGAGAGGAACTGTATTCACAGGAGGGTGTGACCTGATAAAGAGGAACTGTATTCACAGGAGGGTGTGACCTGATAGAGAGAAACTGTACTCACAGGATGGTGTGACCTGATAAAAAAAGAACTGTACTCACAGGAGGGTGTGACCTGAAAGAGAGGATCTGTACTCACAGGAGGGTGTGACCTGAAAGAGAGGAACTGTATTCACAGGAGGGTGTGACCTGAAAGAGAGGAACTGCACTCACAGGAGGGTGTGACCTGATAAAAAAGAACTGTAGTCACAGGAGGGTGTGACCTGAAAGAGAGGATCTGTACTCACAGGAGGGTGTGACCTGAAAGAGAGGAACTGTACTCACAGGAGGGTGTGACCTGAAAGAGAGGAACTGTACTCACAGCAGGGTGTGACCTAATAAAGAGGAACTGTATTCACAGGATAGTGTGACCTGATAAAGAGGAACTCTACTCACAGGAGGGTGTGACCTGAAAGAGAGGAACTGTATTCACAGGAGGGTGTGACCTGATAGAGGGGAACTGTACTCACAGGAGGGTGTGACCTGATAAAGCGGAACTGTACTCACAGGAGGGTGTGACCTGATAAAGCGTAACTGTACTCACAGGAGGGTGTGACCTGAAAGAGAGGAACTGTACTCACAGGAGGGTGTGACCTGATAAAAAAGAACTGTACTCACAGGAGGGTGTGACCTGATAAAGAGGAATTGTACTCACAGGAAGGTGTGACCTGATAGAGAGGAATTGTACTCACCGGAGGGTGTGACCTGATAAAGAGGAATTGTACTCACAGGAGGGTGTGACCTTATAAAGAGGAACTGTACTCACAGAAGGGTGTGACCTGATATAAAGGAACTGTACTCACAGGAGGGTGTGACCTGAAAGAGAGGAACTGTACTCACAGGAGGGTGTGACCTGATAAAAAAGAACTGTACTCATAGGAGAGTGTGACCTGATAAAGAGGAACTGTATTCACAGGAGGGTGTGACCTGATAAAGAGGAATTGTATTCACAGGAGGGTGTGACCTGATAAAGAAGAACTGTACTCACAGGAGGGTGTGACCTGATAGAGAGGAATTGTACTCACAGGAGGGTGTGACCTGATAAAGAGGAACTGTACTCACAGGAGGGTGTGACCTGATATAGAGGAACTGTACTCACAGGAGGGTGTGACCTGATAAAGAGGAACTGTACTCACAGGAGGGTGTGACCTGATAAAGAGGAACTGTACTCACAGGAGGGTGTGACCTGATAAAGAGGAACTGTACACACAGGAGGGTGTGACCTGATAAAGAGGAACTGTACTCACAGGAGGGTGTGGCCTGATAAAGAGGAATTGTACTCACAGGAGGGTGTGACCTGATAAAGAGAAGCTGTACTCACAGGAGGGTGTGACCTGATAAAGCGTAACTGTACTCACAGGAGGGTGTGACCTGATAGAGAGGAATTGTACACACAGGAGGGTGTGACCTGATAAAGCGTAACTGTACTCACAGGAGGGTGTGACCTGAAAGAGAGGAACTGTACTCGCAGGAGGGTGTGACCTGATAAAAAAGAACTGTACTCACAGGAAGGTGTGACCTGATAGAGAGAAACTGTACTCACAGGAGGGTGTGACCTGATAAAGAGGAACTGTACTCATAGGAGGGTGTGACCTGATAAAGAGGAACTGTACTCACAGGAGGGTGTGACCTGATATAGAGGAACTGTACTCACAGGAGGGTGTGACCTGATAGAGAGGAACTGTACTCACAGGAGGGTGTGACCTGATAAAGAGGAACTGTACTCACAGGAGGGTGTGACCTGATATAGAGGAACTGTACTCACAGGAGGGTGTGACCTGATATAGAGGAACTGTACTCACAGGAGGGTGTGACCTGATATAGAGGAACTGTACTCACAGGAGGGTGTGACCTGTTGGGGAGAGTCTTATTTTTGCAGTCTTAATTTGTGATAAGTGTAACTCACCCTCTGAGGGAGGATCTTGTCCGCCATCTTCCGCCTCTTTGTGCTAAATATTGGGAATAGACGAGTGAATAGTTATTATTTTGTTACAGTGTTGATACCTTTTCATTGTCTGGAGTTGTCACAGCTCACCTTCTGCTCCTCCCCTGCGTTGGTGTCGTTTGTTGCTGAACTTGTGGTGGAGCTGAGCGTTTTCTGGTGGGTTCCATTACTGCAGGTGGAATTCCAGGACGTACAGATGGACTTCCACCAAATGGGGGTCCTGGAGGGCCCATGGGAGCGCCCTGATGTGGCATTCGAGCCCCAGAGGGCATCCCAGGGCGCTAAGGAGAGAAAAAAGAGCTTGATGATTCGCACTTATTACTGCGTAACACAACAAGAAAGCACATTATACGGAGCTCAGCACAAGAGCTTAACCCACATCTCACCGAACACAAGAATCAGTTCAGAAAACACATAACATGGAAGTTAATATATATACATTACAAAATCTTCAGTTTTATTCAAATTAGATGATGCAAAAATGAGTGACCTCCATGATTTTTAAAGGATGTCACCAAGTCTTCTAGGCCAAGAATGAACCAGTTCTTACGCCACCTGTCGTTTCCATTCTTCAGAATGAGCTCTTCTAGAGCCTTGATGCTGGATGGAAAGTGAGGACAACTTGACTCTTCAGAACCCCCCATGGGTGTGCGGGTGGGCTCAGATTACGAGACACTAATTCCCGGTCACCCTGTTATTCTTCAGAAATCCAACAGTCGTGTGTTTTGTATCATTGTCACGTTGCAAAAGTGGTCATCTATCAAGGTCCCGGAGTGATGGCAGCATATTCGATTTCACTATAGAACAGTATATCTGTCAATTCAGGATCCCATCATTGACATGTAGCCCCCTGACACCAGCAGCACTCATGTGCCCCCCAACACCAGAAGCTCATATGCCCCATATTAGGACACTGCCACCGCCAGACCTCACTCTAGGCACTGTGCATATAGTTTTGAAGCCATCAGTTCTACAAACTCATCGCTTGGTCTCATCGCTCCATAGTGTCCAGTAATCTTCATACTTTTCAGTATGGGCCCTGGCAAACTTTAAGTGGCTTTTTTTATGCATGAATGACCCCCATGCACACCATTCCTCTGCAGTGTATGTCGTATTGTGCCATGGTGAACACTCACACCGGTTCAGCTTTCTACTTCTTTCCATAACTGCAGAGAACTTACATATCAATCTTCTTCATGGCTTCTCATCAGAAGATGCTCCTGTTTAGGTGGTATCTTCTGTGGTGACCTGGACCTCTGTGAGATGCTGCCGCTCCTTCCGTGGTACATCTTTGTATGGCTTTTTCTCCAGTATCTGACTGATAAGTAAAGCTTCGCTTATCTTCTTGTAGCCTTCAGCTTTCTTGTATAAGATATTATTTTCTTTCTCAGGTCTTGTGACATTTCTCTTCCATGTGGTGCCATTGCTGATAGCATGAAATGAGAAGGGGTTTTCTGAGGTAAGTATTGCCCTTTTATAACCAAAAATGTGTAATCCAAAACAGGGAAAGATGTCCCAAAAGGCCAAAAGGCATAGAAAAAAAAACAATACAAAATGTGTGTGAGGACTGAAATCATAATAATAATTAATTTATAATATTTAAACTTAATTGAATATATAATGTTAAAAATTACGTATGAAAAATCCCAACATGGAGACAAAGACAAATTGGTGGGTGAGCCATTGCAGTAACCCCAATCATAAATAATGTATATATCAAGTAAATAGGTGAGAATATGTCACAAATATGCTGGTGGTTAAGCTGTGATCATCCGTAATTTATAACCATATAATAATGTAGATTGGGAATCTAATGAATGTTTATCCCACAGGAAAAGTCCAAAAAAGTACAAGTAAAAGCAAGGTACAGTTAGTAATAAGAAGCTCACCCACTAGAACCATTTCACTAATTCCTCGTCAGGGGTGCACTTTCCTGGCTGAGGAACATCCCTGGGTGCTCTTCTTCCTCCTCCTCCTCCTCCTAATTTACCTAGTTGAGCACAGCATCCAGGCCATGCTCAGTACAAGTGGCTGGGTGCAGTCCGGGGCTCGTAGAACTGGGTGGCTTTCAGCGCTGTCAAGGACCGCTCACAATCAGCTGTCCAGTCCACGGTGTGCGGCAGCTTCTTTTTTTTAGGTCTGTCAGAAGCTTGGCAAGGATATTACTGTTGGAGACAAACTTCCTATAGTACCCTGCTGTACCACAGAAAGACATCACCTGCTTTAGGTCTTTGTGGAAGGCCAGAAGGTGATAACATCTACCTTCCCGGGCTCTGGCTTCAGGTTACCGCAACCCACTCAGTGACCGAAGTACTACACCTCTGTCATGGCTATTTGGCACTTGCCAGGCTTAAGGGTCAATCCAGCACCCTGGAACCGCTTGAGCACCTGTGACAGGTGTGACATGCAGAAGTAGTACTGTTACTTCAAAAGCATCCAGCAACTATCTAATATATATAATTGTCTTATCCCGTCTGTCTGTCTGTCCTTCTGTCCAGGAAATCCCGCGTCACTGATTGGTCCAGCTGCGGCCAATCAGCAATGCAGGATTTTCAGAACAAGACGGCGGCCGTTAGCGGCTCATCTGCCACACGGAGGTCAGGGGCGATGCACACGCTCATGCTCACCCTCAGAAGCTCACCCTCACACGCTCATCCTCAGACGCTCCCCCGCACATGCTCACCCTGTTCACACGCTCACCCTCACACGCACACCCTCTCACACTCACCCTCTCACACTCACCCTCTCACACTCACCCTCTCACTCACCCTCACACACGCTCATCCTCAGATGCTCCCACGCTCACCCGCACATGCTCACCCTAACCCGTTCACACGCTCACCCTCACACACGCACACTCTCACACGCTGACCCACACCCTCACACGCACACCCTCACACGCACACCCTCTCACACTCACCCTCTCACACTCACCCTCTCACTCACCCTCACACCCACAGACGCTCACACTCTCACACGCTCACCCTCACACGTTCACACCGTCACCCTCACGCGCTCACCCGCTCACCCTCACGTGCTCACAACCACACGCTCACCCTCACCCCCTCACACTCACCTGCTCACACACGCTCACCCTCACACGCTTACCCTCACACGCTCACCCTCACACGCACACCCTCACACGCACACCCTCACACCTCCACACGCTCACCCTCACCCGCTCACCCTGTGCTAGCCGGTCATCTCCCTCACACGCTCACCCTGTGCTAGCCGGTCATCTCCCAGCTGCTCACAACAGAAGTACCCCGACCGGCGGCCTCGCTCCCCGGTCCTCCAAAATTCATTAGGGGCCCCGGGGGGATACATTGGGGGGTTCATTTAAAGTAGTGCACAACCCATTTAAATACTGCTTCGCTGATTAGTCGCGCCCGGTCGGCTGCATACATATTCTAGAATACCCGATGCGTTAGAATCGGGCCACCATCTAGTTACAAATAACACAAGCACAAGAGACAGGAAGTGTTGTGCTTCAGAAGCATCCAGCAACTAGAGGGGTTAACACAGTCACAGGAGACAGGGAGTGTTTTAGCAGAGCCCCATGGGGATTGTGGGGAAGTTGTTTACTGTCTGGCTGGAGCCAAAGAGAAAGGTGGTGTGTGATCTGTATCTCACAGAAGGCAACTGAACAAGATTCAGATCAGGAGAGAAACTAAACACAGGTCAGATAAACTCCTTGAACTAATAGTGCAGAGCATTATCAGGCAGGAAGTTAAGGACTGGAAGGAATTGTGTCACAGGGATCATCTCCCTCATCAAACCCTCCCCCCCTCCATCTCCATGCAGGATAAAGAATGCTGTGTACTATTGTGTCCTTGTGAAGGAAATGCCTGTGGTTGTGTATGCATAGAAGTGTGCTGCTAAGAGATCTAATCTGTGCTGAATTATGCTACTGAAGAGACTGTAATACTGTGTCTTGTGAAGAAACTACTGTATTGTTACTGGAGCCGGTTGCTCAAGAAACTCAGACTGTACTGTAATGAAGATTGTTGCTGTAATATCCCTGAATTGCACTGGCCGTGATTCAGATTAAATTCCACTCTTAAACTGTTGAAAAAGACTCGTCAGATGTGTCTGGTCAGCAATGGAATCTATTGTGTGCCTGAGAGAAGCTGCAGCCTATGGTCGCCCTGAGTAACGCTTCCCCCAGGATTCCAAAGAATTCATGAAACCAGTCTCGCCTATCTGAACCTAGTGACATGTGTGTAACATTGGTGGCCCGTACGGGGAATCCTGGGAGGGATTAAGATTAGCAGAGGGAGAAGAGGAAAATTGTCTGGAAAAACACACTGCACACAGTACAGCACAGCACCTCATTTCAACTCTGCTACACCAGTTAAAGGAGACCAGCCCTAAAAAACACTCACTAGCAGCAATGGATATGGAAATACGAATGGACAGAATTAGTGAGCTGCTTCTTCAGTTAACCTATGAAGAATTTAGAACAGTAGCAGAACATATAAAGATGTCATAAGAACAGATTTCTACAGCACACAACCGCAGGCAACTGTTGGCAGCCATTAATGCAAAAATGGATGAGCTGGGGGGAGAAAGAAGCTGAAGACGTCATGGGGATGTTCCTCCAGGAGCTAACACAGTTTCTAACCAGGTTTAAGTTGGAGGATGGAGGACCGGCACCAATTAACAAAAGCGTGAATCTCCATCCGCAGATAGAACTACAGGAATTGAAAGAACAATTAAAATCTCTAACAACAGCCCTGCAGGAATCGACCAAAACCTCTGAACGGGTGATAGACTCAGACAGAACCTTTACCCTGCTCGGGTTAGATAAATCAGGGAGACAGTTCTCTCTAACACCACAAATCACCATAAGGAAAGAATTCAATATCCTGGGACAGATTGGAAAGTGTGAACAGAAAGAGAAACTGTCTTATATGAACTTGCTGCACCATATCGATGCAGGCTTACAGAAAGGCTACCAGCCAGATGAGATCGTTGAGGGGGTGGTGAAAGCGATCAGCCCAGGTCTGAACCTCCATAGTATGCTAGAAATGAAGAGTCAATTGACCTTGCAACAGCTGAAGATGATTTTAAAAGGGCACTATAAAGAAGAGAGTACTTCAGAATTGTTCCACCGACTCATTAACATCTCACTGAAAAATAATGAATCATCCCAAAGGTTCTTGCTCAGAGCAATTGAACTGAAGGATAGACTGTTGTTTGCATCCAGAGATGTAGAAGCGGAGGAGAAGTTTGATGCTGGACTAGTCCAGAAGAAGTTCTTGAGATCATTGGGAATGGGGTTAATCAGCAAATACATCAAGTTGCAGCTGAAACAGTACCTAGAAGATCCTGGCATTCTGGACGAAGTCCTAATTGAAAAAATGAATGAGGCAGCTAGTTTGGAGTCAGAGAGCGAACAGAAGTTAAAGAAAGGCTCTGTTCTTAAAATCACCAAAATGGGTCAGCTGAAGTTGGAGACCCCCGGTGACCAGTCCAAAGATCATAACGGAGACCCTCCAGTGCCGCCTCCGAGAGGGAACCTTAAATCACCAACAAAAGAGAGAAACGCCAGCACTGACTGGGAGGAAGTAATAGGAGAACTGCGAACCGAGTTGATTGAGGTGAAAAAGTTGATTAATTCCAGGCCAGAACTTGTATCCCTCAGACTCAGGAGTGGGATCCAAAACAGAAGATACCCGGCTTGTGAAGTGTGCCGTTCATCAAATCAGAATACGGTGTGTGTCCACAGATGTGGTGACGAAGGACATTATGCCAAGGAATGCCAATGGTCACGGTCGTTTGGGTTAAAAGACAGGAGGTTGCCAGTGTGGGGTGACTGGTAACCGCAACACAGAGGAGGCCCCAGAAGCAAATCCAAATCTCACCAAACCCCAGAACGGCGCATGAGGTAAAATGGCTGCGTCAGCACTATCCCCAAGTGTGTTCCCGTCTACAACAGCTGCAAGAGAGACAGGGGCATCAGTTACTTAATGCCCAATGCGAAGGGCAAACAATGTACTCCTGGGAGGAGGATTCCTCGGTCAGTAAAGATAGCCTCATCAGCCTAATCGATGAAAGGTGCTTTATGGAGTGCCAGCTAGATGGACTCCTAGTAAAAGCACTGTGGGACACAGGAGCCCAAGCAAACCTTTTAAATGAAGAATGGAGAAGGCGCTACCTGCCACATACCTGCCTTCAGTCACTGAAAGAACTCTTAGGACCAGTGGAACTCCACGGCAAAGCTGTCAACCAGACCGAAATCCCTTTCATAGGCTGGATGGAAGTGACTTTCCAACTCAGGGCCACGAAGAACAGCAACAACATTGAGCTTTTGGTACCTTTTCTTATGACCAGTGATCAGAACGTGGCAGAGGATCCTATCCTGGGTTATAATGTAATCAGTGAGGTCATCACGAAACACAAGTCAGGGATGCTGGTGGTGGATGCAATTGCCACATCACTTGCCATACTCAACGCTATGGCGGAAAATATGATTCATAGAGAAAAGAAAGCACAGAATACAATGGACCTAAAAGAAGTCAAGGTAGGCTGGTGACCAACCATCATCCCTGCAAACCAAATGGTGGAGGTGAGATGTGGAGTCCGGGTAGAACCGGGAAGAAAAGTTCAGAAAAGACTATTCGTGCCAAAAGACTCCTCAGAACTTCCGGAAGGCCTAGTTCAAGGTGAGACTGTGCTTACGATTCCTACTGGTGGGTTTACTCGAGTGACAGTACTGGTGATGAATACTATGAAACACGAAATTAGACTGGATCCAAAGACTGTGTTTGGTCACATTCAAACCGTTAAAACGGTATATCCAGCCAGTGTGAGACCCGCCCAGGGGTCTACCGTGAATTCAGTCTCCCCATCAAGGAACAGGAGTTGCCCAGGGAGGAAATTGCACAACCCACCGCGGCGTCCTGGGATCACCTAGCACCCCTGGAACACTTGTGTGCTGAAGATATAGCGATAGCAAAACAGATGCTGAGAGAAGAGTGTCATGCATTCTTCAAAGATGACTCTGATATAGACTGTATCCTGTCATTGCAATTGAAAATCAATTTGAAAGATACGACCCCAGTAACCAGAAGTTACATGTCTGTGCCGAAACAATTAAACTGTGAAGTGAAAGAGTATTTACAAGATCTAATCAACAGAGGTTGGGTCCAAAAGTCGACGTCACCTTATTCCTCACCTATTGTTTGTGTTAGGAAGAAGGATGGTACTCAGACTCTGCTGTGATTACCGGGAACTAAACTGAAAGTCAGTACCTGATCGGCACCCGATACCAAAGATTCAAGATATGTTTGATAGCCTATCAGGAAGTACCTGGTTCTCTGTCCTCGATCAGGGTAAAGCATACCACCAAGGGTTTGTTGAAGAGTCCAGTAGACCTTTGACAGCATTCATCACACCGTGGGGGTTATATGAGTGGATTCGTTTACCGTTTGGGCTCAGTTCAGCTCCAGCAGAATTCCAGAGGAGCATGGAGACATGTTTAGAAGGATTGAGGGATGATATCTGTCAGCCGTACTTGGATGACAATGCGGTACACAGCAAAACCTTCCGGGAGCATGTTGAACACGTGAGGACCATATTACAATGGTATCAACAACACGGAGTTAAGTTGACCCCAAAGAAGTGTGAACTGTTCAAAAGGCAAGTCCGATTTCTAGGGAAAATTGTGTCCGGAGAAGGATATGCCATGGACCCAGCAGAAATCGCTCCGGTACTGGCCTTAAAAGACAAGCAGCCCTCAACTGTCAGGGAGTTGAGGCAGATCTTAGGATTCCTCTCCTACTATTGTACTTACGTTCGGAACTTCTCCAGGATTGCCGCCCCACTATACCTCCTCTTGGGGGGGACGACAGAGTCAACAACACCCACGGAGAAAATGAAGAACGCGGGTAGGACCAGGCTTAAAACAAACAACGCCGTTTCATCCCAACAGCCCATTCTCTGGACAGCAGACCACCAGGGGGTATTGGAAAAACTAGTAGACTACCTGGTAAAACCACCCATCTTGGGATATCCTGATTTCAACTTACCATTTGTTCTTCATTGTGACGCTTCTCAAGTTGGACTGGGAGCTGCCCTGTATCAGCATCAAGATGGAAAATTGAGAGTCATCGGTTACGGTTCTAGAACGTTTACAGACGCCGAGAAGAATTACCATCTACATTATGGAAAATTGGAGTTCCTGGCATTGAAATGGGCCATCTGTGAATGATTTAGAGATTATCTCTACTACAGCAGAGAGTTTACACTGACAACAACCCTTTGACCTATGTCCTCACTACAGCCAAACTGAATGCAACGGGTCAGAGATGGGTCGCTGAACTAGCTGACTTCAAATTTCAGCATCAAGTATAGGCCGGGAAAATGCAATGCGGATGTGGACGGATTGTCAAGAATGCCACTAGAGCCTGAGGAGTTCATGCAAGAATGCTCGGAGGAAGTCAGTCTGGAAGCAATTGAGAGCACTACCCAAGCAGTGCAAGCTTATCAAAAGGAAGACACACCATTGTGGTGTCCGTTGACGGTGGAAACCACTATAAAAGCAAGAGAACAAGATCACCCTCTGTCTATTCAACAACTACCAAAGGAAAAATCCATAGAGCACAACGGGAAGATCAGATAATTGGTAGAATACTACTTTGTGTGGACCAAAATCGGTTTCCAAGTAAACGGGAGAGAGATAATGAGTCACCAGCAGTATCTGTTTTAAAGAATAGACGAAGCTCTACCTCAGTAAAGACGGTATCCTGTATCGTAAAGGAGGACATAACTGGCAGTTGGTACTACCCAGAGTGTTAAGTAGGTTGGTCTTCAAAGAACTCCATGACACCTGGGAGTGGAAAGGACAACCAACTTGATCCGTGAACATTTCTTCTGGCCGTACATGCAGAGAGATATTGAGAGGTACATGACCAGGGAGTGTGGGTGTCTGAAAGATAAACATCCCGACACATCAACCGTGGCACCTATGGGCAACATCCAAACTACGTATCTGTTTGAGATGGTCTCAATAGACTTTCTACATCTCGAGACGTGCAAGGGTGGTTATGAATACATCTTGGTGGTGATGAACCATTTTACTCGATTTGCTTAAGCATATGCCACCACCAATAAAGCGGGTCAAACAGCAGCAGAGAAGAACTTCAATGATTTTGCTTTGGGGTTTGGGTTCCCTACGAGGTTACACCATGACCAAGGAAGAGAATTTGAGAACCAGCTCTTTGCCAAGCTAGGAAAGTACTGTACAATTCAGTAATCCCACACAACGCCCTTTCACCCAGAGGGTAATGGACAAGTGGAACGTTTTAGCCGTACATTATTTTTGGTTTTTGCTCACTTTAACAGCTGAAGAGAATAAAGACTGGAAAAGTTCTCTGTCAAAAGTGGTACATGTCTATAACTGTACAAAGAGCGATGCAACGGGTTGCTCACCCTTCTTTCTATTGTATAGACGATCGCCAAGACTGCCAATCGACATCATGTTCTTTTCTCCGGTGTCAGAGACTTACAGAACGTATCCGGAGTACGTTCGGAAATGGAAGGAATGGATGGCAGAGGCATACAACATAGCGCCCAAAGTGGTTACTCAAGGACAGTGCAAGATTAAGGAGTACTACGATCTAAAATGTTATGGAGCAGAATTGGCACCGGGAAGCTGAGTACTAGTCAAGAACGTATTTGAGAAAGGTTGTCCAGGAAAACTTTGTTCGTACTGGGAAGACAAGGTGTATGTGGTCGTAAAGAGGAAACCCAAAGACAGTCCAGTGTATGAAATCCGATTGGAAAGAGGGGACAAGACAACCAGAATAGTCCATCGGAATTTATTACTACCCTGTGATTATCTCCCACCACAACAAGACTTCCCAGAAGCAGACTGACATCGACCAAGATCGACTAACGGACCACCACAGATTGAAGCTCCGGTGGTGGATAGTGACCTTGAAAGTTCTGATGAAGAAAAGCACACCGTTGTATTTCTCGGAATGGCAAGGAGAGTGATGTACCATCCTCAGGAGAGTGAACTAAGTCCTGAGGCTGCAGAGTTTGTACCAAGGAGTACAGATGAAGTCCAATTCAGATCTAATGATCGAACACCAGTCACTGGAGAGACAGATCGACACTCAGGAGAAGCAGAATTACCAGACCATGTGGAAAGAGGCGATTCCGGAGAAGTACAAGAACTTATAGAGGCAGTTCCAGGAGCATCTGAGGAAGCACGGGAAATGAGTGAGGCAGAAGAAACTCCTGTGACCGAAGAACCCGTGGTATCTGAGGAACAACCCACCAGAAGGATGTTGACTCAAGAAGTGAAGAGGCCCATGATGCTGACATACGAGACACTTGGTGAACCGAGTCAAGTTCCAAGGACTGTTGACTGGAAACAGGTATCTCTGCCTACGGACCAGGTAAGCCCACTGGAGTGGTATTCACCACCGAGAGGCAGTATGGAAGATGTTGCCTGGTGGAAAGACATTTTTTCATGCTTTGATTTTTCTTAAAAGACTTTGTAGAAACAAAGAACTGTTAAAGCCTAGTGAGAGAGAGCTGGTTGAAGACGTAAGAAAAGATCCAGCTGTAGAGACGCTAATTGTGTTAATTGTTTATTTTTTTACAGGAGTACTACAAGAAAAAGGTCGTAGAATAGGTTGTTATAAAAGTTTATGAATGTTATGCCAATATGACAATGCCAATTTGCATATAAAATTACTCAACTTTCACCACTGTCTCAGAATTGGTCAGATTAACCAATTAAGATGAATGTCGAGGACGACATTCAAAAAGGAGCGAAGAGTGTGGCATGCAGAAGTAGTGTTGTTGCTTCAAAAGCATCCAGCAACTATTGCAAATAACACAAGCACAGGAGACAGGAAGTGTTGTGCTTCAGAAGCATCCAGCAACTAGAGGAGTTAACACACGGGAGACAGGGAGTGTTTTAGCAGAGCCCCAGGGGGATTGTGGGGAACTTGTTATTGTAATCTGGCTGAAGCTGAAGAGAAAGGTTGTGTGTTATCTGTATCTGACAGAAGGCAGGTTAAACTGTTGAAAAAGACTCTTGTCAGATGTGTCTGGTCAGCAATGGAATCTATCGTGTGCCTGAGAGAAGCTGCAGCCTATGGTCGCCCTGAGTAACGGTTCCCCCAGGATTCCAAAGAATTCATGAAACCCGTCTCACCCTATCTGACCCTAGTGACGTGCGTGTAACACAGGTGCTCGTTCCAAGTGGGACTGAATACGGCAATGTCATCCACGAAAACATCTGTAAACCTATCTAGTCCCTTGAGCAGCTGGTAGACCAATCGCTGGAATGTGGCAGGAGCATTCTTCATGCCAAAGGGCATGACGAGAGATTCACACAGTCCACATAGGGTGATGAAGGAGGACCATTCATGTGCCTCCTTGGACATGGGAATCTGCCAGTACCTGACTCAAGTCCATGATGTTTAAATAATGGGAACTAGCTATTCAATCCAGCAGTTAATTGATTTGTTGCTTTGGGTATGCATAGCGGGCTGTGATGGCATTTAGCCTCCTGCAGTCCGCACTGAACTGGACGTCTGGACCTTCTTTGGGATCAGGGGTACAAGCGAGAGTCCACGCACTTTTGGATCACCCTCAAGCACAGCATTTCTTCTATTTCCCTTTTGATGTCCTTTTTCACCTCTAGAGAGACACGGTATGTAGACTGCTGGATTGGTGGGTGATTCCATGGGTCTAGCTGCATCTTCCCTGGTACACAAGTGAAGGTGGCCTGGTAGGGCCGGAATACTTGCTGCAGTTGGAACCTCTGGTTTACAGATAGCTGCGAGTTGAATCTCACGTCCTCAATAGACCATCCGTACCAGGTTGCTGCTAGTAAATCCACCAGGACTTCATTCTCGCATTTGTTGGGGAACTTGCACACAAGAAGGTCGCAGGCTTCACTTTCAAGATGAGCTTTCAACATGTTGACATGGAAGACTTTCTGCTTCTTCCTGGAATGGTCAATGGTGACCAAATCATTTACATCATTGAGACACGGATGCATGAGTTATGGACCCTCCCAGACAGCCTGAAGCTTGTTATGGGTCATTGGGACTAGGACCCACACCTTCTGAACCACTTCGTACACTTGCTTCCATGGGTTCCAGTCGAACCACAGCTTCTGGTTGGTCTAGGCCTGCACTATCTTATCATGCACCAGCCGTGTCATTGGCTGCATTTTGTCACAAAACCATATGACATACTCGATGATGGACACTTCGGGGGTGACCAGCTCTCCATCACATAAACCATTAGTCTGCGGGTTATATGATCTTGATACCAGGTGCTGCACTTGCATTTTCTTACAGATGTACTGCATCAGATGAGACATGAACGGAGTCTCCTGATCTGTAGGCATCTGCTTGGGAAATATAACTTGAGAAAATATGGCCAAAAGGGCATATTCCACCTTATCGGCCCTAATCGACTACAGAGCCACTGCCTCCGGGTACTGGGTAGCATAGCCTACCAAAGCAAGTATGAAGAATTTTTTCAGAGCTGCTGGGGATAGCCAGAGGGCCAATGATGTCCACAGCAATCCTCTGAAAAGGCCCCTCTATCACCAGCTAAGGGATCAAGGGAGCTTTGGGGACAGGCCTCTGTCTTCCCCACCTTTTGACAAATGATACAAGAGTGGCCATTGTTGGTAATATCCGGGTCTAGATTTTGCTGACCCCCAAGTGTCCAGCCAGCAGAAACTCATGGGCAATCCTCTGCAACTCTTCCCTAAACAGATAGGGCACAACCAGCTGTCTTTCCCTCACTTCTGTTGGGGGTTACAGGGAACAGTCGCCCAGTATAACCTCCCCTGGTCACAGAATACCCTCTCTTTGTTTGACTCACAGGTGGGCTTCTCTGCGAGGTCCTTCAACAACTCTAGACTGGCATCTGCATTCAGTGCAACCTGGAACTCCTGGCTAGAGGCAACCAGAAGCGACATTAAGGCCCCAACCTCACTGGACCTCTCTACGATCCACTCTGCATCAGTAACTAGTCATATTATCACCCTGGATGATGAAGGTCCAGAAGGCAAAGTGATACCTGCTTCCTAGACTATCCTACTGTGAGTGACAGCGACAAAGTAAGCCATCTTGCCTGGGGATAACAACACTTCCCCTCCATCATGACAAGCTGTGGATAACACTTTCTCCCCCAATACCTCAGGATCAGTGCTAATCATGGGGCCGCTACCACCGGCCATGTCACAGTGTGTTGCGACCTTCCTCATGGTCCTTGTGTCTGTCCCCCATCGCCCTTAGCACTGATTCTCACTCCTGGTAGGGGATCCTCGGATCTTTTGGAACTTTGGCCAATATACCTCAGGAGTGAGGTTAAACTCTTTCTTCAAGGCCTTTTTGATGGCCTCATAGTCCCCACCCAGTTCTCTAGGCAGAACTACAAACACCTCGAAAGCTGCACTTCTTAGGTCTTGGATTTAAGTACCTGGCCCATTGTGCAGGCGAGATCTGGTGCTGTCTGCAGAGTAACTCAAAGGCTGCACGGAAGCTATCAAGGTCCCCATTCTTTTCCAATAAGGGAAAGTCCTCTGCACGGGACTTGACTGACTAGCAGGCTCTCTGGACTGGGTGGTGCAAGGGGAAACGACGGCCATTGGAACCGGGCCAGCTCAAACTGGTACTGTTGTTCAGCCTGACGCTCTGCTTGTTCTCGCTATTGCTGAATGAGCTTCAGTTGTCCCTTAAGATCTTCTGGGCTAAGTTGCGGTAGGGCCTTCTGCAGGTTGGGGACCATGCTACCCCATTTACTGATTCATAGGTGGGAACCCTGTAGGAGCGCCGTCCAGATTTTGGCTCACCTCCCTTCATCAAAGCTTGCGTGAGGGACTTGCTTTGCATCCAATTGCAATAGCTCAGTAATTATTGACTCTCTGTGTTTGCCAGTGGCATCAATCCGTCTTAGCATACAGACAGCAGAGAGAATCTCCTTTTTCTGCTGGTTGTACCATACCTCCCCAACGGCAGCTATGATAACCATATAAAAGACGAGACAGAAATACAAGAGAGGGGGGAGGGTGTAACTGCTGCACATGCAGTAATGTCCCAGGTATAACTAAACACTGAGTCCACCCTCAAAACTCTGCAGAGAATCCTCGCAAGGACCGTGCCAGTCTTTAGTGACAGGAATGATTGCTCACACCAAATCACAAATGCACTATATCCAATGCCACCAGAAAACGGGGCGATCAGGAATATATCCCACCGCTGCCACCAGTAATCAGGGAGATCAGGAATATATCCCACCGCTACCAGTAATCAGGGAGATTAGGTATATATCCCACCGCTGCCACCAGTAATCAGGGAGATCAGGAATATATCCCACCGCTGCCACCAGTAATCAGGGAGATCAGGAATATATCCCACCGCCGCCACCAGTAATCAGGGAGATCAGGAATATATCCCACCGCTGCCACCAGTTGTCAGGGAGATCAGGAATATATCCCACCGCTGCTACCAGTAATCAGGGAGATCAGGAATATACCCCACTGCTGCCACCAGTTGTCAGGGAGATCAGGAATATATCCCACCGCTGCCACCAGTAATCAGGGAGATCAGGAATATACCCCACTGCTGCCACCAGTAATCAGGGAGATCAGGAATATATCCCACCGCTGCCACCAGTTGTCAGGGAGATCAGGAATATATCCCACCGCTGCCACCAGTAATCAGGGAGATCAGGAATATATCCCACCGCTGCCACCAGAAAACGGGGCGATCAGGAATATATCCCACCGCTGCCACCAGTAAACGGGGCGATCAGGAATATATCCCACCGATGCCACCAGTAATCAGGGAGATCAGGAATATATCCCACCGCTGCTACCAGTAATCAGGGAGATCAGGTATATATCCCACCGCTGCCACCAGTCATCAGGGAGATCAGGAATATATCCCACCGCTGCCACCAGTAAACGGGGCGATCAGGAATATATCCCACCGCTGCCACCAGTAATCAGGGAGATCAGGAATATATCCCACCGCTGCCACCAGCCATCAGGGAGATCAGGAATATATCCCACCGCTGCCACCAGTAATCAGGGAGATCAGGAATATATCCCACCGTTGCCACCAGTAATCAGGGAGATCAGGAATATATCCTCCCGCTGTCACCAGTAATCAGGGCGATCAGGAATATATCCCACCGCTGCCACCAGTAATCAGAGAGATCAGGAATATATCCCACCGCTGCCACCAGAAAACGGGGCGATCAGGAATATATCCCACCGCTGCCACCAGTAAACGGGGCGATCAGGAATATATCCCACCGATGCCACCAGTAATCAGGGAGATCAGGAATATATCCCACCGCTGGTACCAGTAATCAGGGAGATCAGGTATATATCCCACCGCTGCCACCAGTCATCAGGGAGATCAGGAATATATCCCACCGCTGCCACCAGTAAACGGGGCGATCAGGAATATATCCCACCGCTGCCACCAGTAATCAGGGAGATCAGGAATATATCCCACCGCTGCCACCAGCAATCAGGGAGATCAGGAATATATCCCACCGCTGCCACCAGCAATCAGGGAGATCAGGAATATATCCCACCGTTGCCACCAGTAATCAGGGAGATCAGGAATATATCCTCCCGCTGTCACCAGTAATCAGGGCGATCAGGAATATATCCCACCGCTGCCACCAGTAATCAGGGAGATCAGGAATATATCCCACCGCTGCCACCAGTAATCAGGGAGATCAGGAATATATCCCACCGCTGCCACCAGTAATCAGGAAGATCAGGTATATATCCCACCGCTGCCACCAGTAAACAGGGAGATCAGGAATATATCCCACCGCTGCCACCAGTAAACGGGGCGATCAGGAATATATCCCACCGCTGCCACCAGTAATCAGGGAGATCAGGAATATATCCCACCGCTGCCACCAGTAATCAGGGAGATCAGGAATATATCCCACCGCTGTCACCAGTAATCAGGGCGATCAGGAATATATCCCACCGCTGCCACCGGTTGTCAGGGCGATCAGGAATATATCCCACCGCTGCCACCGGTTGTCAGGGCGATCAGGAATATATCCCACCGCTGCCACCGGTTGTCAGGGCGATCAGCAATATATCCCACCGCTGCCACCAGTAATCAGGGAGATCAGGAATATATCCGACCGCTGCCACCAGTAATCAGGGAGATCAGGAATATATCCCACCGCTGCTACCAGTAATCAGGGAGATCAGGAATATATCCCACCGCTGTCACCAGTAATCAGGGAGATCAGGAATATATATCCCACCGCTGCCACCAGTAATCAGGGAGATCAGGAATATATCCCACCGCTGTCACCAGTAATCAGGGCGATCAGGAATATATCGCACCGCTGCCACCGGTTGTCAGGGCGATCAGGAATATATCCCACCGCTGCCACCGGTTGTCAGGGCGATCAGGAATATATCCCACCGCTGCCACCAGTAAACAGGGAGATCAGGAATATATCCCACCGCTGCCACCAGTAATCAGGGAGATCAGGAATATATCCCACCGCTGCCACCAGTAATCAGGGAGATCAGGAATATATCCCACCGCTGCCACCAGTAATCAGGGAGATCAGGAATATATCCCACCGCTGCCACCAGTAATCAGGGAGATCAGGAATATATATCCCACCACTGCCACCAGTAATCAGGGAGATCAGGAATATATGCCACCGCTGTCACCAGTAATCAGGGAGATCAGGAATATATATCCCACCGCTGCCACCAGTAATCAGGGAGATCAGGAATATATCCCACCGCTGTCACCAGTAATCAGGGAGATCAGGAATATATATCCCACCGCTGCCACCAGTAATCAGGGAGATCAGGAATATATATCCTACCGCTGCCACCGGTTGTCGGGGAGATCAGGAATATATCCCACCGCTGCCACCGGTTGTCAGGGAGATCAGGAATATATCCCACCGCTGCCACCAGTAATCAGGGAGATCAGGAATATACCCCACTGCTGCCACCAGTAATCAGGGAGATCAGGAATATATCCCACCGCTGCCACCAGTTGTCAGGGAGATCAGGAATATATCCCACCGCTGCCACCAGTAATCAGGGAGATCAGGAATATATCCCACCGCTGCCACCAGAAAACGGGGCGATCAGGAATATATCCCACCGCTGCCACCAGTAAACGGGGCGATCAGGAATATATCCCACCGCTGCCACCAGTAATCAGGGAGATCAGGAATATATCCCACCGCTGCTACCAGTAATCAGGGAGATCAGGTATATATCCCACCGCTGCCACCAGTCATCAGGGAGATCAGGAATATATCCCACCGCTGCCACCAGTAAACGGGGCGATCAGGAATATATCCCACCGCTGCCACCAGTAATCAGGGAGATCAGGAATATATCCCACCGCTGCCACCAGCAATCAGGGAGATCAGGAATATATCCCACTGCTGCCACCAGTAATCAGGGAGATCAGGGAATATATTCCACCGTTGCCACCAGTAATCAGGGAGATCAGGAATATATCCTCCCGCTGTCACCAGTAATCAGGGCGATCAGGAATATATCCCACCGCTGCCACCAGTAATCAGGGAGATCAGGAATATATCCCACCGCTGCCAACAGTAATCAGGGAGATCAGGAATATATCCCACCGCTGCCACCAGTAATCAGGAAGATCAGGTATATATCCCACCGCTGCCACCAGTAAACAGGGAGATCAGGAATATATCCCACCGCTGCCACCAGTAATCAGGAAGATCAGGTATATATCCCACCGCTGCCACCAGTAATCAGGGAGATCAGGAATATATCCCACCGCTGCCACCAGTAAACGGGGCGATCAGGAATATATCCCACCGCTGCCACCAGTAATCAGGGAGATCAGGAATATATCCCACCGCTGTCACCAGTAATCAGGGCGATCAGGAATATATCCCACCGCTGCCACCGATTGTCAGGGCGATCAGGAATATATCCCACCGCTGCCACCGGTTGTCAGGACGATCAGGAATATATCCCACCGCTGCCACCGGTTGTCAGGGCGATCAGCAATATATCCCACCGCTGTCACCAGTAATCAGGGAGATCAGGAATATATCCCACCGCTGCCACCAGTAATCAGGGAGATCAGGAATATATCCTACCGCTGCCACCAGTAATCAGGGAGATCAGGAATATATCCCACCGCTGCCACCAGTAAACAGGGAGATCAGGATATATCCCACCGCTGCCACCAGTAATCAGGGAGATCAGGAATATATCCCACCGCTGCCACCAGTAATCAGGGAGATCAGGAATATATCCCACCGCTGCCACCAGTAATCAGGGAGATCAGGAATATATCCCACCGCTGCCACCAGTAATCAGGGAGATCAGGAATATATCCCATCGCTGTCACCAGTAATCAGGGAGATCAGGAATATATATCCCACCGCTGCCACCAGTAATCAGGGAGATCAGGAATATATCCCACCGCTGTCACCAGTAATCAGGGAGATCAGGAATATATATCCCACCGCTGCCACCAGTAATCAGGGAGATCAGGAATATATCCCACCGCTGCCACCAGTAATCAGGGCGATCAGGAATATATCCCACCGCTGTCACCAGTAATCAGGGAGATCAGGGATATATCCCACCGCTGCCACCAGTAAACAGGGAGATCAGGAATATATCCCACTGCTGCCACCAGTAATCAGGGAGATCAGGAATATATATCCCACCGCTGTCACCAGTAATCAGGGAGATCAGGAATATATATCCCACCGCTGCCACCAGTAATCAGGGAGATCAGGAATATATCCCACCGCTGCCACCAGTAATCAGGGAGATCAGGAATATATCCCACCGCTGCCACCAGTAATCAGGGAGATCAGGAATATATCCCACCGCTGTCACCAGTAATCAGGGAGATAAGGAATATATATCCCACCGCTGCCACCAGTAATCAGGGAGATCAGGAATATATATCCCACCGCTGCCACCAGTAATCAGGGAGATCAGGAATATATCCCACCGCTGCCACCAGTAATCAGGAAGATCAGGTATATATCCCACCGCTGCCACCAGTAAACAGGGAGATCAGGGAATATATCCCACCGCTGCCACCAGTAAACGGGGCGATCAGGAATATATCCCACCGCTGCCACCAGTAATCAGGGAGATCAGGAATATATATCCCACCGCTGTCACCAGTAATCAGGGCGATCAGGAATATATCCCACCGCTGTCACCAGTAATCAGGGAGATCAGGGATATATCCCACCGCTGTCACCAGTAATCAGGGAGATAAGGAATATATATCCCACCGCTGCCACCAGTAATCAGGGAGATCAGGAATATATATCCCACCGCTGCCACCAGTAATCAGGGAGATCAGGAATATATCCCACCGCTGCCACCAGTAATCAGGAAGATCAGGTATATATCCCACCGCTGCCACCAGTAAACAGGGAGATCAGGGAATATATCCCACCGCTGCCACCAGTAAACGGGGCGATCAGGAATATATCCCACCGCTGCCACCAGTAATCAGGGAGATCAGGAATATATCCCACCGCTGCCACCAGTAATCAGGGAGATCAGGAATATATCCCACCGCTGTCACCAGTAATCAGGGCGATCAGGAATATATCCCACCGCTGCCACCGGTTGTCAGGGCGATCAGGAATATATCCCACCGCTGCCACCGGTTGTCAGGGCGATCAGGAATATATCCCACCGCTGCCACCGGTTGTCAGGGCGATCAGCAATATATCCCACCGCTGTCACCAGTAATCAGGGAGATCAGGAATATATCCCACCGCTGCCACCAGTAATCAGGGAGATCAGGAATATATCCCACCGCTGCCACCAGTAATCAGGGAGATCAGGAATATATCCCACCGCTGCTACCAGTAATTAGGGAGATCAGGAATATATCCCACCGCTGTCACCAGTAATCAGGGAGATCAGGAATATATATCCCACCGCTGCCACCAGTAATCAGGGAGATCAGGAATATATCCCACCGCTGTCACCAGTAATCAGGGCGATCAGGAATATATCCCACCGCTGCCACCGGTTGTCAGGGCGATCAGGAATATATCCCACCGCTGCCACCGGTTGTCAGGGCGATCAGGAATATATCCCACCGCTGCCACCAGTAAACAGGGAGATCAGGAATATATCCCACCGCTGCCACCAGTAATCAGGGAGATCAGGGATATATCCCACCGCTGCTACCAGTAATCAGGGAGATCAGGTATATATCCCACCGCTGCCACCAGTCATGAGGGAGATCAGGAATATATCCCACCGCTGCCACCAGTAAACGGGGCGATCAGGAATATATCCCACCGCTGCCACCAGTAATCAGGGAGATCAGGAATATATCCCACCGCTGCCACCAGCAATCAGGGAGATCAGGAATATATCCCACCGCTGCCACCAGTAATCAGGGAGATCAGGGAATATATTCCACCGCTGCCACCAGTAATCAGGGAGATCAGGAATATATCCTCCCGCTGTCACCAGTAATCAGGGCGATCAGGAATATATCCCACCGCTGCCACCAGTAATCAGGGAGATCAGGAATATATCCCACCGCTGCCACCAGTAATCAGGGAGATCAGGAATATATCCCACCGCTGCCACCAGTAATCAGGAAGATCAGGTATATATCCCACCGCTGCCACCAGTAAACAGGGAGATCAGGAATATATCCCACCGCTGCCACCAGTAAACGGGGCGATCAGGAATATATCCCACCGCTGCCACCAGTAATCAGGGAGATCAGGAATATATCCCACCGCTGTCACCAGTAATCAGGGCGATCAGGAATATATCCCACCGCTGCCACCGGTTGTCAGGGCGATCAGGAATATATCCCACCGCTGCCACCGGTTGTCAGGACGATCAGGAATATATCCCACCGCTGCCACCGGTTGTCAGGGCGATCAGCAATATATCCCACCGCTGTCACCAGTAATCAGGGAGATCAGGAATATATACCACCGCTGCCACCAGTAAACAGGGAGATCAGGAATATATCCCACCGCTGCCACCAGTAAACAGGGAGATCAGGAATATATCCCACCGCTGCCACCAGTAATCAGGGAGATCAGGAATATATCCCACCGCTGCCACCAGTAATCAGGGAGATCAGGAATATATCCCACCGCTGCCACCAGTAATCAGGGAGATCAGGAATATATCCCATCGCTGTCACCAGTAATCAGGGAGATCAGGAATATATATCCCACCGCTGCCACCAATAATCAGGGAGATCAGGAATATATCCCACGGCTGTCACCAGTAATCAGGGAGATCAGGAATATATATCCCACCGCTGCCACCAGTAATCAGGGAGATCAGGAATATATCCCACCGCTGCCACCAGTAATCAGGGCGATCAGGAATATATCCCACCGCTGTCACCAGTAATCAGGGAGATCAGGGATATATCCCACCGCTGCCACCAGTAAACAGGGAGATCAGGAATATATCCCACCGCTGCCACCAGTAATCAGGGAGATCAGGAATATATATCCCACCGCTGTCACCAGTAATCAGGGAGATCAGGAATATATATCCCACCGCTGCCACCAGTAATCAGGGAGATCAGGAATATATCCCACCGCTGTCACCAGTAATCAGTGAGATCAGGAATATATATCCCACCGCTGCCACCAGTAATCAGGGAGATCAGGAATATATCCCACCGCTGCCACCAGTAATCAGGGCGATCAGGAATATATCCCACCGCTGTCACCAGTAATCAGGGAGATCAGGGATATATCCCACCGCTGCCACCAGTAAACAGGGAGATCAGGAATATATCCCACCGCTGCCACCAGTAATCAGGGAGATCAGGGAATATATTCCACCGCTGTCACCAGTAATCAGGGAGATCAGGAATATATCCCACCGCTGTCACCAGTAATCAGGGAGATCAGGGATATATCCCACCGCTGCCACCAGTAATCAGGGAGATCAGGAATATATATCCCACCGCTGCCACCAATAATCAGGGAGATCAGGTATATATCCTACCGCTGCCACCAGTAATCAGGGAGATCAGGAATATATTCCACCGCTGTCACCAATAATCAGGGAGATCAGGTATATATCCCACCGCTGTCACCAGTAATCAGGGAGATCAGGAATATATATCCCACCGCTGCCACCAGTAATCAGGGAGATCAGGAATATATCCCACCGCTGCCACCAGTAATCAGGGCGATCAGGAATATATCCCACCGCTGTCACCAGTAATCAGGGAGATCAGGGATATATCCCACCGCTGCCACCAGTAAACAGGGAGATCAGGAATATATCCCACCGCTGCCACCAGTAATCAGGGAGATCAGGGAATATATTCCACCGCTGTCACCAGTAATCAGGGAGATCAGGAATATATCCCACCGCTGTCACCAGTAATCAGGGAGATCAGGGAATATATTCCACCGCTGTCACCAGTAATCAGGGAGATCAGGAATATATCCCACCGCTGTCACCAGTAATCAGGGAGATCAGGGAATATATTCCACCGCTGTCACCAGTAATCAGGGAGATCAGGAATATATCCCACCGCTGCCACCAGTAATCAGGGAGATCAGGAATATATCCCACCGCTGTCACCAGTAATCAGGGAGATCAGGGAATATATTCCACCGCTGTCACCAGTAATCAGGGAGATCAGGAATATATCCCACCGCTGTCACTAGTAATCAGGGAGATCAGGGAATATATTCCACCGCTGTCACCAGTAATCAGGGAGATCAGGAATATATCCCACCGCTGCCACCAGTAATCAGGGAGATCAGGAATATATCCCACCGCTGTCACCAGTAATCAGGGAGATCAGGAATATATCCCACCGCTGTCACCAGTAATCAGGGAGATCAGAAATATATCCCACCACTGTCACCAGTAATCAGGGAGATCAGGGAATATATTCCACCGCTGTCACCAGTAATCAGGGAGATCAGGAATATATCCCACCGCTGTCACCAGTAATCAGGGAGATCAGGGAATATATTCCACCGCTGTCACCAGTAATCAGGGAGATCAGGAATATATCCCACCGCTGTCACCAGTAATCAGGGAGATCAGGGAATATATTCCACCGCTGTCACCAGTAATCAGGGAGATCAGGAATATATCCCACCGCTGCCACCAGTAATCAGGGAGATCAGGGAATATATTCCACCGCTGTCACCAGTAATCAGGGAGATCAGGAATATATCCCACCGCTGTCACCAGTAATCAGGGAGATCAGGGAATATATTCCACCGCTGTCACCAGTAATCAGGGAGATCAGGAATATATCCCACCGCTGTCACCAGTAATCAGGGAGATCAGGAATATATATCCCACCGCTGCCACCAGTAATCAGGGAGATCAGGAATATATCCCACCGCTGCCACCAGTAATCAGGGCGATCAGGAATATATCCCACCGCTGTCACCAGTAATCAGGGAGATCAGGGATATATCCCACCGCTGCCACCAGTAAACAGGGAGATCAGGAATATATCCCACCGCTGCCACCAGTAATCAGGGAGATCAGGGAATATATTCCACCGCTGTCACCAGTAATCAGGGAGATCAGGAATATATCCCTCCGCTGTCACCCGTAATCAGGGAGATCAGGGATATATCCCACCGCTGCCACCAGTAATCAGGGAGATCAGGAATATATATCCCACCGCTGCCACCAATAATCAGGGAGATCAGGTATATATCCTACCGCTGCCACCAGTAATCAGGGAGATCAGGAATATATTCCACCGCTGTCACCAATAATCAGGGAGATCAGGTATATATCCCACCGCTGTCACCAGTAATCAGGGAGATCAGGAATATATATCCCACCGCTGCCACCAGTAATCAGGGAGATCAGGAATATATCCCACCGCTGCCACCAGTAATCAGGGCGATCAGGAATATATCCCACCGCTGTCACCAGTAATCAGGGAGATCAGGGATATATCCCACCGCTGCCACCAGTAAACAGGGAGATCAGGAATATATCCCACCGCTGCCACCAGTAATCAGGGAGATCAGGGAATATATTCCACCGCTGTCACCAGTAATCAGGGAGATCAGGAATATATCCCACCGCTGTCACCAGTAATCAGGGAGATCAGGGAATATATTCCACCGCTGTCACCAGTAATCAGGGAGATCAGGAATATATCCCACCGCTGTCACCAGTAATCAGGGAGATCAGGGAATATATTCCACCGCTGTCACCAGTAATCAGGGAGATCAGGAATATATCCCACCGCTGCCACCAGTAATCAGGGAGATCAGGAATATATCCCACCGCTGTCACCAGTAATCAGGGAGATCAGGGAATATATTCCACCGCTGTCACCAGTAATCAGGGAGATCAGGAATATATCCCACCGCTGTCACTAGTAATCAGGGAGATCAGGGAATATATTCCACCGCTGTCACCAGTAATCAGGGAGATCAGGAATATATCCCACCGCTGCCACCAGTAATCAGGGAGATCAGGAATATATCCCACCGCTGTCACCAGTAATCAGGGAGATCAGGAATATATCCCACCGCTGTCACCAGTAATCAGGGAGATCAGTAATATATCCCACCGCTGTCACCAGTAATCAGGGAGATCAGGGAATATATTCCACCGCTGTCACCAGTAATCAGGGAGATCAGGAATATATCCCACCGCTGTCACCAGTAATCAGGGAGATCAGGGAATATATTCCACCGCTGTCACCAGTAATCAGGGAGATCAGGAATATATCCCACCGCTGTCACCAGTAATCAGGGAGATCAGGGAATATATTCCACCGCTGTCACCAGTAATCAGGGAGATCAGGAATATATCCCACCGTTGCCACCAGTAATCAGGGAGATCAGGGAATATATTCCACCGCTGTCACCAGTAATCAGGGAGATCAGGAATATATCCCACCGCTGTCACCAGTAATCAGGGAGATCAGGGAATATATTCCACCGCTGTCACCAGTAATCAGGGAGATCAGGAATATATCCCACCGCTGCCACCAGTTGTCGGGACAATCACACAATTGACTGATGATTGATGGACAGGCAACGTCTACTGTTGGTTCTATGCAGGTCATTGGCGCTTTCACAGTGAACGTATAATATATACACATTCGGCTCCACTCTTCACCAGCACCCGGCCGCTACCACCTACCTCCCCCGGTGACCTCAGACGGGGGCCGGTAAATGAGATGTGGCTCTGGTTCCAATAATTATGAGATTGTTGAGCAAATGGAGGGGGAGATTGTCAGCTCTTAAGCCAAGGCCTTGATTCACAATTCATAGAGCAGCCATGCGGCTATGCCGGATAATCCCCCATAGATGTGTGCAGGGGCACGGTCATGTGCTGTGGATGACGCATCCAGTGATTGACATACTGTCTGTCTTTGTGAATATATACAGTGCCTATAAAACGTCTTCATACTCCGTGAAATGTCATTTTTTCACATTGCACCCACAACTTCAATGTATTTTATTGGGATTTTATGTGGAACCAACACAAAGTAACAAGTATTTGTGATGTGCACAATCAGGAATTGCTTGCGGAAATTTCTGCAAGGTTCTGCACGTCTTGACATCACAAACGCCGCGGACATAGTGCATGTTTTCGATTCTTTTTTTGCATTTACATGCGGTTTTTGTGCGTTTTTGCCTGTGCATTTGCAAGGCGTTGTTTTCAATGCATTGTATAAAACGCAGGAAATGGCCCCAAAAAAGCATTGCAAACCTTATCCCAGCATTTTCTATGGGATTTTGGACGATCTGTGCACATGATCAGGAATTTTCCTGACAGAATTTCATGTGCGGAAAAAGAAGCAACGCGTCCATTCTTTGTGCGGATTTCCTGCGTTTTTCCCAAACGCAGTCTGTGATCCTCCTGGAGCTGATCAGTGGCTGAGCCGTTGCCATTCTGGCTATTCTTCCATCCATTCAGATGGTAGTCTTCGGCTTTTTCTTCCACGTCTCTCTGGTTTTGCTTCTCATTGTAAAGCATTGGAGATCATTTTATCTGAACAGCCGATCATTGTCTGCACTGCTTTATAAGTTTTACCCTCTACAATCATCTATTTAATCAAAGTACGCTGCTCTTCTGAACAATGTCTCGAACGCCCCATATTTCTCAGGCTTTCAAGGAGAAATGCAGGTACAACATGTGCTGGCTTCACCCTTAAATAAGGGCCCCCTGATTCACACCTGTGTCTTCACAGAATGATTGACCTCCACACTGCTATTATATTGAACACATTCCCGTACAATTAATTATTCAGATACAGAGTCAGAAACCTGCAGATGATGAATGCGGAGTCTGGGGGTTTCTTACAATCTACTGCACCAAGTGGTAAATTGTCTGACATGTGGTGATAGAATTTATACCAAGAACAGTGAATAATCTGGTCCGTCATATTGGACGCTGGTATTCTGAACAGTACAGTATATGTGTGTGTGTAACATAGTAACGTAGGTTAAATAAAGACCTTGGTCCATCAAGTTCAACCTTTCTCCCCCATTTGTACCAACACTACACTGACCTACTGGATCACCATGTTAGTCTATGGGGTGAACTAGATGGACAGAGTCTTCCTTCAACCTTAAAAACTATGTTACTCTGTTACTGGGACTCGGCCTCACAAATGAATTATTATTATTATTATTATTATTATTATTATCATTACTGCACTATTGCAAATAAACCAGTTTATCATTTTTTAATTAGTTTTATTTTTGTATTACTACAATCCCTCTACCTGAATCTGTTGATCCAGAAGAAGGAAAAAACCCCGGACACATTCAGCCAATGGGCATCACGGGGAAAAATTCCTTCTTGACCCCGAGAAAAAGCGAAAAATCCTAGACCCCCGAATCAAATGTACAACTATAACCCACAATGCTATGTGTATCGAGGAAATCATCCAGCCCTTGTATACAGCTGTTATAGTGTCGACCCTTGTATACAGCTGTTATAGTGTCGGCCCTTGTATACAGCTGTTATAGTGTCGACCCTTGTATACAGCTGTTATAGTGTCGACCCTTGTATACAGCTGTTATAGTGTCGACCCCTGTATAAAGCTGTTATAGTGTCGGCTCCTGTATAAAGCTGTTATAGTGTCGACCCTTGTATACAGCTGTTATAGTGTCGGCCCTTGTATACAGCTGTTATAGTGTCGACCCTTGTATACAGCTGTTATAGTGTCGACCCTTGTATACAGCTGTTATAGTGTCGACCCCTGTATAAAGCTGTTATAGTGTCGGCTCCTGTATAAAGCTGTTATAGTGTCGGCCCCTGTATAAAGCTGTTATAGTGTCGGCCCCTGTATAAAGCTGTTATAGTGTCGGCCCCTGTATAAAGCTGTTATAGTGTCGGCCCCTGTATAAAGCTGTTATAGTGTCGGCCCTGTATAAAGCTGTTATAGTGTCGGCCCCTGTATAAAGCTGTTATAGTGTCGGCCCCTGTATAAAGCTGTTATAGTGTCGGCTCCTGTATAAAGCTGTTATAGTGTCGGCTCCTGTATAAAGCTGTTATAGTGTCGGCTCCTGTATAAAGCTGTTATAGTGTCGGCCCCTGTATAAAGCTGTTATAGTGTCGGTCCCTGTATAAAGCTGTTATAGTGTCGGCTCCTGTATAAAGCTGTTATAGTGTCGGCCCCTGTATAAAGCCGTTATAGTGTCGGCCCCTGTATAAAGCTGTTATAGTGTCGGACCCTGTATAAAGCTGTTATAGTGTCGGCCACTGTATAAAGCTGTTATAGTGTCGGCCCCTGTATAAAGCTGTTATAGTGTCGGCCCCTGTATAAAGCTGTTATAGTGTCGGCCCTGTATAAAGCTGTTATAGTGTCGGCTCCTGTATAAAGCTGTTATAGAGTCGGCCCCTGTATAAAGCTGTTATAGTGTCGGCCCCTGTATAAAGCTGTTATAGTGTCGGCCCTGTATAAAGCTGTTATAGTGTCGGCTCCTGTATAAAGCTGTTATAGAGTCGGCCCCTGTATAAAGCTGTTATAGTGTCGGCCCCTGTATAAAGCTGTTATAGTGTCGGCCCTTGTATAAAGCTGTTATAGTGTCGGCTCCTGTATACAGCTGTTATAGTGTCGGCTCCTGTATACAGCTGTTATAGTGTCGGCCCTTGTATAAAGCTGTTATAGTGTCGGCCCTTGTATAAAGCTGTTATAGTGTCGGCCCTTGTATAAAGCTGTTATAGTGTCGGCTCCTGTATAAAGCTGTTATAGTGTCGGCTCCTGTATAAAGCCGTAATAGTGTCGGCCCCTGTATAAAGCTGTTATAGTGTCGGCTCCTGTATAAAGCTGTTATAGTGTCGGCTCCTGTATAAAGCTGTTATAGTGTCGGCCCCTGTATAAAGCTGTTATAGTGTCGGCCCCTGTATAAAGCTGTTATAGTGTCGGCCCCTGTATAAAGCTGTTATAGTGTCGGCCCCTGTATAAAGCTGTTATAGTGTCGGCCCCTGTATAAAGCTGTTATAGTGTCGGCCCTGTATAAAGCTGTTATAGTGTCGGCTCCTGTATAAAGCTGTTATAGTGTCGGCTCCTGTATAAAGCTGTTATAGTGTCGGCCCCTGTATAAAGCTGTTATAGTGTCGGCTCCTGTATAAAGCTGTTATAGAGTCGGCCCCTGTATAAAGCTGTTATAG
Organism: Phyllobates terribilis; assembly: GCF_046119375.1. NCBI lineage: Eukaryota > Metazoa > Chordata > Amphibia > Anura > Dendrobatidae > Phyllobates > Phyllobates terribilis. The sequence continues at coordinate 7,999,689 of NW_027362764.1, read as the reverse complement.
TGTCGGCCCCTGTATAAAGCTGTTATAGTGTCGGCCCCTGTATAAAGCTGTTATAGTGTCGGCCCCTGTATAAAGCTGTTATAGTGTCGGCCCTGTATAAAGCTGTTATAGTGTCGGCTCCTGTATAAAGCTGTTATAGTGTCGGCTCCTGTATAAAGCTGTTATAGTGTCGGCCCCTGTATAAAGCTGTTATAGTGTCGGCTCCTGTATAAAGCTGTTATAGAGTCGGCCCCTGTATAAAGCTGTTATAGTGTCGGCCCCTGTATAAAGCTGTTATAGAGTCGGCCCCTGTATAAAGCTGTTATAGTGTCGGCCCCTGTATAAAGCTGTTATAGTGTCGGCTCCTGTATAAAGCTGTTATAGTGTCGGCCCTTGTATACAGCTGTTATAGTGTCGGCCCCTGTATAAAGCTGTTATAGTGTCGGCTCCTGTATAAAGCTGTTATAGTGTCGGCCCCTGTATAAAGCTGTTATAGTGTCGGCCTCTGTATAAAGCTGTTATAGTGTCGGCTCCTGTATAAAGCTGTTATAGTGTCGGCCCCTGTATAAAGCTGTTATAGTGTCGGCTCCTGTATAAAGCTGTTATAGTGTCGGCTCCTGTATAAAGCTGTTATAGTGTCGGCCCCTGTATAAAGCTGTTATAGTGTCGGCTCCTGTATAAAGCTGTTATAGTGTCGGCCCCTGTATAAAGCTGTTATAGTGTCGCCTCCTGTATAAAGCTGTTATAGTGTCGGCCCCTGTATAAAGCTGTTATAGTGTCGGCCCCTGTATAAAGCTGTTATAGTGTCGCCTCCTGTATAAAGCTGTTATAGTGTCGGCCCCTGTATAAAGCTGTTATAGTGTCGGCCCTTGTATAAAGCTGTTATAGTGTCGGCTCCTGTATAAAGCTGTTATAGTGTCGGCCCCTGTATAAAGCTGTTATAGTGTCGCCTCCTGTATAAAGCTGTTATAGTGTCGGCCCCTGTATAAAGCCGTTATAGTGTCGGCTCCTGTATAAAGCTGTTATAGTGTCGGCCCTTGTATAAAGCTGTTATAGTGTCGGCTCCTGTATAAAGCTGTTATAGTGTCGGCCCCTGTATAAAGCCGTTATAGTGTCGGCTCCTGTATAAAGCTGTTATAGTGTCGGCCCCTGTATAAAGCTGTTATAGTGTCGGCTCCTGTATAAAGCTGTTATAGTGTCGGCTCCTGTATAAAGCTGTTATAGTGTCGGCCCCTGTATAAAGCTGTTATAGTGTCGGCTCCTGTATAAAGCTGTTATAGTGTCGGCCCCTGTATAAAGCTGTTATAGTGTCGCCTCCTGTATAAAGCTGTTATAGTGTCGGCCCCTGTATAAAGCTGTTATAGTGTCGGCCCCTGTATAAAGCTGTTATAGTGTCGCCTCCTGTATAAAGCTGTTATAGTGTCGGCCCCTGTATAAAGCTGTTATAGTGTCGGCCCTTGTATAAAGCTGTTATAGTGTCGGCTCCTGTATAAAGCTGTTATAGTGTCGGCCCCTGTATAAAGCTGTTATAGTGTCGCCTCCTGTATAAAGCTGTTATAGTGTCGGCCCCTGTATAAAGCCGTTATAGTGTCGGCTCCTGTATAAAGCTGTTATAGTGTCGGCCCTTGTATAAAGCTGTTATAGTGTCGGCTCCTGTATAAAGCTGTTATAGTGTCGGCCCCTGTATAAAGCCGTTATAGTGTCGGCTCCTGTATAAAGCTGTTATAGTGTCGGCCCCTGTATAAAGCCGTTATAGTGTCGGCTCCTGTATAAAGCTGTTATAGTGTCGGCCCCTGTATAAAGCTGTTATAGTGTCGGCTCCTGTATAAAGCTGTTATAGTGTCGGCCTCTGTATAAAGCTGTTATAGTGTCGGCCCCTGTATAAAGCTGTTATAGTGTCGGCCTCTGTATAAAGCTGTTATAGTGTCGGCTCCTGTATAAAGCTGTTATAGTGTCGGCCCCTGTATAAAGCTGTTATAGTGTCGGCTCCTGTATAAAGCCTTTATAGTATCGGCTCCTGTATAAAGCTGTTATAGTGTCGGCCCCTGTATAAAGCCGTTATAGTATCGGCTCCTTTATAAAGCTGTTATAGTGTCGGCCCCTGTATAAAGCTGTTATAGTGTCGGCCCTTGTATAAAGCTGTTATAGTGTCGGCTCCTGTATAAAGCTGTTATAGTGTCGGCCCCTGTATAAAGCTGTTATAGTGTCGGCCCCTGTATAAAGCTGTTATAGTGTCGGCCCTTGTATAAAGCTGTTATAGTGTCGGCTCCTGTATAAAGCTGTTATAGTGTCGGCCCCTGTATAAAGCTGTTATAGTGTCGGCCCTTGTATAAAGCTGTTATAGTGTCGGCTCCTGTATAAAGCTGTTATAGTGTCGGCCCCTGTATAAAGCTGTTATAGTGTCGGCCCTTGCATAAAGCTGTTATAGTGTCGGCTCCTGTATAAAGCTGTTATAGTGTCGGCCCTTGTATAAAGCTGTTATAGTGTCGGCTCCTGTATAAAGCTGTTATAGTGTCGGCCCCTGTATAAAGCCGTTATAGTGTCGGCCCCTGTATAAAGCTGTTATAGTGTCGGCTCCTGTATAAAGCTGTTATAGTGTCGGCTCCTGTATAAAGCTGTTATAGTGTCGGCTCCTGTATAAAGCTGTTATAGTGTCGGCCCCTGTATAAAGCTGTTATAGTGTCGGCTCCTGTATAAAGCTGTTATAGTGTCGGCCCCTGTATAAAGCTGTTATAGTGTCGACCTCTGTATAAAGCTGTTATAGTGTCGGCCCCTGTATAAAGCTGTTATAGTATCGGCTCCTGTATAAAGCTGTTATAGTGTCGGCTCCTGTATAAAGCTGTTATAGTGTCGGCCCCTGTATAAAGCTGTTATAGTGTCGGCCTCTGTATAAAGCCGTTATAGTGTCGGCCCCTGTATAAAGCTGTTATAGTGTCGCCCCTGTATAAAGCTGTTATAGTGTCGGCCCTTGTATAAAGCTGTTATAGTGTCGGCCCTTGTATAAAGCTGTTATAGTATCGGCTCCTGTATAAAGCTGTTATAGTGTCGCCCCTGTATAAAGCTGTTATAGTGTCGGCCCTTGTATAAAGCTGTTATAGTGTCGCCCCTGTATAAAGCTGTTATAGTATCGGCTCCTGTATAAAGCTGTTATAGTGTCGCCCCTGTATAAAGCTGTTATAGTATCGGCTCCTGTATAAAGCTGTTATAGTGTCGGTCCCTGTATGAAGCTGTTATAGTGTCGGCCCCTGTATAAAGCTGTTATAGTGTCGGCTCCTGTATAAAGCTGTTATATTGTCGGCCCCTGTATAAAGCTATTATAGTGTCGGCCCTTGTATAAAGCTGTTATAGTGTCGGCCCTGTATAAAGCTGTTATAGTGTCGGCCCCTGTATAAAGCTGTTATAGTGTCGGCCCCTGTATAAAGCTGTTATAGTGTTGGCCACTGTATAAAGCTGTTATAGTGTCGGCCCCTGTATAAAGCTGTTATAGTGTCGGCCCTGTATAAAGCTGTTATAGTGTCGGCCCCTTTATAAAGCTGTTATAGTGTCGGCCCCTGTGTAAAGCTGTTATAGTGTCGGCCCTGTATAAAGCTGTTATAGTGTCGGCCCCTTTATAAAGCTGTTATAGTGTCGGCCCCTGTATAAAGCCGTTATAGTGTCGGCCCTGTATAAAGCTGTTATAGTGTCGGCTCCTGTATAAAGCTGTTATAGTGTCGGCCCCTGTATAAAGCTGTTATAGTGTCGGCCCTGTATAAAGCTGTTATAGTGTCGGCCCTGTATAAAGCTGTTATAGTGTCGGCCCCTGTATAAAGCTGTTATAGTGTCGGCTCCTGTATAAAGCTGTTATAGTGTTGGCCACTGTATAAAGCTGTTATAGTGTCGGCCCCTGTATAAAGCTGTTATAGTGTCGGCCCCTTTATAAAGCCGTTATAGTGTCGGCCCCTGTGTAAAGCCGTTATAGTGTCGGCCCCTGTATAAAGCTGTTATAGTGTCGGCCTCTGTATGAAGCTGTTATAGTGTCGGCCCCTGTATAAAGCTGTTATAGTGTCGGCTCCTGTATAAAGCTGTTATAGTGTCGGCCCCTGTATAAAGCTGTTATAGTGTCGGCCCCTGTATAAAGCTGTTATAGTGTCGGCCCCTGTATAAAGCCGTTATAGTGTCGGCCCCTGTATAAAGCTGTTATAGTGTCGGCCCTGTATAAAGCTGTTATAGTGTCACCCCTGTATAAAGCTGTTATAGTGTCGGCCCTGTATAAAGCTGTTATAGTGTCGGCCCCTTTATAAAGCTGTTATAGTGTCGGCCCCTGTGTAAAGCCGTTATAGTGTCGGCCCCTGTATAAAGCTGTTATAGTGTCGGCCTCTGTATGAAGCTGTTATAGTGTCGGCCCCTGTATAAAGCTGTTATAGTGTCGGCCCCTGTATAAAGCTGTTATAGTGTCGGCCCCTGTATAAAGCTGTTATAGTGTCGGCTCCTGTATAAAGCTGTTATAGTGTCGGCCTCTGTATGAAGCCGTTATAGTGTCGGCCCCTGTATAAAGCTGTTATAGTGTCGGCCTCTGTATGAAGCCGTTATAGTGTCGGCCCCTGTATAAAGCTGTTATAGTGTCGGCCTCTGTATGAAGCCGTTATAGTGTCGGTCCCTGTATGAAGCTGTTATAGTGTCGGCCCCTGTATAAAGCTGTTATAGTGTCGGCCTCTGTATGAAGCTGTTATAGTGTCGGCCCCTGTATAAAGCCGTTATAGTGTCGGCCCCTGTATAAAGTTGTTATAGTGTCGGCCCCTGTATAAAGCTGTTATAGTGTCGGCCCCTGTATAAAGTTGTTATAGTGTCGGCTCCTGTATAAAGCTGTTATAGTGTCGGCCCCTGTATAAAGCCGTTATAGTGTCGGCCCCTGTATAAAGCTGTTATAGTGTCGGCCCCTGTATAAAGCTGTTATAGTGTCGGCTCCTGTATAAAGCTGTTATATTGTCGGCCCCTGTATAAAGCTATTATAGTGTCGGCCCTTGTATAAAGCTGTTATAGTGTCGGCCCCTGTATAAAGCTGTTATAGTGTCGGCCCCTGTATAAAGCTGTCATAGTGTCGGTCCCTGTATAAAGCTGTTATAGTGTCGGCTCCTGTATAAAGCCGTTGTAGTGTCGGCCCCTGTATAAAGCCGTTATAGTGTCGGCCCCTTTATAAAGCCGTTATAGTGTCGGCCCCTTTATAAAGCCGTTATAGTGTCGGCCCCTGTGTAAAGCCGTTATAGTGTCGGCCCCTGTATAAAGCTGTTATAGTGTCGGCCCTTGTATAAAGCTGTTATAGTGTCGGCCCCTGTATAAAGCTGTTATAGTGTCGGCCCTTGTATAAAGCTGTTATAGTGTCGGCTCCTGTATAAAGCCGTTATAGTGTCGGCCCCTTTATAAAGCCGTTATAGTGTCGGCCCCTGTGTAAAGCTGTCATAGTGTCGGTCCCTGTATAAAGCTGTTATAGTGTCGGCCCCTGTATAAAGCCGTTATAGTGTCGGCCCCTGTATAAAGCTGTTATAGTGTCGGCCCCTGTATAAAGCCGTTATAGTGTCGGCCCCTGTATAAAGCTGTTATAGTGTCGGCCCCTGTATAAAGCCGTTATAGTGTCGGCCCCTTTATAAAGCTGTTATAGTGTCGGCCCCTGTATAAAGCTGTCATAGTGTCGGTCCCTGTATAAAGCTGTTATAGTGTCGGCCCCTGTACAAAGCCGTTATAGTGTCGGCCCCTGTGTAAAGCTGTTATAGTGTCGGCCCCTGTATAAAGCCGTTATAGTGTCGGCCCCTTTATAAAGCTGTTATAGTGTCGGCCCCTGTATAAAGCTGTCATAGTGTCGGTCCCTGTATAAAGCTGTTATAGTGTCGGCTCCTGTATAAAGCTGTTATAGTGTCGGCCCCTGTACAAAGCCGTTATAGTGTCGGCCCCTGTATAAAGCTGTTGTAGTGTCGGCCCCTGTATAAAGCCGTTATAGTGTCGGCCCCTTTATAAAGCCGTTATAGTGTCGGCCCCTGTGTAAAGCTGTCATAGTGTCGGTCCCTGTATAAAGCTGTTATAGTGTCGGCCCCTGTATAAAGCTGTTATAGTGTCGGCCCCTGTATAAAGCTGTTATAGTGTCGGCCCCTGTATAAAGCCGTTATAGTGTCGGCCCCTGTATAAAGCTGTTATAGTGTCGGCCCCTTTATAAAGCTGTTATAGTGTCGGCCCCTGTATAAAGCTGTTATAGTGTCGGCCCCTGTATAAAGCCGTTATAGTGTCGGCCCCTGTATAAAGCCGTTATAGTGTCGGCCCCTTTATAAAGCTGTTATAGTGTCGGCCCCTGTATAAAGCTGTCATAGTGTCGGTCCCTGTATAAAGCTGTTATAGTGTCGGCCCCTGTATAAAGCCGTTATAGTGTCGGCCCCTGTATAAAGCTGTTATAGTTTCGGCCCCTGTATAAAGCTGTTATAGTGTCGGCTCCTGTATAAAGCTGTTATAGTGTCGGCCCCTGTATACAGCTGTTATAGTGTCGACCCCTGTATAAAGCCGTTATAGTGTCGGCCCCTGTATACAGCTGTTATAGTGTCGACCCCTGTATAAAGCCGTTATAGTGTCGGCCCCTGTATAAAGCCGTTATAGTGTCGGCCCCTGTATAAAGCTGTTATAGTGTCGGCCCCTGTATAAAGCTGTTATAGTGTCGGCCCCTGTATAAAGCTGTTATAGTGTCGGCCCCTGTATAAAGCCGTTATAGTGTCGGCTCCTGTATAAAGCTGTTATAGTGTCGGCCCCTGTATACAGCTGTTATAGTGTCGGCTCCTGTATAAAGCTGTTATAGTGTCGGCCCCTGTATACAGCTGTTATAGTGTCGGCCTCTGTATAAAGCCGTTATAGTGTCGCCCCTGTATACAGCTGTTATAGTGTCGGCCCCTGTATAAAGCTGTTATAGTGTCGGCCTCTGTATAAAGCTGTTATAGTGTCGGCCCCTGTATAAAGCTGTTATAGTGTCGGCCCCTGTATACAGCTGTTATAGTGTCGGCCTCTGTATAAAGCCGTTATAGTGTCGCCCCTGTATAAAGCTGTTATAGTGTCGGCCCCTGTATAAAGCTGTTATAGTGTCGGCCCCTGTATAAAGCTGTTATAGTGTCGGCCCCTGTATAAAGCTGTTATAGTGTCGGCCCCTGTATAAAGCTGTTATAGTGTCGGCCCCTGTATAAAGCTGTTATAGTGTCGCCCCTGTATAAAGCTGTTATAGTGTCGGCTCCTGTATAAAGCCGTTATAGTGTCGGCCCCTGTATAAAGCCGTTATAGTGTCGGTCCCTGTATAAAGCTGTTATAGTGTCGGCCCCTGTATAAAGCTGTTATAGTGTCGGCCCCTGTATAAAGCTGTTATAGTGTCGCCCCTGTATAAAGCTGTTATAGTGTCGGCTCCTGTATAAAGCCGTTATAGTGTCGGCCCCTGTATAAAGCCGTTATAGTGTCGGCCCCTGTATAAAGCTGTTATAGTGTCGGCTCCTGTATAAAGCCGTTATAGTGTCGGCCCCTGTATAAAGCCGTTATAGTGTCGGCCCCTGTATAAAGCTGTTATAGTGTCGCCCCTGTATAAAGCTGTTATAGTGTCGGCTCCTGTATAAAGCCGTTATAGTGTCGGCCCCTGTATAAAGCCGTTATAGTGTCGGTCCCTGTATAAAGCCGTTATAGTGTCGGCCCCTGTATAAAGCTGTTATAGTGTCGGCTCCTGTATAAAGTCGTTATAGTGTCGGCCCCTGTATAAAGCAGTTATAGTGTCGGCCCCTGTATAAAGCCGTTATAGTGTCGGCCCCTGTATAAAGCTGTTATAGTGTCGCCCCTGTATAAAGCTGTTATAGTGTCGGCCTCTGTATAAAGCTGTTATAGTGTCGGCCCTGTATAAAGCTGTTATAGTGTCGCCCCTGTATAAAGCTGTTATAGTGTCGGCCTCTGTATAAAGCTGTTATAGTGTCGGCCCCTTTGTAAAGCCGTTATAGTGTCGGCCCCTGTGTAAAGCTGTTATAGTGTCGGCCTCTGTATAAAGCTGTTATAGTGTCGGCCCCTTTATAAAGCCGTTATAGTGTCGGCCCTGTATAAAGCTGTTATAGTGTCGCCCCTGTATAAAGCTGTTATAGTGTCGGCCTCTGTATAAAGCTGTTATAGTGTCGCCCCTGTATAAAGCTGTTATAGTGTCGGCCCCTGTATAAAGCTGTTATAGTGTCGGCCCCTTTATAAAGCTGTTATAGTGTCGGCCTCTGTATAAAGCTGTTATAGTGTCGGCCCCTGTGTAAAGCCGTTATAGTGTCGGCTCCTGTATAAAGCTGTTATAGTGTCGGCCCCTGTATAAAGCTGTTATAGTGTCGCCCCTATATAAAGCTGTTATAGTGTCGGCCCCTGTATAAAGCTGTTATAGTGTCGGCCCCTTTATAAAGCTGTTATAGTGTCGGCCTCTGTATAAAGCTGTTATAGTGTCGGCTCCTGTATAAAGCCGTTATAGTGTCGGCTCCTGTATAAAGCTGTTATAGTGTCGGCCCCTGTATACAGCTGTTATAGTGTCGACCCCTGTATAAAGCCGTTATAGTGTCGGCCCCTGTATAAAGCCGTTATAGTGTCGGCCCCTGTATAAAGCTGTTATAGTCTCGGCCCCTGTATACAGCTATTATAGTGTCGGCCCCTGTATAAAGCTGTTATAGTGTCGGCCCCTGTATAAAGCTGTTATAGTGTCGGCCCCTGTATAAAGCCGTTATAGTGTCGGCTCCTGTATAAAGCCGTTATAGTCTCGGCCCCTGTATAAAGCTGTTATAGTCTCGGCCCCTGTATACAGCTGTTAGAGTGTCGGCCCCTGTATAAAGCTGTTATAGTCTCGGCCCCTGTATAAAGCTGTTATAGTCTCGGCCCCTGTATAAAGCTGTTATAGTGTCGGCCCCTGTATAAAGCTGTTATAGTCTCGGCCCCTGTATAAAGCTGTTATAGTCTCGGCCCCTGTATAAAGCTGTTATAGTGTCGGCCCTGTATAAAGCTGTTATAGTGTCGGCCCCTGTATAAAGCTGTTATAGTCTCGGCCCCTGTATAAAGCTGTTATAGTGTCGGCTCCTGTATAAAGCTGTTATAGTGTCGGCCCCTGTATAAAGCTGTTATAGTCTCGGCCCCTGTATAAAGCTGTTATAGTGTCGGCCCCTGTATAAAGCTGTTATAGTCTCGGCCCCTGTATAAAGCTGTTATAGTGTCGGCCCCTGTATAAAGCTGTTATAGTCTCGGCCCCTGTATAAAGCCGTTATAGTGTCGGCCCCTGTATAAAGCTGTTATAGTGTCGGCCCCTGTATAAAGCTGTTATAGTGTCGGCCCCTGTATAAAGCTGTTATAGTGTCGGCCCCTGTATAAAGCCGTTATAGTGTCGGCCCTGTATAAAGCTGTTATAGTGTCGGCCCCTGTATAAAGCTGTTATAGTGTCGCCTCCTGTATAAAGCTGTTATAGTGTCGGCCCCTGTATAAAGCCGTTATAGTGTCGGCTCCTGTATAAAGCTGTTATAGTCTCGGCCCCTGTATAAAGCCTTTATAGTGTCGGCCCCTGTATAAAGCCGTTATAGTGTCGGCCCCTGTATAAAGCTGTTATAGTCTCGGCCCCTGTATAAAGCTGTTATAGTGTCGCTCCTGTATAAAGCTGTTATAGTGTCGGCCCCTGTATAAAGCTGTTATAGTGTCGGCCCCTGTATACAGCTGTTATAGTGTCGGCCCCTGTATAAAGCCGTTATAGTGTCGGCCCCTGTATAAAGCTGTTATAGTCTCGGCCCCTGTATAAAGCTGTTATAGTGTCGGCCCCTGTATAAAGCCGTTATAGTGTCGGCCCCTGTATAAAGCTGTTATAGTGTCGGCCCCTGTATAAAGCTGTTATAGTCTCGGCCCCTGTATAAAGCCGTTATAGTGTCGGCCCCTGTATAAAGCTGTTATAGTCTCGGCCCCTGTATAAAGCTGTTATAGTGTCGGCCCCTGTATAAAGCTGTTATAGTCTCGGCCCCTGTATAAAGCTGTTATAGTGTCGGCCCCTGTATAAAGCTGTTATAGTGTCGGCCCCTGTATAAAGCTGTTATAGTGTCGGCCCCTGTATAAAGCTGTTATAGTGTCGGTCCCTGTATAAAGCTGTTATAGTGTCGCCTCCTGTATAAAGCTGTTATAGTGTCGGCCCCTGTATAAAGCTGTTATAGTGTCGGCCCCTGTATAAAGCTGTTATAGTGTCGGCCCCTGTATAAAGCTGTTATAGTCTCGGCCCCTGTATAAAGCTGTTATAGTGTCGCCTCCTGTATAAAGCTGTTATAGTGTCGGCCCCTGTATAAAGCCGTTATAGTGTCGGCCCCTGTATAAAGCTGTTATAGTCTCGGCCCCTGTATAAAGCTGTTATAGTGTCGGCCCCTGTATAAAGCTGTTATAGTGTCGGCCCCTGTATAAAGCTGTTATAGTCTCGGCCCCTGTATAAAGCTGTTATAGTGTTGGCCCTGTATAAAGCTGTTATAGTCTCGGCCCCTGTATAAAGCTGTTATAGTGTCGGCCCCTGTATAAAGCTGTTATAGTCTCGGCCCCTGTATACAGCTGTTATAGTGTCGGCCCCTGTATAAAGCTGTTATAGTGTCGGCTCCTGTATAAAGCTGTTATAGTGTCGGCTCCTGTATAAAGCTGTTATAGTCTCGGCCCCTGTATAAAGCTGTTATAGTGTCGGCCCCTGTATAAAGCTGTTATAGTGTCGGCCCCTGTATAAAGCTGTTATAGTGTCGGCCCCTGTATAAAGCTGTTATAGTGTCGGCCCCTGTATAAAGCTGTTATAGTGTCGGCTCCTGTATAAAGCTGTTATAGTGTCGGCCCCTGTATAAAGCTGTTATAGTCTCGGCCCCTGTATAAAGCTGTTATAGTGTCGGCTCCTGTATAAAGCTGTTATAGTGTCGGCCCCTGTATAAAGCTGTTATAGTGTCGGCTCCTGTATAAAGCTGTTATAGTCTCGGCCCCTGTATACAGCTGTTATAGTGTCGGCCCCTGTATAAAGCTGTTATAGTGTCGGCCCCTGTATAAAGCTGTTATAGTGTCGGCCCCTGTATAAAGCTGTTATAGTGTCGACCTCTGTATAAAGCCGTTATAGTGTCGGCCCCTGTATAAAGCCGTTATAGTCTCGGCCCCTGTATACAGCTGTTATAGTGTCGGCCCCTGTATAAAGCCGTTATAGTGTCGGCCCCTGTATAAAGCTGTTATAGTGTCGGCCCCTGTATAAAGCTGTTATAGTGTCGGCCCCTGTATAAAGCCGTTATAGTCTCGGCCCCTGTATAAAGCCGTTATAGTGTCGGCCCCTGTATAAAGCTGTTATAGTGTCGGCCCCTGTATAAAGCTGTTATAGTGTCGGCCCTGTATAAAGCTGTTATAGTGTCGGCCCCTGTATAAAGCTGTTATAGTGTCGGCCCCTGTATAAAGCTGTTATAGTGTCGGCTCCTGTATAAAGCTGTTATAGTGTCGGCTCCTGTATAAAGCCGTTATAGTGTCGGCCCCTGTATAAAGCTGTTATAGTGTCGGCCCCTGTATACAGCTGTTATAGTGTCGGCCCCTGTATAAAGCTGTTATAGTGTCGGCCATCTCTACCTCTTGTGGTCGGTATTCCGCAGTCTCTGCTCTGACTGTAGAGAATCCTTTCCTGTTTAGCTGCAGGAATCTCCTTTCTTCCCCTGTAATGAGCCTCCTGGTCCTTAGTGTGGTCTATAGAAGGAATAAGTCCTGTGCCGTCCTCTGTACTGACCCCACATATATTATACATGTAATGAGATCCCCTCTGAGGCCTCCTTCCTGTGTAATATAGGAGAGGACTCCATCCCGTGTAATATAGGAGAGGCCTCCATCCCGTGTAATATAGGAGAGGCCTCCATCCCGTGTAATGTAGGAGAGGCCTCCATCCTGTGTAATATAGGAGAGGCCTCCATCCCGTATAATATAGGAGAGGCCTCCATCCCGTGTAATATAGGAGAGGCCTCCGTCCTGTGTAATATAGGAGAGGCCTCCGTCCTGTGTAATATAGGAGAGGCCTCCATCCCGTATAATATAGGAGAGGCCTCCATCCCGTGTAATATAGGAGAGGCCTCCATCCTGTGTAATATAGGAGAGGCCTTCATCCCGTGTAATGTAGGAGAGGCCTCCATCCCGTGTAATATAGGAGAGGCCTCCATCCTGTGTAATGTAGGAGAGGCCTCCATCCCGTGTAATGTAGGAGAGGCCTCCATCCCGTGTAATATAGGAGAGGCCTCCATCCTGTGTAATATAGGAGAGGCCTCCATCCCGTGTAATATAGGAGAGGCCTCCATCCCGTGTAATATAGGAGAGGCCTCCATCCTGTGTAATATAGGAGAGGCCTCCATCCCGTGTAATGTATGAGAGGCCTCCATCCCGTGTAATGTAGGAGAGGCCTCCATCCCGTGTAATGTAGGAGAGGCCTCCATCCCGTGTAATATAGGAGAGGCCTCCATCCTGTGTAATATAGGAGAGGCCTCCATCCCGTGTAATATAGGAGAGGCCTCCATCCCGTGTAATATAGGAGAGGCCTCCATCCCGTGTAATGTAGGAGAGGCCTCCATCCCGTGTAATGTAGGAGAGGCCTCCATCCCGTGTAATGTAGGAGAGGCCTCCATCCCGTATAATATAGGAGAGGCCTCCATCCTGTGTAATATAGGAGAGGCCTCCTTCCTGTGTAATATAGGAGAGGCCTCCATCCCGTGTAATGTAGGAGAGGCCTACATCCTGTGTAATGTAGGAGAGGCCTCCATCCTGTGTAATGTAGGAGAGGCCTCCATCCTGTGTAATGTAGGAGAGGCCTCCATCCTGTGTAATATAGGAGAGGCCTCCATCCCGTGTAATGTAGGAGAGGCCTCCATCCTGTGTAATATAGGAGAGGCCTCCATCCTGTGTAATATAGGAGAGGCCTCCATCCTGTGTAATATAGGAGAGGCCTCCATCCCGTGTAATATAGGAGAGGCCTCCATCCTGTGTAATGTAGGAGAGGCCTCCATCCTGTGTAATATAGGAGAGGCCTCCATCCCGTGTAATGTAGGAGAGGCCTCCATCCTGTGTAATATAGGAGAGGCCTCCATCCTGTGTAATATAGGAGAGGCCTCCATCCTGTGTAATATAGGAGAGGCCTCCATCCCGTGTAATATAGGAGAGGCCTCCATCCTGTGTAATGTAGGAGAGGCCTCCATCCCGTGTAATATAGGAGAGGCCTCCATCCCGTGTAATGTAGGAGAGGCCTCCATCCTGTGTAATGTAGGAGAGGCCTCCATCCTGTGTAATATAGGAGAGGCCTCCATCCCGTATAATATAGGAGAGGCCTCCATCCTGTGTAATGTAGGAGAGGCCTCCATCCTGTGTAATGTAGGAGAGGCCTCCATCCCGTGTAATATAGGAGAGGCCTCCATCCTGTGTAATATAGGAGAGGCCTCCATCCCGTGTAATGTAGGAGAGGCCTCCATCCCGTGTAATGTAGGAGAGACCTCCATCCCGTGTAATATAGTAGAGACCTCCATCCCGTGTAATAATCTAATTGCCGCCTTTGAACTGACTAACTTCTGAATATCTTTTTTAAAATGTGGATCCCACAACTGGATTCCTCACCAGTGTATATATGTATATGTATATGTGTACTGTGTGTATATATGTATGTGTATGTATATATGTGTATGTGTACTGTGTGTATATATGTATATGAGTATATGTGTGTGTATACACAGTGGGGAAAATAAGTATTTGATTTTGCAGTTTTCCCACCTATAAAGAATGGAGCGGTCGGTAATTTTTATCGCAGGTCACTTCACCTGTGAGACAGAATCTTAGAAAATATCCAGAAAATGACATTGTAGGATTTCTACATAATTAATTTGCATTTTATTGCATGAAATAAGTATTTGATACAATAGAAAAACAGAACTTAATATTTGTCCAGAAACCTTTGTTACAATTACAGAGGTCAGATGTTTCCTGTAGTTCTTGACTAGGTTTGCACACACTGCAGCAGGGATTTTGGCCCCCTCCTCCATACAGATCTTCACCAGGTTTGCACACACTGCAGCAGGGATTTTGGCCCCCTCCTCCATACAGATCTTCACCAGGTTTGCACACACTGCAGCAGGGATTTTGGCCCCCTCCTCCATACAGATCTTCACCAGGTTTGCACACACTGCAGCAGGGATTTTGGCCCCCTCCTCCATACAGATCTTCTCCAGATCTTTCAGGTTTCGGGGCTGTCGCTGGGCAACTGTGAGTTTCAGCTCCCTCCAAAACTGTTCTATTGGGCTCAGATCTGGAGACTTGCTAGGCCACTCCAGGACCTTGAAATGCTTCTTATGGAGCCACTCCTTAGTAGCCCTGGCAGTGTGTTTTGGGTCATTGTCATGCTGGAAGATCCAGCCACAACCCAACTTCTATGCTCTTACTGAGGGAAGGAGGTTGTTGGCCAAAATCTCACAATAAATAACTCCATCCACCCATCCTCCCTTCAATACAGTGCAGTGGTCCTGTCCTCTTTGCAGAAAAGCACCCCCAAAGTATGATGTTTCCCCCACCATGCTTCATGGTTGGGACGGTTTTCTTTAGGTTGTACTCATTCTTCTTCTTCCTCCAAATATGGCGAGTGGAGTTGATACCAAAAAAAGTTCTATTTTGGTCTCATCTGACCAGATGACCTTCTCCCATGCCTACCCTGATGGTCATTGCCGAACTTCAAATGGGCCTGGACATGTGCTGGCGTGAGCAGGGGATCCTTGCGTGTCCTGCAGGATTTTAATCCATGACGGCATAGTGGGTTACTAATGGTAATGTTTGAGACAGTGGTCCCAGCTCTCTTCAAGGCATTGACCAGGTCCTCCCGTGTAGATCTGGACTGATTTTTGACCTGTCTCAGAATCGTTACCCCCCTGAGGCGAGATCTTGCTGGTTGGTTGGTTGGTCGGTGATCAAATACTTATTTCATGCAATAAAATGCAAATGATTTAAATCCTACAATGTGATTTTCTGGATTATTCTTAGATTCTGTCTCTCACAGGTGAAGTGACCGACGAGAACAATCACAGATCTCTCCATTCTCTGTAGGTGGGAAAACTGCAAAATCAAATACTTATTTTCCCCACTGTATACGAGTGTGTACATGTGTATATATATATGTGTGTGTGTATATAAATATATGTATATAGATGTATGTATATACACACAAGCACAGCATATAAGTAGTGACACACATATATACACACACCTATAGTGGAGGGATCATGCTGTGGCCGGTGACCCGTAGACCGGCGGAGGGCTGTGGGATCACGTGTCGGGTTAGTTGCCCCATCCCCAGTTCAGTTGCCCCGCACTCACCACGCCGTGCACCAGGAACTCAAACAGTTTGCTCTTAGTTGCCCTGCGGGCTCCTCCGGCAGCATCGTCCGCTGCCATCCCCACAGTGTCACCCACTGGGAAGAAGTTGGGAAAGTTGTGTCTTGTGGGGTCTGCCCTCCGCCACTTCAGCGTCCTCTGCCCCGCGCGCTCCTTCTCGATGCCTCTCACCCACTTTCTGTCCTCACCCCCTGGCCGGGCTTTGTGTACCCCAGTATTAATCAGTCTCCCGCTCACTCTCCCAGGTCGTGCTGGGGGTCTCTCAGGGCTGCGCTGAGGGCCCACTCTCCACCCTCCAGCTGCTGAATTCCTTCCACTGATAAGCCAGGAATAGCTGCAGCCCCTGGAGTGGAGGCTGGAGTCCCAGCTGTCTCTGCCTGTCTGACTGCAGCTGTCTCTGCCTGTCTGCTCCCGAGCTGTCTCCTGTGTCCGCCATTGTGTATCCCCCTCCTCACACAGGGCAGAATATCCAGATCTTCCCAGGACACAGAGGCCACAACTTCCCAGACAATCGGGGGGAGTCTGGGCTTAATGTCCCTGACATCCCCCCACCCAATTTACATACAGCACCCTGATATCCCCCTCCTCAATGTACCGTACACATAAAATACCACCCTGATATTTCCTCACCCAGTATATATATACAGTGGGTGATATAAGTATTGAACGTGTCACCAAGTCTCTAAGTATCTATTGGTAAAGGTGCCATTGACATGAAATTCTCCCCAGATGTCGGTAACAACCAGTCCAATCCACACAGGGAAGAAATCACCAGAGCTGCTCCCCACAAGATTCCAGACCGAGGAGGGAAAAGAATGATCAGAAAAGTTTTCTAAGAGCCAAGGACCACCCATAGAGAGCTACAGAGAGACCTGCAATCAGCAGCTACAAGAGCCTCAAAGAAATCAATAAGACATATATATATATATATATATATATATATATATATATACAAACTTCCACCACGTAACCTCCATGGCCTGTATGCACACCCACCATGCAAGACTCCATTGCTGAGCAGAAAGCATGTTCAGTCGCCTTTACAGTTTGCTCAACATCATTTAGACAAGCCTGATAAATACTGGGTGAATCTGGTCAGATGAGACCAAAACTGAACTCATTGGATGCCATAATACACACCATGTTTGGAGGCCAAAAGGCAACTACATATCACCCAAAAACCACCATACCAACAGTGAAGAGTGCAGGTGGGATCATCAAGGTGAGGGGCTGTTTCTCAGCATACAGCACTGGAAAACTTCATATCATTGAAGGAAGGATGAATGGACCAATGTACAGAGACATTCTTGATTAAAACCTGCTGCCATCTACCAGGGTGATGAAGATGAAACGAGGGCGGACATTTCAATAAGACAACGATCCCAAACACACGGCCAAGGAAACTATCAACTGGTTTCAGAGAAAGAAAATAAAGCTGCTAGAATGGCCGAGCCGATCACCGGACCTGGATCCAATAGAAAATGTATGGAAGGAACTAAAGCTCAGACTTCATAGAAAAAGCCACAGAAGCTTCAGGATGTGAAGAGTGTTTGTGTGGAAGAATGGTGCAAAATCACGCCTGAGCAATGCCTGCGACTAGTTTCTCCATACAGGAGGTGTCGTGAAGCTTCATCACCAACAAAGGCTTGTACGAAGTATTAAATAAATTCCAGTAAGCTCGTGCAATACTTTTTCCCTGTGTCTTTTCTCATTATTACACATAATTATATATGGATGTGTTGTTACCGATATCTGGTGAGAATTTCATGTCAATCCACTGTAAATTGGACACGTATTATACACGTATACAGTATATATACATTATATATAATGTATATGACAAAGTCACTGGTAAAAAGCTGAGAGGGGTTAAATATAAAGTAAAAGGGAGTGGTTTTTATGAATGGCCATTGCGAAGGGTGGGAGGCCATTCACCATATCTCTTCGCCTCAGCGTGTGGTCTGGGGAAGTTTAAATACTCGGACAGCTTAGGCATTCAGAGTTCAATGTCTGGACAAGTAAGCTCCAGACCTGAATCCAATCGAGACTCTGTGGGAAGAGCTGAAAACTGCTGTTCAGAAACGCCCTCCAAGAATGGGCAAGAATTTCAGCCTCTCAATGTGCAAAACTGATAGAGACATACCCTAAGAGACGTGCAGCTGTAATCGCAGCAAAAGGTGGCGCTACAAAGTATTAACTCAAGGGGGCGAATAATATTGCACGCCCCACTCTTCAGTTTTTAATTTTTTTAAAAAGTTGAAAATATCCAATAAATTTGGTTCCACTTCACGATTGTGTCCCACTTGTTGTGGATTCTTCCCAAAAAATTAGAATTTTATATCTTTATGTTTGAAGCCAGAAATGTGACAAAGGGTAGAAAAGTTCAAGGGGGGCAAATACTTTCACAAGTCACTGTATAGACAGCGCTCAGCATAAGTGAGTACACCCCTGTATTATCAGTACATTATATATACAGTGCTCAGCATAAGTGATTACACCCCTGTATTATCAGTACATTATATATACAGCGCTCAGTATAAGTGAGTACACCCCTGTATTATCAGTACATTATATATACAGGGCTCAGCATAAGTGAGTTCACCCCTGTATTATCAGTACATTATATATACAGGGCTCAGTATAAGTGAGTACACCCCTGTATTATCAGTACATTATATATACAGGGCTCAGCATAAGTGAGTTCACCCCTGTATTATCAGTACATTATATATACAGCGCTCTGTATAAGTGAGTACACCCCTGTATTATCAGTACATTATATATACAGCGCTCAGTATAAGTGAGTACACCCCTGTATTATCAGTACATTATATATACAGGGCTCAGCATAAGTGATTACACCCCTGTATTATCAGTACATTATATATACAGGGCTCAGTATAAGTGATTACACCCCTGTATTATCAGTACATTATATATACAGGGCTCAGTATAAGTGATTACACCCCTGTATTATCAGTACATTATATATACAGTGCTCAGCATAAGTGATTACACCCCTGTATTATCAGTACATTATATATACAGCGCTCAGTATAAGTGAGTACACCCCTGTATTATCAGTACATTATATATACAGGGCTCAGCATAAGTGAGTTCACCCCTGTATTATCAGTACATTATATATACAGGGCTCAGTATAAGTGAGTACACCCCTGTATTATCAGTACATTATATATACAGTGCTCAGCATAAGTGATTACACCCCTGTATTATCAGTACATTATATATACAGGGCTCAGTATAAGTGAGTACACCCCCTGTATTATCAGTACATTATATATACAGCGCTCAGTATAAGTGAGTACAGCCCTGTATTATCAGTACATTATATATACAGTGCTCAGCATAAGTGATTACACCCCTGTATTATCAGTACATTATATATACAGCGCTCAGTATAAGTGATTACACCCCTGTATTATCAGTACATTATATATACAGCGCTCAGTATAAGTGAGTACACCCCTGTATTATCAGTACATTATATATACAGTGCTCAGCATAAGTGAGTACACCCCTGTATTATCAGTACATTATATATACAGGGCTCAGCATAAGTGAGTACACCCCTGTATTATCAGTACATTATATATACAGGGCTTAGTATAAGTGAGTACACCCCTGTATTATCAGTACATTATATATACAGGGCTCAGCATAAGTGAGAACACCCCCTGTATTATCAGTACATTATATATACAGGGCTTAGTATAAGTGAGTACACCCCTGTATTATCAGTACATTATATATACAGTGCTCAGCATAAGTGAGTACACCCCTGTATTATCAGTACATTATATATACAGCGCTCAGAATAAGTGAGTACACCCCTGTATTATCAGTACATTATATATACAGCGCTCAGCATAAGAGAGTACACCCCTGTATTATCAGTACATTATATATACAGTGCTCAGCATAAGTGAGTACACCCCTGTATTATCAGTACATTATATATACAGCGCTCAGTATAAGTGAGTACACCCCTGTATTATCAGTACATTATATATACAGGGCTCAGTATAAGTGAGTACACCCCTGTATTATCAGTACATTATATATACAGTGCTCAGCATAAGTGAGTACACCCCTGTATTATCAGTACATTATATATACAGCGCTCAGTATAAGTGAGTACACCCCTGTATTATCAGTACATTATATATACAGCGCTCAGTATAAGTGAGTACACCCCTGTATTATCAGTACATTATATATACAGCGCTCAGTATAAGTGAGTACACCCCTGTATTATCAGTACATTATATATACAGTGCTCAGCATAAGTGAGTACACCCCTGTATTATCAGTACATTATATATACAGCGCTCAGTATAAGTGAGTACACCCCTGTATTATCAGTACATTATATATACAGCGCTCAGTATAAGTGAGTACACCCCTGTATTATCAGTACATTATATATACAGGGCTCAGCATAAGTGAGTTCACCCCTGTATTATCAGTACATTATATATACAGCGCTCTGTATAAGTGAGTACACCCCTGTATTATCAGTACATTATATATACAGTGCTCAGCATAAGTGAGTACACCCCTGTATTATCAGTACATTATATATACAGCGCTCAGTATAAGTGAGTACACCCCTGTATTATCAGTACATTATATATACAGCGCTCAGTATAAGTGAGTACACCCCTGTATTATCAGTACATTATATATACAGTGCTCAGCATAAGTGATTACACCCCTGTATTATCAGTACATTATATATACAGGGCTCAGCATAAGTGAGTACACCCCTGTATTATCAGTACATTATATATACAGCGCTCAGTATAAGTGAGTACACCCCTGTATTATCAGTACATTATATATACAGTGCTCAGTATAAGTGAGTACACCCCTGTATTATCAGTACATTATATATACAGGGCTCAGTATAAGTGAGTACACCCCTGTATTATCAGTACACTATATATACAGGGCTCAGTATAAGTGAGTACACCCCTGTATTATCAGTACATTATATATACAGGGCTCAGTATAAGTGAGTACACTCCCTGTATTATCAGTACATTATATATACAGTGCTCAGTATAAGTGAGTACACCCCTGTATTATCAGTACATTATATATACAGGGCTCAGTATAAGTGAGTACACCCCTGTATTATCAGTACACTATATATACAGGGCTCAGTATAAGTGAGTACACCCCTGTATTATCAGTACAATATATATACAGCGCTCAGCATAAGTGAGTTCACCCCTGTATTATCAGTACATTATATATACAGGGCTCAGTATAAGTGAGTACACCCCTGTATTATCAGTACATTATATATACAGCGCTCAGTATAAGTGAGTACACCCCTGTATTATCAGTACATTATATATACAGCGCTCAGTATAAGTGAGTACACCCCTGTATTATCAGTACATTATATATACAGGGCTCAGTATAAGTGAGTACACCCCTGTATTATTAGTACATTATATATACAGCGCTCAGTATAAGTGAGTACACCCCTGTATTATCAGTACATTATATATACAGGGCTTAGTATAAGTGAGTACACCCCTGTATTATCAGTACATTATATATACAGCGCTCAGTATAAGTGAGTACACCCCTGTATTATCAGTACATTATATATACAGCGCTCAGTATAAGTGAGTACACCCCTGTATTATCAGTACAATATATATACAGCGCTCAGTATAAGTGAGTACACCCCTGTATTATCAGTACATTATATATACAGGGCTCAGTATAAGTGAGTACACCCCTGTATTATCAGTACATTATATATACAGCGCTCAGTATAAGTGAGTACACCCCTGTATTATCAGTACATTATATATACAGGGCTCAGTATAAGTGAGTGCACCACTGTATTATCAGTACATTATATATACAGCGCTCAGTATAAGTGAGTACACCCCTGTATTATCAGTACATTATATATACAGTGCTCAGCATAAGTGATTACACCCCTGTATTATCAGTACATTATATATACAGCGCTCAGCATAAGTGAGTACACCCCTGTATTATCAGTACATTATATATACAGTGCTCAGCATAAGTGATTACACCCCTGTATTATCAGTACATTATATATACAGCGCTCAGTATAAGTGAGTACACCCCTGTATTATCAGTACATTATATATACAGCGCTCAGTATAAGTGAGTACACCCCTGTATTATCAGTACATTATATATACAGGGCTCAGTATAAGTGAGTGCACCACTGTATTATCAGTACATTATATATACAGCGCTCAGTATAAGTGAGTACACCCCTGTATTATCAGCACATTATATATACAGCGCTCAGTATAAGTGAGTACACCCCTGTATTATCAGTACATTATAAAACAGTGCTCAGAATAAGTGAGTACACCCCTGTATTATCAGTACATTATATATACAGTGCTCAGCATAAGTGAGTACACCCCTGTATTATCAGTACATTATATATACAGCGCTCAGTATAAGTGAGTACACCCCTGTATTATCAGTACATTATATATACAGTGCTCAGTATAAGTGAGTACACCCCTGTATTATCAGTACATTATATATACAGGGCTCAGTATAAGTGAGTACACCCCTGTATTATCAGTACATTATATATACAGCGCTCAGTATAAGTGAGTACACCCCTGTATTATCAGTACATTATATATACAGTGCTCAGCATAAGTGAGTACACCCCTGTATTATCAGTACATTATATATACAGCGCTCAGTATAAGTGAGTACACCCCTGTATTATCAGTACATTATATATACAGTGCTCAGTATAAGTGAGTACACCCCTGTATTATCAGTACATTATATATACAGGGCTCAGTATAAGTGAGTACACCCCTGTATTATCAGTACATTATATATACAGCGCTCAGTATAAGTGAGTACACCCCTGTATTATCAGTACATTATATATACAGTGCTCAGTATAAGTGAGTACACCTCTGTATTATCAGTACATTATATATACAGTGCTCAGCATAAGTGAGTACACCCCTGTATTATCAGTACATTATATATACAGTGCTCAGTATAAGTGAGTACACCCCTGTATTATCAGTACATTATATATACAGGGCTCAGTATAAGTGAGTACACCCCTGTATTATCAGTACATTATATATACAGCGCTCAGTATAAGTGAGTACACCCCTGTATTATCAGTATATTATATATACAGGGCTCAGTATAAGTGAGTACACCCCTGTATTATCAGTACATTATATATACAGTTCTCAGCATAAGTGAGTACACCCCTGTATTATCAGTACATTATATATACAGCGCTCAGTATAAGTGAGTACACCCCTGTGTTATCAGTACATTATATATACAGGGCTCAGTATAAGTGAGTGCACCCCTGTATTATCAGTACATTAAATACACAGGGCTCAGTATAAATGAGTACACCCCTGTATTATCAGTACATTATATATACAGGGCTCAGTATAAGTGAGTACACCCCTGTATTATCAGTACATTATATATACAGGGCTCAGTATAAGTGACTACACCCCTGTATTATCAGTACATTATATATACAGCGCTCAGTATAAGTGAGTACACCCCTGTATTATCAGTACATTATATATACAGCGCTCAGTATAAGTGAGTACACCCCTGTATTATCAGTACATTATATATACAGGGCTCAGTATAAGTGAGTACACCCCTGTATTATCAGTACATTATATATACAGCGCTCAGTATAAGTGAGTACACCCCTGTATTATCAGTACATTATATATACAGGGCTCAGTATAAGTGAGTACACCCCTGTATTATCAGTACATTATATATACAGGGCTCAGTATAAGTGAGTACACCCCCTGTATTATCAGTACATTATATATACAGGGCTCAGTATAAGTGAGTACACCCCCTGTATTATCAGTACATTATATATACAGCGCTCAGTATAAGTGAGTACACCCCTGTATTATCAGTACATTATATATACAGGGCTCAGTATAAGTGAGTACACCCCTGTATTATCAGTACATTATATATACAGGGCTCAGTATAAGTGAGTACACCCCTGTATTATCAGTACATTATATATACAGCGCTCAGTATAAGTGACTACACCCCTGTATTATCAGTACATTATATATACAGGGCTCAGTATAAGTGAGTACACCCCTGTATTATCAGTACATTATATATACAGGGCTCAGTATAAGTGAGTACACCCCTGTATTATCAGTACATTATATATACAGGGCTCAGCATAAGTGAGTACACTCCTGTATTATCAGTACATTATATATACAGTGCTCAGTATAAGTGAGAACACCCCCTGTATTATCAGTACATTATATATACAGGGCTCAGTATAAGTGAGTACACCCCTGTATTATCAGTACATTATATATACAGGGCTCAGTATAAGTGAGTACACCCCTGTATTATCAGTAGATTATATATACAGGGCTCAGTATAAGTGAGTACACCCCTGTATTATCAGTACATTATATATACAGGGCTCAGTATAAGTGAGTACACCCCTGTATTATCAATATATTATATATACAGCGCTCAGTATAAGTGAGTACACCCCTGTATTATCAGTACATTATATATACAGCGCTCAGTATAAGTGACTACACCCCTGTATTATCAGTACATTATATAAACAGTGCTCAGTATAAGTGAGTACACCCCTGTATTATCAGTACATTATATATACAGGGCTCAGTATAAGTGAGTGCACCCCTGTATTATCAGTACATTATATATACAGGGCTCAGTATAAGTGAGTACACCCCTGTATTATCAGTACATTATATATACAGGGCTCAGCATAAGTGACTACACCCCTGTATTATCAGTACATTATATAAACAGTGCTCAGTATAAGTGAGTACACCCCTGTATTATCAGTACATTACATATACAGGGCTCAGTATAAGTGAGTACACCCCTCTATTATCAGTACATTATATATACAGCGCTCAGTATAAGTGAGTACACCCCTGTATTATCAGTACATTATATATACAGGGTTCAGTATAAGTGAGTACACCCCTTTATTATCAGTACATTCTATATACAGGGCTCAGTATAAGTGAGTACACCCTGTGTTATCAGTACATTATATATACAGAGCTCAGTATAAGTGAGAACACCCCCTGTATTATCAGTACATTATATATACAGGGCTCAGTATAAGTGAGTACACCCCTGTATTATCAGTACATTATATATACAGTGCTCAGTATAAGTGAGTACACCCCCTGTATTATCAGTACATTATATATACAGGGCTCAGTATAAGTGAGAACACCCCCTGTATTATCAGTACATTATATATACAGGGCTCAGTATAAGTGAGTACACCCCTGTATTATCAGTACATTATATATACAGTGCTCAGTATAAGTGAGTACACCCCCTGTATTATCAGTACATTATATATACAGGGCTCAGTATAAGTGAGTACACCCCTGTATTATCAGTACATTATATAAACAGTGCTCAGTATAAGTGAGAACACCCCCTGTATTATCAGTACATTATATATACAGGGCTCAGTATAAGTGAGTACACCCCTGTATTATCAGTACATTATATATACAGTGCTCAGTATAAGTGAGTACACCCCTGTATTATCAGTACATTATATAAACAGTGCTCAGTATAAGTGAGTACACCCCTGTATTATCAGTACATTATATATACAGTGCTCAGTATAAGTGAGTACACCCCTGTATTATCAGTACATTATATAAACAGTGCTCAGTATAAGTGAGTACACCACTGTATTATCAGTACATTATATATACAGTGCTCAGCATAAGTAAGTACACCCCTGTATTATCAGTACATTATATATACAGCGCTCAGTATAAGTGAGTACACCCCTGTATTATCAGTACATTATATATACAGTGCTCAGTATAAGTGAGTACACCCCTGTATTATCAGTACATTATATATACAGTGCTCAGCATAAGTAAGTACACCCCTGTATTATCAGTACATTATATATACAGCGCTCAGTATAAGTGAGTACACCCCTGTATTATCAGTACATTATATATACAGCGCTCAGTATAAGTGACTACACCCCTGTATTATCAGTACATTATATATACAGTGCTCAGTATAAGTGAGTACACCCCTGTATTATCAGTACATTATATATACAGCGCTCAGCATAAGTGACTACACCCCTGTATTATCAGTACATTATATAAACAGTGCTCAGTATAAGTGAGTACACCCCTGTATTATCAGTACATTATATATACAGTGCTCAGCATAAGTAAGTACACCCCTGTATTATCAGTACATTATATATACAGCGCTCAGTATAAGTGAGTACACCCCTGTATTATCAGTACATTATATATATAGTGCTCAGCATAAGTGAGTACACCCCTGTATTATCAGTACATTATATATACAGTGCTCAGCATAAGTAAGTACACCCCTGTATTATCAGTACATTATATATACAGCGCTCAGTATAAGTGAGTACACCCCTGTATTATCAGTACATTATATATACAGCGCTCAGTATAAGTGAGTACACCCCTGTATTATCAGTACATTATATATACAGTGCTCAGTATAAGTGAGTACACCCCTGTATTATCAGTACATTATATAAACAGTGCTCAGTATAAGTGAGTACACCCCTGTATTATCAGTACATTATATATACAGTGCTCAGCATAAGTAAGTACACCCCTGTATTATCAGTACATTATATAAACAGTGCTCAGTATAAGTGAGTACACCCCTGTATTATCAGTACATTATATATACAGGGCTCAGCATAAGTGACTACACCCCTGTATTATCAGTACATTATATAAACAGTGCTCAGTAGAAGTGAGTACACCCCTGTATTATCAGTACATTATATATACAGTGCTTAGCATAAGTAAGTACACCCCTGTATTATCAGTACATTATATATACAGCGCTCAGTATAAGTGAGTACACCCCTGTATTATCAGTACATTATATATACAGTGCTCAGTATAAGTGAGTACACCCCTGTATTATCAGTACATTATATATACAGTGCTCAGCATAAGTAAGTACACCCCTGTATTATCAGTACATTATATATACAGCGCTCAGTATCAGTGAGTACACCCCTGTATTATCAGTACATTATATATACAGCGCTCAGTATAAGTGACTACACCCCTGTATTATCAGTACATTATATATACAGGGCTCAGTATAAGTGACTACACCCCTGTATTATCAGTACATTATATATACAGGGCTCAGTATAAGTGAGAACACCCCCTGTATTATCAGTACATTATATATACAGGGCTCAGTATAAGTGAGTACACCCCTGTATTATCAGTACATTATATATACAGGGCTCAGTATAAGTGAGTACACCCCTGTATTATCAGTACATTATATATACAGCGCTCAGTATAAGTGAGTACACCCCTGTATTATCAGTACATTATATATACAGCGCTCAGTATAAGTGAGTCCACCCCTGTATTATCAGTACATTATATATACAGCGCTCTGTATAAGTGAGTACACCCCTGTATTATCAGTACATTATATATACAGCGCTCAGTATAAGTGAGTACACCCCTGTATTATCAGTACATTATATATACAGTGCTCAGCATAAGTGAGTACACCTCTGTATTATCAGTACATTATATATACAGCGCTCAGTATAAGTGAGTACACCCCTGTATTATCAGTACATTATATATACAGCGCTCAGTATAAGTGAGTACACCCCTGTATTATCAGTACATTATATATACAGTGCTCAGTATAAGTGAGTACACCCCTGTATTATCAGTACATTATATATACAGTGCTCAGCATAAGTGAGTACACCTCTGTATTATCAGTACATTATATATACAGCGCTCAGTATAAGTGAGTACACCCCTGTATTATCAGTACATTATATATACAGTGCTCAGCATAAGTGAGTACACCCCTGTATTATCAGTACATTATATATACAGCGCTCAGTATAAGTGAGTACACCCCTGTATTATCAGTACATTATATATACAGCGCTCAGTATAAGTGAGTACACCCCTGTATTATCAGTACATTATATATACAGCGCTCAGCATAAGTGATTACACCCCTGTATTATCAGTACATTATATATACAGCGCTCAGTATAAGTGAGTACACCCCTGTATTATCAGTACATTATATATACAGGGCTCAGTATAAGTGAGTACACCCCTGTATTATCAGTACATTATATATACAGGGCTCAGTATAAGTGAGTACACCCCTGTATTATCAGTACATTATATATACAGTGCTCAGTGTAAGTGAGTACACCCCTGTATTATCAGTACATTATATATACAGGGCTCAGTATAAGTGAGTACACCCCTGTATTATCAGTACACTATATATACAGGGCTCAGTATAAGTGAGTACACCCCTGTATTATCAGTACATTATATATACAGGGCTCAGTATAAGTGAGTACACCCCTGTATTATCAGTACATTATATATACAGGGCTCAGTATAAGTGAGTACACCCCTCTATTATCAGTACATTATATTTACAGCGCTCAGTATAAGTGAGTACACCCCTGTGTTATCAGTACATTATATATACAGGGCTCAGTATAAGTGAGTGCACCCCTGTATTATCAGTACATTAAATACACAGGGCTCAGTATAAGTGAGTACACCCCTGTATTATCAGTACATTACATATACAGGGCTCAGTATAAGTGACTACACCCCTGTATTATCAGTACATTATATACAGTATACAGCGCTCAGTATAAGTGAGTACACCCCTGTATTATCAGTACATTATATATACAGCGCTCAGTATAAGTGAGTACACCCCTGTATTATCAGTACATTATATATACAGCGCTCAGTATAAGTGAGTACACCCCTGTATTATCAGTACATTATATATACAGGGCTCAGTATAAGTGAGTACACCCCTGTATTATCAGTACATTATATATACAGCGCTCAGTATAAGTGAGTACACCCCTGTATTATCAGTACATTATATATACAGGGCTCAGTATAAGTGAGTACACCCCCTGTATTATCAGTACATTATATATACAGGGCTCAGTATAAGTGAGTACACCCCCTGTATTATCAGTACATTATATATACAGCGCTCAGTATAAGTGAGTACACCCCTGTATTATCAGTACATTATATATACAGGGCTCAGTATAAGTGAGTACACCCCTGTATTATCAGTACATTATATATACAGGGCTCAGTATAAGTGAGTACACCCCTGTATTATCAGTACATTATATATACAGCGCTCAGTATAAGTGAGTACACCCCTGTATTATCAGTACATTATATATACAGGGCTCAGTATAAGTGAGTACACCCCTGTATTATCAGTACATTATATATACAGGGCTCAGTATAAGTGAGTACACCCCTGTATTATCAGTACATTATATATACAGCGCTCAGTATAAGTGACTACACCCCTGTATTATCAGTACATTATATATACAGGGCTCAGTATAAGTGAGTACACCCCTGTATTATCAGTACATTATATATACAGGGCTCAGTATAAGTGAGTACACCCCTCTATTATCAGTACATTATATATACAGGGCTCAGTATAAGTGAGTACACCCCTGTATTATCAGTACATTATATATACAGGGCTCAGTATAAGTGAGTACACCCCTGTATTATCAGTACATTATATATACAGGGCTCAGCATAAGTGAGTACACTCCTGTATTATCAGTACATTATATATACAGTGCTCAGTATAAGTGAGAACACCCCCTGTATTATCAGTACATTATATATACAGGGCTCAGTATAAGTGAGTACACCCCTGTATTATCAGTACATTATATATACAGGGCTCAGTATAAGTGAGTACACCCCTGTATTATCAGTACATTATATATACAGGGCTCAGTATAAGTGAGTACACCCCTGTATTATCAGTACATTATATATACAGGGCTCAGTATAAGTGAGTACACCCCTGTATTATCAGTACATTATATATACAGGGCTCAGTATAAGTGAGTACACCCCTGTATTATCAATACATTATATATACAGCGCTCAGTATAAGTGAGTACACCCCTGTATTATTAGTACATTATATATACAGCGCTCAGTATAAGTGACTACACCCCTGTATTATCAGTACATTATATATACAGGGCTCAGTATAAGTGAGTGCACCCCTGTATTATCAGTACATTATATATACAGCGCTCAGTATAAGTGAGTACACCCCTGTTTTATCAGTACATTATATATACAGTGCTCAGTATAAGTGAGTACACCCCTGTATTATCAGTACATTATATATACAGGGCTCAGTATAAGTGAGTGCACCCCTGTATTATCAGTACATTATATATACAGGGCTCAGTATAAGTGAGTACACCCCTGTATTATCAGTACATTATATATACAGCGCTCAGTATAAGTGAGTACACCCCTGTATTATCAGTACATTATATATACAGTGCTCAGTATAAGTGAGTACACCCCTGTATTATCAGTACATTATATATACAGGGCTCAGTATAAGTGAGTGCACCCCTGTATTATCAGTACATTATATATACAGGGCTCAGTATAAGTGAGTACACCCCTGTATTATCAGTACATTATATATACAGGGCTCAGTATAAGTGAGTACACCCCTGTATTATCAGTACATTATATAAACAGTGCTCAGTATAAGTGAGTACACCCCTGTATTATCAGTACATTATATATACAGGGCTCAGTATAAGTGAGTACACCCCTGTATTATCAGTACATTATATATACAGGGCTCAGTATAAGTGAGTACACCCCTCTATTATCAGTACATTATATATACAGCGCTCAGTATAAGTGAGTACACCCCTGTATTATCAGTACATTATATATACAGGGTTCAGTATAAGTGAGTACACCCCTTTATTATCAGTACATTCTATATACAGGGCTCAGTATAAGTGAGTACACCCTGTGTTATCAGTACATTATATATACAGAGCTCAGCATAAGTGAGTACACCCCTGTATTATCAGTACAATATATATACAGGGCTCAGCATAAGTGACTACACCCCTGTATTATCAGTACATTATATAAACAGTGCTCAGTATAAGTGAGAACACCCCCTGTATTATCAGTACATTATATATACAGGGCTCAGCATAAGTGACTACACCCCTGTATTATCAGTACATTATATAAACAGTGCTCAGTATAAGTGAGTACACCCCTGTATTATCAGTACATTATATATACAGGGCTCAGTATAAGTGAGTACACCCCTGTATTATCAGTACATTATATATACAGGGCTCAGCATAAGTGACTACACCCCTGTATTATCAGTACATTATATAAACAGTGCTCAGTATAAGTGAGTGCACTCCTGTATTATCAGTACATTATATATACAGGGCTCAGTATAAGTGAGAACACCCCCTGTATTATCAGTACATTATATATACAGGGCTCAGCATAAGTGACTACACCCCTGTATTATCAGTACATTATATAAACAGTGCTCAGTATAAGTGAGAACACCCCCTGTATTATCAGTACATTATATATACAGGGCTCAGTATAAGTGAGTACACCCCTGTATTATCAGTACATTATATAAACAGTGCTCAGTATAAGTGAGTACACCCCTGTATTATCAGTACATTATATATACAGTGCTCAGCATAAGTAAGTACACCCCTGTATTATCAGTACATTATATATACAGCGCTCAGTATAAGTGAGTACACCCCTGTATTATCAGTACATTATATATACAGGGCTCAGTATAAGTGAGTACACCCCTGTATTATCAGTACATTATATATACAGCGCACAGTATAAGTGAGTACACCCCTGTATTATCAGTACATTATATATACAGTGCTCAGTATAAGTGAGTACACCCCTGTATTATCAGTACATTATATATACAGGGCTCAGTATAAGTGAGTACACCCCTGTATTATCAGTACATTATATATACAGGGCTCAGCATAAGTGAGTACACCCCTGTATTATCAGTACATTATATATACAGGGCTCAGTATAAGTGAGTACACCCCTGTATTATCAGTACATTATATATACAGGGCTCAGTATAAGTGAGAACACCCCCTGTATTATCAGTACATTATATATACAGTGCTCAGTATAAGTGAGTACACCCCTGTATTATCAGTACATTATATATACAGGGCTCAGTATAAGTGAGTACACCCCTGTATTATCAGTACATTATATATACAGGGCTCAGTATAAGTGAGTACACCCCTGTATTATCAGTACATTATATATACAGGGCTCAGTATAAGTGAGTACACCCCTGTATTATCAGTACATTATATATACAGGGCTCAGCATAAGTGAGTACACCCCTGTATTATCAGTACATTATATATACAGGGCTCAGTATAAGTGAGAACACCCCCTGTATTATCAGTACATTATATATACAGGGCTCAGTATAAGTGAGTACACCCCTGTATTATCAGTACATTATATATACAGGGCTCAGTATAAGTGAGAACACCCCCTGTATTATCAGTACATTATATATACAGGGCTCAGTATAAGAGAGTACACCCCTGTATTATCAGTACATTATATATACAGGGCTCAGTATAAGAGAGTACACCCCTGTATTATCAGTACATTATATATACAGGGCTCAGTATAAGAGAGTACACCCCTGTATTATCATTACATTATATATACAGGGCTCAGTATAAGTGAGTACACCCCTGTATTATCAGTACATTATATATACAGGGCTCAGTATAAGAGAGTACACCCCTGTATTATCAGTACATTATATATACAGTGCTCAGTATAAGTGAGTACACCCCTGTATTATCAGTACATTATATATACAGTGCTCAGTATAAGAGAGTACACCCCTGTATTATCAGTACATTATATATACAGAGCTCAGTATAAGTGAGTACACTCCTGTATTATCAGTACATTATATATACAGGGCTCAGTATAAGTGAGTACACCCCTGTATTATCAGTACATTATATATACAGGGCTCAGTATAAGTGAGTACACCCCTGTATTATCAGGACATTATATACAGGGCTCAGTATAAGTGAGTACACCCCTGTATTATCAGTACATTATATATACAGTGCTCAGTATAAGTGAGTACACCCCTGTATTATCAGTACATTATATATACAGGGCTCAGTATAAGTGAGTACACCCCTGTGTTATCAGTACATTATATATACAGCGCTCAGCATAAGTGAGTACACCCCTGTATTATCAGTACATTATATATACAGCGCTCAGTATAAGTGAGTACACCCCTGTATTATCAGTACATTATATATACAGCGCTCAGTATAAGTGAGTACACCCCTGTATTATCAGTACATTATATATACAGGGCTCAGTATAAGTGAGTACACCCCTGTATTATCAGTACATTATATATACAGTGCTCAGTATAAGTGAGTACACCCCTGTATTATCAGTACATTATATATACAGTGCTCAGTATAAGTGAGTACACCCCTGTATTATCAGTACATTATATATACAGCGCTCAGTATAAGTGAGTACACCCCTGTATTATCAGTACATTATATATACAGGGCTCAGTATAAGTGAGTACACCCCTGTATTATCAGTACATTATATATACAGTGCTCAGTATAAGTGAGTACACCCCTGTATTATCAGTACATTATATATACAGTGCTCAGTATAAGTGAGTACACCCCTGTATTATCAGTACATTATATATACAGCGCTCAGTATAAGTGAGTACACCCCTGTATTATCAGTACATTATATATACAGGGCTCAGTATAAGTGAGTACACCCCTGTGTTATCAGTACATTATATATACAGCGCTCAGTATAAGTGAGTACACCCCTGTATTATCAGTACATTATATATACAGTGCTCAGTATAAGTGAGTACACCCCTGTATTATCAGTACATTATATATACAGGGCTCAGTATAAGTGAGTACACCCCTGTATTATCAGTACATTATATATACAGGGCTCAGTATAAGTGAGTACACCCCTGTATTATCAGTACATTATATATACAGTGCTCAGTATAAGTGAGTACACCCCTGTATTATCAGTACATTATATATACAGCGCTCAGTATAAGTGAGTACACCCCTGTATTATCAGTACATTATATATACAGGGCTCAGTATAAGTGAGTACACCCCTGTATTATCAGTACATTATATATACAGCGCTCAGTATAAGTGAGTACACCCCTATATTATTATTAGTACATTATATATACAGCGCTCAGTATAAGTGAGTACACCCCTATATTATTATTAGTACATTATATATACAGCGCTCAGTATAAGTGAGTACACCCCTGTATTATCAGTACATTATATATACAGGGCTCAGTATAAGTGAGTACACCCCTGTGTTATCAGTACATTATATATACAGTGCTCAGTATAAGTGAGTACACCCCTGTATTATCAGTACATTATATATACAGTGCTCAGTATAAGTGAGTACACCCCTGTATTATCAGTACATTATATATACAGGGCTCAGTATAAGTGAGTACACCCCTGTGTTATCAGTACATTATATATACAGGGCTCAGTATAAGTGAGTACACCCCTGTATTATCAGTACATTATATATACAGCGCTCAGTATAAGTGAGTACACCCCTGTATTATCAGTACATTATATATACAGTGCTCAGTATAAGTGAGTACACCCCTGTATTATCAGTACATTATATATACAGTGCTCAGTATAAGTGAGTACACCCCTGTATTATCAGTACATTATATATACAGGGCTCAGTATAAGTGAGTACACCCCTGTGTTATCAGTACATTATATATACAGGGCTCAGTATAAGTGAGTACACCCCTGTATTATCAGTACATTATATATACAGCGCTCAGTATAAGTGAGTACACCCCTGTATTATCAGTACATTATATATACAGGGCTCAGTATAAGTGAGTACACCCCTGTATTATCAGTACATTATATATACAGCGCTCAGTATAAGTGAATACACCCCTGTATTATCAGTACATTATATATACAGGGCTCAGTATAAGTGAGTACACCCCTGTATTATCAGTACATTAAATACACAGGGCTCAGTATAAGTGAGTACACCCCTGTATTATCAGTACATTATATATACAGGGCTCAGTATAAGTGAGTACACCCCTGTGTTATCAGTACATTATATATACAGTGCTCAGTATAAGTGAGTACACCCCTGTATTATCAGTACATTAAATACACAGGGCTCAGTATAAGTGAGTACACCCCTGTATTATCAGTACATTATATATACAGGGCTCAGTATAAGTGAGTACACCCCTGTATTATCAGTACATTATATATACAGGGCTCAGTATAAGTGAGTACACCCTTGTATTATCAGTACATTATATATACAGCGCTCAGTATAAGTGAGTACACCCCTGTATTATCAGTACATTACATATACAGGGCTCAGTATAAGTGAGTACACCCTTGTATTATCAGTACATTATATATACAGGGCTCAGTATAAGTGAGTACACCCCTGTATTATCAGTACATTATATATACAGGGCTCAGTATAAGTAAGTACACCCCTGTATTATCAGTACATTATATATACAGTGCTCAGTATAAGTGAGTACACCCCTGTATTATCAGTACATTATATATACAGCGCTCAGCATAAGTGAGTACACCCCTGTATTATCAGTACATTATATATACAGGGCTCAGCATAAGTGAGTTCACCCCTGTATTATCAGTACATTATATATACAGGGCTCAGCATAAGTGAGTACACCCCTGTATTATCAGTACATTATATATACAGTGCTCAGTATAAGTGAGTACACCCCTGTATTATCAGTACAATATATATACAGTGCTCAGTATAAGTGAGTACACCCCTGTATTATCAGTACATTATATATACAGGGCTCAGTATAAGTGAGTTCACCCCTGTATTATCAGTACATTATATATACAGTGCTCAGTATAAGTGAGTACACCCCTGTATTATCAGTACATTATATATACAGCGCTCAGTATAAGTGAGTACACCCCTGTATTATCAGTACATTATATATACAGGGCTCAGTATAAGTGAGTACACCCCTGTATTATCAGTACATTATATATACAGCGCTCAGTATAAGTGAGTACACCCCTGTATTATCAGCACAGTATATATACAGCGCTCAGTATAAGTGAGTACACCCCTGTATTATCAGTATATTATATATACAGGGCTCAGTATAAGTGAGTACACCCCTGTATTATCAGTGCATTATATATACAGTGCTCAGTATAAGTGAGTACACCCCCCTGTATTATCAGTACATTATATATACAGGGCTCAGTATAAGTGAGTACACCCCTGTATTATCAGCACATTATATATACAGGGCTCAGTATAAGTGAGTACACCCCTGTATTATCAGTACATTATATATACAGCGCTCAGTATAAGTGAGTTCACCCCTGTATTATCAGTACATTATATATACAGCGCTCAGCATAAGTGAGTACACCCCTGTATTATCAGTACATTATATATACAGTGCTCAGTATAAGTGAGTACACCCCTGTGTTATCACTGCATTATATATACAGCGCTCAGTATAAGTGAGTACACCCCTGTATTATCAGTACATTATATATACAGTGCTCAGTATAAGTGAGTACACCCCTGTATTATCACTGCATTATATATACAGCGCTCAGTATAATCGAGTACACCCCTGTATTATCAGTACATTATATATACAGCGCTCAGTATAAGTGAGTACACCCCTGTATTATCAGTACATTATATATACAGCGCTCAGTATAAGTGAGTACACCCCTGTATTATCAGTACATTATATATACAGGGCTCAGTATAAGTGAGTACACCCCTGTATTATCAGTACATTATATATACAGTGCTCAGTGTAAGTGAGTACACCCCTGTATTATCAGTACATTATATATACTGTGCTAAGTATAAGTGAGTACACCCCTGTATTATCAGTACATTATATATACAGGGCTCAGTATAAGTGAGTACACCCCCTGTATTATCAGTACATTATATAAACAGGGCTCAGTATAAGTGAGTACACCCCTGTATTATCAGTACATTATATATACAGCGCTCAGTATAAGTGAGTACACCCCTGTATTATCAGTACATTATATATACAGCGCTCAGTATAAGTGAGTACACCCCTGTATTATCAGTACATTATATATACAGGGCTCAGTATAAGTGAGTACACCCCTGTATTATCAGTACAGTATATATACAGGGCTCAGTATAAGTGAGTACACCCCTGTATTATCAGTACATTATATATACAGTGTTCAGTATAAGTGAGTACACCCCTGTATTATCAGTACATTATATATACAGCGCTCAGTATAAGTGAGTACACCCCTGTATTATCAGTACATTATATATACAGCGCTCAGTATAAGTGAGTACACCCCTGTATTATCAGTACATTATATATACATCGCTCAGCATAAGTGAGTACACCCCTATATTATCAGTACATTATATATACAGGGCTCAGTATAAGTGAGTACACCCCTGTATTATCAGTACATTATATATATGGCTCAGCATAAATGAGTACACCCCTGTATTATCAGTACATTATATATACAGGGCTCAGTATAAGTGAGTACACCCCTGTATTATCAGTATATTATATATACAGCGCTCAGTATAAGTGAGTACACCCCTGTATTATCAGTACATTATATATACAGGGCTCAGCATAAGTGAGTTCACCCCTGTATTATCAGTACATTATATATACAGGGCTCAGCATAAGTGAGTACACCCCTGTATTATCAGTACATTATATATACAGTGCTCAGTATAAGTGAGTACACCCCTGTATTATCAGTACAATATATATACAGTGCTCAGTATAAGTGAGTACACCCCTGTATTATCAGTACATTATATATACAGCGCTCAGTATAAGTGAGTACACCCCTGTATTATCAGTACAATATATATACAGTGCTCAGTATAAGTGAGTACACCCCTGTATTATCAGTACATTATATATACAGGGCTCAGTATAAGTGAGTTCACCCCTGTATTATCAGTACATTATATATACAGCGCTCAGTATAAGTGAGTACACCCCTGTATTATCAGTACATTATATATACAGCGCTCAGTATAAGTGAGTACACCCCTGTATTATCAGTACATTATATATACAGGGCTCAGTATAAGTGAGTACACCCCTGTATTATCAGTACATTATATATACAGCGCTCAGTATAAGTGAGTACACCCCTGTATTATCAGCACAGTATATATACAGCGCTCAGTATAAGTGAGTACACCCCTGTATTATCAGTATATTATATATACAGGGCTCAGTATAAGTGAGTACACCCCTGTATTATCAGTGCATTATATATACAGTGCTCAGTATAAGTGAGTACACCCCCCTGTATTATCAGTACATTATATATACAGGGCTCAGTATAAGTGAGTACACCCCTGTATTATCAGCACATTATATATACAGGGCTCAGTATAAGTGAGTACACCCCTGTATTATCAGTACATTATATATACAGGGTTCAGTATAAGTGAGTACACCCCTGTATTATCAGTACATTACATATACAGGGCTCAGTATAAGTGAGTACACCCCTGTATTATCAGTACATTATATATACAGCGCTCAGTATAAGTGAGTACACCCCCTGTATTATCAGTACATTATATATACAGGGCTCAGTATAAGTGAGTACACCCCTGTATTATCAGTACATTATATATACAGGGCTCAGTATAAGTGAGTACACCCCTGTGTTATCAGTACATTATATATACAGTGCTCAGTATAAGTGAGTACACCCCTGTATTATCAGTACATTAAATACACAGGGCTCAGTATAAGTGAGTACACCCCTGTATTATCAGTACATTATATATACAGGGCTCAGTATAAGTGAGTACACCCCTGTATTATCAGTACATTATATATACAGGGCTCAGTATAAGTGAGTACACCCTTGTATTATCAGTACATTATATATACAGCGCTCAGTATAAGTGAGTACACCCCTGTATTATCAGTACATTACATATACAGGGCTCAGTATAAGTGAGTACACCCTTGTATTATCAGTACATTATATATACAGGGCTCAGTATAAGTGAGTACACCCCTGTATTATCAGTACATTATATATACAGGGCTCAGTATAAGTAAGTACACACCTGTATTATCAGTACATTATATATACAGTGCTCAGTATAAGTGAGTACACCCCTGTATTATCAGTACATTATATATACAGCGCTCAGCATAAGTGAGTACACCCCTGTATTATCAGTACATTATATATACAGGGCTCAGCATAAGTGAGTTCACCCCTGTATTATCAGTACATTATATATACAGGGCTCAGCATAAGTGAGTACACCCCTGTATTATCAGTACATTATATATACAGTGCTCAGTATAAGTGAGTACACCCCTGTATTATCAGTACAATATATATACAGTGCTCAGTATAAGTGAGTACACCCCTGTATTATCAGTACATTATATATACAGGGCTCAGTATAAGTGAGTTCACCCCTGTATTATCAGTACATTATATATACAGTGCTCAGTATAAGTGAGTACACCCCTGTATTATCAGTACATTATATATACAGCGCTCAGTATAAGTGAGTACACCCCTGTATTATCAGTACATTATATATACAGGGCTCAGTATAAGTGAGTACACCCCTGTATTATCAGTACATTATATATACAGCGCTCAGTATAAGTGAGTACACCCCTGTATTATCAGCACAGTATATATACAGCGCTCAGTATAAGTGAGTACACCCCTGTATTATCAGTATATTATATATACAGGGCTCAGTATAAGTGAGTACACCCCTGTATTATCAGTGCATTATATATACAGTGCTCAGTATAAGTGAGTACACCCCCCTGTATTATCAGTACATTATATATACAGGGCTCAGTATAAGTGAGTACACCCCTGTATTATCAGCACATTATATATACAGGGCTCAGTATAAGTGAGTACACCCCTGTATTATCAGTACATTATATATACAGGGTTCAGTATAAGTGAGTACACCCCTGTATTATCAGTACATTACATATACAGGGCTCAGTATAAGTGAGTACACCCCTGTATTATCAGTACATTATATATACAGCGCTCAGTATAAGTGAGTACACCCCCTGTATTATCAGTACATTATATATACAGGGCTCAGTATAAGTGAGTACACCCCTGTATTATCAGTACATTATATATACAGGGCTCAGTATAAGTGAGTACACCCCTGTATTATCAGTACATTATATATACAGGGCTCAGTATAAGTGAGTACACCCCTGTATTATCAGTACATTATATATACAGCGCTCAGTATAAGTGAGTACACCCCTGTATTATCAGCACATTATATATACAGGGCTCAGTATAAGTGAGTACACCCCTGTATTATCAGTACATTATATATACAGTGCTCAGTATAAGTGAGTACACCCCTGTATTATCATTACATTATATATACAGGGCTCAGTATAAGTGAGTGCACCCCTGTATTATCAGTACATTATATATACAGGGCTCAGTATAAGTGAGAACACCCCCTGTATTATCAGTACATTATATATATGGCTCAGTATAAGTGAGTACACCCCTGTATTATCAGTACATTATATATACAGGGCTCAGTATAAGTGAGTACATCCCTGTATTATCAGTACATTATATACACAGGTCTCAGTATAAGTGAGTACACCCCTGTATTATCAGTACATTATATATACAGGGCTCAGTATAAGTGAGTACACCCCTGTATTAACAGTACATTATATATACAGCGCTCAGTATAAGTGAGTACACCGCTGTATTATCAGTACATTATATATACAGCGCTCAGTATAAGTGAGTACACCCCTGTATTATCAGTACATTATATATACAGCGCTCAGTATAAGTGAGTACACCCCTGTATTATCAGTACAATGTATATACAGCGCTCAGTATAAGTGAGTACACCCCCGTATTATCAGTATATTATATATACAGCGCTCAGTATAAGAGTACACCCCTGTATTATCAGTACATTATATATACAGCGCTCAGTATAAGTAAGTACACCCCCGTATTATCAGTACATTATATATACAGCGCTCAGTATAAGTGAGTACACCCCTGTATTATCAGTGCATTATAGATACAGAGCTCAATATAAGTGAGTACACCCCTGTATTATCAGTACATTATATATACAGGGCTCAGTATAAGTGAGTACACCCCTGTATTATCAGTACATTATATATACAGGGCTCAGTATAAGTGAGTACACCCCTGTATTATCAGTACATTATATATACAGGGCTCAGTATAAGTGAGTACACCCCTGTATTATCAGTACATTATATATACAGGGCTCAGTATAAGTGAGTACACCCCTGTATTATCAGTACATTATATATACAGGGCTCAGTATAAGTGAGTACACCCCTGTATTATCAGTACATTATATATACAGGGCTCAGTATAAGTGAGTACACCCCTGTATTATCAGTACATTATATATACAGGGCTCAGTATAAGTGAGTACACCCCTGTATTATTAGTACATTATATATACAGTGCTCAGTATAAGTGAGTACACCCCTGTATTATCAGTACAATATATATACAGCGCTCAGTATAAGTGAGTACACCCCTGTATTATCAGTACATTATATATACAGAGCTCAGTATAAGTGAGTACACCGCTGTATTATCAGTACATTATATATACAGCGCTCAGTATAAGTGAGTACACCCCTGTATTATCAGTACATTATATATACAGCGCTCAGTATAAGTGAGTACACCCCTGTATTATCAGTACATTATATATACAGCGCTCAGTATAAGTGAGTACACCCCTGTATTATCAGTACAATATATATACAGTGCTCAGTATAAGTGAGTACACCCCTGTATTATCAGTACATTATATATACAGCGCTCAGTATAAGTGAGTTCACCCCTGTATTATCAGTACATTATATATACAGCGCTCAGCATAAGTGAGTACACCCCTGTATTATCAGTACATTATATATACAGTGCTCAGTATAAGTGAGTACACCCCTGTATTATCACTGCATTATATATACAGCGCTCAGTATAAGTGAGTACACCCCTGTATTATCAGTACATTATATATACAGTGCTCAGTATAAGTGAGTACACCCCTGTATTATCACTGCATTATATATACAGCGCTCAGTATAATCGAGTACACCCCTGTATTATCAGTACATTATATATACAGCGCTCAGTATAAGTGAGTACACCCCTGTATTATCAGTACATTATATATACAGCGCTCAGTATAAGTGAGTACACCCCTGTATTATCAGTACATTATATATACAGGGCTCAGTATAAGTGAGTACACCCCTGTATTATCAGTACATTATATATACAGTGCTCAGTGTAAGTGAGTACACCCCTGTATTATCAGTACATTATATATACTGTGCTAAGTATAAGTGAGTACA
The DNA here is from genome assembly GCF_046119375.1 of Phyllobates terribilis. NCBI lineage: Eukaryota > Metazoa > Chordata > Amphibia > Anura > Dendrobatidae > Phyllobates > Phyllobates terribilis. Next base: position 7,957,731 of record NW_027362764.1, on the reverse strand, counting down.
CCCCTGTATTATCAGTACATTATATATACAGGGCTCAGTATAAGTGAGTACACCCCCTGTATTATCAGTACATTATATAAACAGGGCTCAGTATAAGTGAGTACACCCCTGTATTATCAGTACATTATATATACAGCGCTCAGTATAAGTGAGTACACCCCTGTATTATCAGTACATTATATATACAGCGCTCAGTATAAGTGAGTACACCCCTGTATTATCAGTACATTATATATACAGGGCTCAGTATAAGTGAGTACACCCCTGTATTATCAGTACAGTATATATACAGGGCTCAGTATAAGTGAGTACACCCCTGTATTATCAGTACATTATATATACAGTGTTCAGTATAAGTGAGTACACCCCTGTATTATCAGTACATTATATATACAGCGCTCAGTATCAGTGAGTACACCCCTGTATTATCAGTACATTATATATACAGCGCTCAGTATAAGTGAGTACACCCCTGTATTATCAGTACATTATATATACATCGCTCAGCATAAGTGAGTACACCCCTGTATTATCAGTACATTATATATACAGGGCTCAGTATAAGTGAGTACACCCCTGTATTATCAGTACATTATATATATGGCTCAGCATAAATGAGTACACCCCTGTATTATCAGTACATTATATATACAGGGCTCAGTATAAGTGAGTACACCCCTGTATTATCAGTATATTATATATACAGCGCTCAGTATAAGTGAGTACACCCCTGTATTATCAGTACATTATATATACAGGGCTCAGCATAAGTGAGTTCACCCCTGTATTATCAGTACATTATATATACAGGGCTCAGCATAAGTGAGTACACCCCTGTATTATCAGTACATTATATATACAGTGCTCAGTATAAGTGAGTACACCCCTGTATTATCAGTACAATATATATACAGTGCTCAGTATAAGTGAGTTCACCCCTGTATTATCAGTACATTATATATACAGGGCTCAGTATAAGTGAGTTCACCCCTGTATTATCAGTACATTATATATACAGTGCTCAGTATAAGTGAGTACACCCCTGTATTATCAGTACATTATATATACAGCGCTCAGTATAAGTGAGTACACCCCTGTATTATCAGTACATTATATATACAGGGCTCAGTATAAGTGAGTACACCCCTGTATTATCAGTACATTATATATACAGCGCTCAGTATAAGTGAGTACACCCCTGTATTATCAGCACAGTATATATACAGCGCTCAGTATAAGTGAGTACACCCCTGTATTATCAGTATATTATATATACAGGGCTCAGTATAAGTGAGTACACCCCTGTATTATCAGTGCATTATATATACAGTGCTCAGTATAAGTGAGTACACCCCCCTGTATTATCAGTACATTATATATACAGGGCTCAGTATAAGTGAGTACACCCCTGTATTATCAGCACATTATATATACAGGGCTCAGTATAAGTGAGTACACCCCTGTATTATCAGTACATTATATATACAGGGTTCAGTATAAGTGAGTACACCCCTGTATTATCAGTACATTACATATACAGGGCTCAGTATAAGTGAGTACACCCCTGTATTATCAGTACATTATATATACAGCGCTCAGTATAAGTGAGTACACCCCCTGTATTATCAGTACATTATATATACAGGGCTCAGTATAAGTGAGTACACCCCTGTATTATCAGTACATTATATATACAGGGCTCAGTATAAGTGAGTACACCCCTGTATTATCAGTACATTATATATACAGGGCTCAGTATAAGTGAGTACACCCCTGTATTATCAGTACATTATATATACAGCGCTCAGTATAAGTGAGTACACCCCTGTATTATCAGCACATTATATATACAGGGCTCAGTATAAGTGAGTACACCCCTGTATTATCAGTACATTATATATACAGTGCTCAGTATAAGTGAGTACACCCCTGTATTATCATTACATTATATATACAGGGCTCAGTATAAGTGAGTGCACCCCTGTATTATCAGTACATTATATATACAGGGCTCAGTATAAGTGAGAACACCCCCTGTATTATCAGTACATTATATATATGGCTCAGTATAAGTGAGTACACCCCTGTATTATCAGTACATTATATATACAGGGCTCAGTATAAGTGAGTACATCCCTGTATTATCAGTACATTATATACACAGGTCTCAGTATAAGTGAGTACACCCCTGTATTATCAGTACATTATATATACAGGGCTCAGTATAAGTGAGTACACCCCTGTATTAACAGTACATTATATATACAGCGCTCAGTATAAGTGAGTACACCGCTGTATTATCAGTACATTATATATACAGCGCTCAGTATAAGTGAGTACACCCCTGTATTATCAGTACATTATATATACAGCGCTCAGTATAAGTGAGTACACCCCTGTATTATCAGTACAATGTATATACAGCGCTCAGTATAAGTGAGTACACCCCCGTATTATCAGTATATTATATATACAGCGCTCAGTATAAGAGTACACCCCTGTATTATCAGTACATTATATATACAGCGCTCAGTATAAGTAAGTACACCCCCGTATTATCAGTACATTATATATACAGCGCTCAGTATAAGTGAGTACACCCCTGTATTATCAGTGCATTATAGATACAGAGCTCAATATAAGTGAGTACACCCCTGTATTATCAGTACATTATATATACAGGGCTCAGTATAAGTGAGTACACCCCTGTATTATCAGTACATTATATATACAGGGCTCAGTATAAGTGAGTACACCCCTGTATTATCAGTACATTATATATACAGGGCTCAGTATAAGTGAGTACACCCCTGTATTATCAGTACATTATATATACAGGGCTCAGTATAAGTGAGTACACCCCTGTATTATCAGTACATTATATATACAGGGCTCAGTATAAGTGAGTACACCCCTGTATTATCAGTACATTATATATACAGGGCTCAGTATAAGTGAGTACACCCCTGTATTATCAGTACATTATATATACAGGGCTCAGTATAAGTGAGTACACCCCTGTATTATTAGTACATTATATATACAGTGCTCAGTATAAGTGAGTACACCCCTGTATTATCAGTACAATATATATACAGCGCTCAGTATAAGTGAGTACACCCCTGTATTATCAGTACATTATATATACAGAGCTCAGTATAAGTGAGTACACCGCTGTATTATCAGTACATTATATATACAGCGCTCAGTATAAGTGAGTACACCCCTGTATTATCAGTACATTATATATACAGCGCTCAGTATAAGTGAGTACACCCCTGTATTATCAGTACATTATATATACAGCGCTCAGTATAAGTGAGTACACCCCTGTATTATCAGTACAATATATATACAGTGCTCAGTATAAGTGAGTACACCCCTGTATTATCAGTACATTATATATACAGCGCTCAGTATAAGTGAGTACACCCCTGTATTATCAGTACATTATATATACAGCGCTCAGTATAAGTGAGTTCACCCCTGTATTATCAGTACATTATATATACAGCGCTCAGCATAAGTGAGTACACCCCTGTATTATCAGTACATTATATATACAGTGCTCAGTATAAGTGAGTACACCCCTGTATTATCACTGCATTATATATACAGCGCTCAGTATAAGTGAGTACACCCCTGTATTATCAGTACATTATATATACAGTGCTCAGTATAAGTGAGTACACCCCTGTATTATCACTGCATTATATATACAGCGCTCAGTATAATCGAGTACACCCCTGTATTATCAGTACATTATATATACAGCGCTCAGTATAAGTGAGTACACCCCTGTATTATCAGTACATTATATATACAGCGCTCAGTATAAGTGAGTACACCCCTGTATTATCAGTACATTATATATACAGGGCTCAGTATAAGTGAGTACACCCCTGTATTATCAGTACATTATATATACAGTGCTCAGTGTAAGTGAGTACACCCCTGTATTATCAGTACATTATATATACTGTGCTAAGTATAAGTGAGTACACCCCTGTATTATCAGTACATTATATATACAGGGCTCAGTATAAGTGAGTACACCCCCTGTATTATCAGTACATTATATAAACAGGGCTCAGTATAAGTGAGTACACCCCTGTATTATCAGTACATTATATATACAGCGCTCAGTATAAGTGAGTACACCCCTGTATTATCAGTACATTATATATACAGCGCTCAGTATAAGTGAGTACACCCCTGTATTATCAGTACATTATATATACAGGGCTCAGTATAAGTGAGTACACCCCTGTATTATCAGTACAGTATATATACAGGGCTCAGTATAAGTGAGTACACCCCTGTATTATCAGTACATTATATATACAGTGTTCAGTATAAGTGAGTACACCCCTGTATTATCAGTACATTATATATACAGCGCTCAGTATAAGTGAGTACACCCCTGTATTATCAGTACATTATATATACAGCGCTCAGTATAAGTGAGTACACCCCTGTATTATCAGTACATTATATATACATCGCTCAGCATAAGTGAGTACACCCCTGTATTATCAGTACATTATATATACAGGGCTCAGTATAAGTGAGTACACCCCTGTATTATCAGTACATTATATATACAGGGCTCAGTATAAGTGAGTACACCCCTGTATTATCAGTACATTATATATACAGCGCTCAGTATAAGTGAGTACACCCCTGTATTATCAGCACATTATATATACAGGGCTCAGTATAAGTGAGTACACCCCTGTATTATCAGTACATTATATATACAGTGCTCAGTATAAGTGAGTACACCCCTGTATTATCATTACATTATATATACAGGGCTCAGTATAAGTGAGTGCACCCCTGTATTATCAGTACATTATATATACAGGGCTCAGTATAAGTGAGAACACCCCCTGTATTATCAGTACATTATATATATGGCTCAGTATAAGTGAGTACACCCCTGTATTATCAGTACATTATATATACAGAGCTCAGTATAAGTGAGTACACCCCTGTATTATCAGTACATTATATATACAGGGCTCAGTATAAGTGAGTACATCCCTGTATTATCAGTACATTATATACACAGGTCTCAGTATAAGTGAGTACACCCCTGTATTATCAGTACATTATATATACAGGGCTCAGTATAAGTGAGTACACCACTGTATTAACAGTACATTATATATACAGCGCTCAGTATAAGTGAGTACACCGCTGTATTATCAGTACATTATATATACAGCGCTCAGTATAAGTGAGTACACCCCTGTATTATCAGTACATTATATATACAGCGCTCAGTATAAGTGAGTACACCCCTGTATTATCAGTACAATGTATATACAGCGCTCAGTATAAGTGAGTACACCCCCGTATTATCAGTATATTATATATACAGCGCTCAGTATAAGAGTACACCCCTGTATTATCAGTACATTATATATACAGCGCTCAGTATAAGTAAGTACACCCCCGTATTATCAGTACATTATATATACAGCGCTCAGTATAAGTGAGTACACCCCTGTATTATCAGTGCATTATAGATACAGAGCTCAATATAAGTGAGTACACCCCTGTATTATCAGTACATTATATATACAGGGCTCAGTATAAGTGAGTACACCCCTGTATTATCAGTACATTATATATACAGGGCTCAGTATAAGTGAGTACACCCCTGTATTATCAGTACATTATATATACAGGGCTCAGTATAAGTGAGTACACCCCTGTATTATCAGTACATTATATATACAGGGCTCAGTATAAGTGAGTACACCCCTGTATTATCAGTACATTATATATACAGGGCTCAGTATAAGTGAGTACACCCCTGTATTATCAGTACATTATATATACAGGGCTCAGTATAAGTGAGTACACCCCTGTATTATCAGTACATTATATATACAGGGCTCAGTATAAGTGAGTACACCCCTGTATTATTAGTACATTATATATACAGTGCTCAGTATAAGTGAGTACACCCCTGTATTATCAGTACAATATATATACAGCGCTCAGTATAAGTGAGTACACCCCTGTATTATCAGTACATTATATATACAGAGCTCAGTATAAGTGAGTACACCGCTGTATTATCAGTACATTATATATACAGCGCTCAGTATAAGTGAGTACACCCCTGTATTATCAGTACATTATATATACAGCGCTCAGTATAAGTGAGTACACCCCTGTATTATCAGTACATTATATATACAGCGCTCAGTATAAGTGAGTACACCCCTGTATTATCAGTACAATATATATACAGTGCTCAGTATAAGTGAGTACACCCCTGTATTATCAGTACATTATATATACAGCGCTCAGTATAAGTGAGTACACCCCTGTATTATCAGTACATTATATATACAGCGCTCAGTATAAGTGAGTTCACCCCTGTATTATCAGTACATTATATATACAGCGCTCAGCATAAGTGAGTACACCCCTGTATTATCAGTACATTATATATACAGTGCTCAGTATAAGTGAGTACACCCCTGTATTATCACTGCATTATATATACAGCGCTCAGTATAAGTGAGTACACCCCTGTATTATCAGTACATTATATATACAGTGCTCAGTATAAGTGAGTACACCCCTGTATTATCACTGCATTATATATACAGCGCTCAGTATAATCGAGTACACCCCTGTATTATCAGTACATTATATATACAGCGCTCAGTATAAGTGAGTACACCCCTGTATTATCAGTACATTATATATACAGAGCTCAGTATAAGTGAGTACACCCCTGTATTATCAGTACATTATATATACAGCGCTCAGTATAAGTGAGTACACCCCTGTATTATCAGTACATTATATATACAGGGCTCAGTATAAGTGAGTACACCCCTGTATTATCAGTACATTATATATACAGTGCTCAGTGTAAGTGAGTACACCCCTGTATTATCAGTACATTATATATACTGTGCTAAGTATAAGTGAGTACACCCCTGTATTATCAGTACATTATATATACAGGGCTCAGTATAAGTGAGTACACCCCCTGTATTATCAGTACATTATATAAACAGGGCTCAGTATAAGTGAGTACACCCCTGTATTATCAGTACATTATATATACAGCGCTCAGTATAAGTGAGTACACCCCTGTATTATCAGTACATTATATATACAGCGCTCAGTATAAGTGAGTACACCCCTGTATTATCAGTACATTATATATACAGGGCTCAGTATAAGTGAGTACACCCCTGTATTATCAGTACAGTATATATACAGGGCTCAGTATAAGTGAGTACACCCCTGTATTATCAGTACATTATATATACAGTGTTCAGTATAAGTGAGTACACCCCTGTATTATCAGTACATTATATATACAGCGCTCAGTATAAGTGAGTACACCCCTGTATTATCAGTACATTATATATACAGCGCTCAGTATAAGTGAGTACACCCCTGTATTATCAGTACATTATATATACATCGCTCAGCATAAGTGAGTACACCCCTGTATTATCAGTACATTATATATACAGGGCTCAGTATAAGTGAGTACACCCCTGTATTATCAGTACATTATATATATGGCTCAGCATAAATGAGTACACCCCTGTATTATCAGTACATTATATATACAGGGCTCAGTATAAGTGAGTACACCCCTGTATTATCAGTATATTATATATACAGCGCTCAGTATAAGTGAGTACACCCCTGTATTATCAGTACATTATATATACAGGGCTCAGTATAAGTGAGTACACCCCTGTATTATCAGTACATTATATATACAGGGCTCAGTATAAGTGAGTACACCCCTGTATTATCAGTACATTATATATACAGGGCTCAGTATAAGTGAGTACACCCCTGTATTATCAGTACATTATATATACAGGGCTCAGTATAAGTGAGTACACCCCTGTATTATCAGTACATTATATATACAGCGCTCAGTATAAGTGAGTACACCCCTATATTATTATTAGTACATTATATATACAGCGCTCAGTATAAGTGAGTACACCCCTATATTATTATTAGTACATTATATATACAGCGCTCAGTATAAGTGAGTACACCCCTGTATTATCAGTACATTATATATACAGGGCTCAGTATAAGTGAGTACACCCCTGTATTATCAGTACATTAAATACACAGGGCTCAGTATAAGTGAGTACACCCCTGTATTATCAGTACATTATATATACAGGGCTCAGTATAAGTGAGTACACCCCTGTGTTATCAGTACATTATATATACAGTGCTCAGTATAAGTGAGTACACCCCTGTATTATCAGTACATTATATATACAGGGCTCAGTATAAGTGAGTACACCCCTGTATTATCAGTACATTATATATACAGCGCTCAGTATAAGTGAGTACACCCCTGTATTATTAGTACATTATATATACAGGGCTCAGTATAAGTGAGTACACCCCTGTATTATCAGTACATTATATATACAGGGCTCAGTATAAGTGAGTACACTCCTGTATTATCAGTACATTATATATACAGGGCTCAGCATAAGTGAGTACACCCCTGTATTATCAGTACATTATATATACAGTGCTCAGTATAAGTGAGTACACCCCTGTATTATCAGTACATTATATATACAGGGCTCAGTATAAGTGAGTGCACCCCTGCATTATCAGCACATTATATATACAGGGCTCAGTATAAGTGAGTACACCCCTGTATTATCAGTACATTATATATACAGCGCTCAGCATAAGTGAGTACACCCCTGTATTATCAGTACATTATATATACAGCGCTCAGTATAAGTGAGTACACCCCTGTATTATCAGTACATTATTTATACAGGGCTCAGTATAAGTGATTACACCCCTGTATTATCAGTACATTATATATACAGTGCTCAGTATAAGTGAGTACACCCCTGTATTATCAGTACATTATATATACAGCGCTCAGCATAAGTGAGTACACCCCTGTATTATCAGTACATTATATATACAGGGCTCAGTATAAGTGAGTGCACCCCTGTATTATCAGTACATTATATATACAGGGCTCAGCATAAGTGAGTACACCCCTGTATTATCAGTACATTATATATACAGTGCTCAGTATAAGTGAGTACACCCCTGTATTATCAAGTACATTATATATACAGCGCTCAGCATAAGTGAGTACACCCCTGTATTATCAGTACATTATATATACAGGGCTCAGCATAAGTGAGTACACCCCTGTATTATCAGTACATTATATATACAGTGCTCAGTATAAGTGAGTACACCCCGTATTATCAGTACATTATATATACAGCGCTCAGTATAAGTGAGTACACCCCTGTATTATCAGTGCATTATATATACAGTGCTCAGTATAAGTGAGTACACCCCCCTGTATTATCAGTACATCATATATACAGGGCTCAGTATAAGTGAGTACACCCTTGTATTATCAGCACATTATATATACAGGGCTCAGTATAAGTGAGTACACCCCTGTATTATCAGTACATTATATATACAGGGTTCAGTATAAGTGAGTACACCCCTGTATTATCAGTACATTATATATACAGGGTTCAGTATAAGTGAGTACACCCCTGTATTACCAGTACATTATATATACAGGGCTCAGTATAAGTGAGTACACCCTTGTATTATCAGTACATTATATATACAGGGCTCAGTATAAGTGAGTACACCCTTGTATTATCAGTACATTATATATACAGCGCTCAGTATAAGTGAGTACACCCCTGTATTATCAGTACATTACATATACAGGGCTCAGTATAAGTGAGTACACCCTTGTATTATCAGTACATTATATATACAGGGCTCAGTATAAGTGAGTACACCCCTGTATTATCAGTACATTATATATACAGGGCTCAGTATAAGTAAGTACACCCCTGTATTATCAGTACATTATATATACAGTGCTCAGTATAAGTGAGTACACCCCTGTATTATCAGTACATTATATATACAGCGCTCAGCATAAGTGAGTACACCCCTGTATTATCAGTACATTATATATACAGGGCTCAGCATAAGTGAGTTCACCCCTGTATTATCAGTACATTATATATACAGGGCTCAGCATAAGTGAGTACACCCCTGTATTATCAGTACATTATATATACAGTGCTCAGTATAAGTGAGTACACCCCTGTATTATCAGTACAATATATATACAGCGCTCAGTATAAGTGAGTTCACCCCTGTATTATCAGTACATTATATATACAGTGCTCAGTATAAGTGAGTACACCCCTGTATTATCAGTACATTATATATACAGCGCTCAGTATAAGTGAGTACACCCCTGTATTATCAGTACATTATATATACAGGGCTCAGTATAAGTGAGTACACCCCTGTATTATCAGTACATTATATATACAGCGCTCAGTATAAGTGAGTACACCCCTGTATTATCAGCACAGTATATATACAGCGCTCAGTATAAGTGAGTACACCCCTGTATTATCAGTATATTATATATACAGGGCTCAGTATAAGTGAGTACACCCCTGTATTATCAGTGCATTATATATACAGTGCTCAGTATAAGTGAGTACACCCCCCTGTATTATCAGTACATTATATATACAGGGCTCAGTATAAGTGAGTACACCCCTGTATTATCAGCACATTATATATACAGGGCTCAGTATAAGTGAGTACACCCCTGTATTATCAGTACATTATATATACAGGGTTCAGTATAAGTGAGTACACCCCTGTATTATCAGTACATTACATATATAGGGCTCAGTATAAGTGAGTACACCCCTGTATTATCAGTACATTATATATACAGCGCTCAGTATAAGTGAGTACACCCCCTGTATTATCAGTACATTATATATACAGGGCTCAGTATAAGTGAGTACACCCCTGTATTATCAGTACATTATATATACAGGGCTCAGTATAAGTGAGTACACCCCTGTATTATCAGTACATTATATATACAGGGCTCAGTATAAGTGAGTACACCCCTGTATTATCAGTACATTATATATACAGCGCTCAGTATAAGTGAGTACACCCCTGTATTATCAGCACATTATATATACAGGGCTCAGTATAAGTGAGTACACCCCTGTATTATCAGTACATTATATATACAGTGCTCAGTATAAGTGAGTACACCCCTGTATTATCATTACATTATATATACAGGGCTCAGTATAAGTGAGTGCACCCCTGTATTATCAGTACATTATATATACAGGGCTCAGTATAAGTGAGAACACCCCCTGTATTATCAGTACATTATATATATGGCTCAGTATAAGTGAGTACACCCCTGTATTATCAGTACATTATATATACAGGGCTCAGTATAAGTGAGTACATCCCTGTATTATCAGTACATTATATACACAGGTCTCAGTATAAGTGAGTACACCCCTGTATTATCAGTACATTATATATACAGGGCTCAGTATAAGTGAGTACACCCCTGTATTAACAGTACATTATACATACAGCGCTCAGTATAAGTGAGTACACCGCTGTATTATCAGTACATTATATATACAGCGCTCAGTATAAGTGAGTACACCCCTGTATTATCAGTACATTATATATACAGCGCTCAGTATAAGTGAGTACACCCCTGTATTATCAGTACAATGTATATACAGCGCTCAGTATAAGTGAGTACACCCCCGTATTATCAGTATATTATATATACAGCGCTCAGTATAAGAGTACACCCCTGTATTATCAGTACATTATATATACAGCGCTCAGTATAAGTAAGTACACCCCCGTATTATCAGTACATTATATATACAGCGCTCAGTATAAGTGAGTACACCCCTGTATTATCAGTGCATTATAGATACAGAACTCAATATAAGTGAGTACACCCCTGTATTATCAGTACATTATATATACAGGGCTCAGTATAAGTGAGTACACCCCTGTATTATCAGTACATTATATATACAGGGCTCAGTATAAGTGAGTACACCCCTGTATTATCAGTACATTATATATACAGGGCTCAGTATAAGTGAGTACACCCCTGTATTATCAGTACATTATATATACAGGGCTCAGTATAAGTGAGTACACCCCTGTATTATCAGTACATTATATATACAGGGCTCAGTATAAGTGAGTACACCCCTGTATTATCAGTACATTATATATACAGGGCTCAGTATAAGTGAGTACACCCCTGTATTATCAGTACATTATATATACAGGGCTCAGTATAAGTGAGTACACCCCTGTATTATCAGTACATTATATATACAGAGCTCAGTATAAGTGAGTACACCGCTGTATTATCAGTACAATATATATACAGCGCTCAGTATAAGTGAGTACACCCCTGTATTATCAGTACATTATATATACAGAGCTCAGTATAAGTGAGTACACCGCTGTATTATCAGTACAATATATATACAGCGCTCAGTATAAGTGAGTACACCCCTGTATTATCAGTACATTATATATACAGAGCTCAGTATAAGTGAGTACACCGCTGTATTATCAGTACATTATATATACAGCGCTCAGTATAAGTGAGTACACCCCTGTATTATCAGTACATTATATATACAGCGCTCAGTATAAGTGAGTACACCCCTGTATTATCAGTACATTATATATACAGCGCTCAGTATAAGTGAGTACACCCCTGTATTATCAGTACAATATATATACAGTGCTCAGTATAAGTGAGTACACCCCTGTATTATCAGTACATTATATATACAGCGCTCAGTATAAGTGAGTACACCCCTGTATTATCAGTACATTATATATACAGCGCTCAGTATAAGTGAGTTCACCCCTGTATTATCAGTACATTATATATACAGCGCTCAGCATAAGTGAGTACACCCCTGCATTATCAGTACATTATATATACAGTGCTCAGTATAATTGAGTACACCCCTGTATTATCACTGCATTATATATACAGCGCTCAGTATAAGTGAGTACACCCCTGTATTATCAGTACATTATATATACAGTGCTCAGTATAAGTGAGTACACCCCTGTATTATCACTGCATTATATATACAGCGCTCAGTATAATCGAGTACACCCCTGTATTATCAGTACATTATATATACAGCGCTCAGTATAAGTGAGTACACCCCTGTATTATCAGTACATTATATATACAGCGCTCAGTATAAGTGAGTACACCCCTGTATTATCAGTACATTATATATACAGGGCTCAGTATAAGTGAGTACACCCCTGTATTATCAGTACATTATATATACAGTGCTCAGTGTAAGTGAGTACACCCCTGTATTATCAGTACATTATATATACTGTGCTAAGTATAAGTGAGTACACCCCTGTATTATCAGTACATTATATATACAGGGCTCAGTATAAGTGAGTACACCCCCTGTATTATCAGTACATTATATAAACAGGGCTCAGTATAAGTGAGTACACCCCTGTATTATCAGTACATTATATATACAGCGCTCAGTATAAGTGAGTACACCCCTGTATTATCAGTACATTATATATACAGCGCTCAGTATAAGTGAGTACACCCCTGTATTATCAGTACATTATATATACAGGGCTCAGTATAAGTGAGTACACCCCTGTATTATCAGTACATTATATATACAGGGCTCAGTATAAGTGAGTACACCCCTATATTATCAGTACATTATATATACAGTGTTCAGTATAAGTGAGTACACCCCTGTATTATCAGTACATTATATATACAGCGCTCAGTATAAGTGAGTACACCCCTGTATTATCAGTACATTATATATACAGCGCTCAGTATAAGTGAGTACACCCCTGTATTATCAGTACATTATATATACATCGCTCAGCATAAGTGAGTACACCCCTGTATTATCAGTACATTATATATACAGGGCTCAGTATAAGTGAGTACACCCCTGTATTATCAGTACATTATATATATGGCTCAGCATAAATGAGTACACCCCTGTATTATCAGTACATTATATATACAGGGCTCAGTATAAGTGAGTACACCCCTGTATTATCAGTATATTATATATACAGCGCTCAGTATAAGTGAGTACACCCCTGTATTATCAGTACATTATATATACAGGGCTCAGTATAAGTGAGTACACCCCTGTATTATCAGTACATTATATATACAGCGCTCAGTATAAGTGAGTACACCCCTGTATTATCAGTACATTATATATATGGCTCAGCATAAGTGAGTACACCCCTGTATTATCAGTACATTATATATACAGCGCTCAGTATAAGTGAGTACACCCCTGTATTATCAGTACAATGTATATACAGCGCTCAGTATAAGTGAGTACACCCCCGTATTATCAGTACATTATATATACAGCGCTCAGTATAAGTGAGTACACCCCTGTATTATCAGTACATTATATATACAGGGCTCAGCATAAGTGAGTACACCCCTGTATTATCAGTACATTATATATACAGGGCTCAGCATAAGTGAGTACACCCCTGTATTATCAGTACATTATATATACAGGGCTCAGTATAAGTGAGTACACCCCTGTATTATCAGTACATTATATATACAGGGCTCAGTATAAGTGAGTACACCCTGTATTATCAGTACATTATATATACAGCGCTCAGTATAAGTGAGTACACCCCTTTGTTATCAGTACATTATATATACAGGGCTCAGCATAAGTGAGTACACCCCTGTATTATCAGTACAATGTATATACAGCGCTCAGTATAAGTGAGTACACCCCTGTATTATCAGTACATTAGATATGCAGCGCTCAGTATAAGTGAGTACACCCCTGTATTATCAGTACATTATATATACAGGGCTCAGCATAAGTGAGTACACCCCTGTATTATCAGTACATTATATATACAGGGCTCAGTATAAGTGAGTACACCCCTGTATTATCAGTACTTTATATATACAGTGCTCAGTATAAGTGAGTACACCCCCTGTATTATCAGTACATTATATATACATCACTCAGCATAAGTGAGTACACCCCTGTATTATCAGTACATTATATATACATCGCTCAGCATAAGTGAGTACACCCCTGTATTATCAGTACATTATATATACATCGCTCAGCATAAGTGAGTACACCCCTGTATTATCAGTACATTATATATACAGGGCTCAGTATAAGTGAGCGCACCCCTGTATTATCAGTACATTAAATACACAGGGCTCAGTATAAGTGAGTACACCCCTGTATTATCAGTACAATATATATACATCGCTCAGCATAAGTGAGTACACCCCTGTATTATCAGTACATTATATATACAGGGCTCAGTATAAGTGAGTACACCCCTGTATTATCAGCACATTATATATACAGCGCTCAGTATAAGTGAGTACACCCCCGTATTATCAGTACATTATATATACAGCGCTCAGTATAAGTGAGTACACCCCCGTATTATCAGTACATTATATATACAGGGCTCAGCATAAGTGAGTACACCCCTGTATTATCAGTACATTATATATACAGCGCTCAGTATAAGTGAGTACACCCCCGTATTATCAGTACATTATATATACAGGGCTCAGCATAAGTGAGTACACCCCTGTATTATCAGTACATTATATATACAGCGCTCAGTATAAGTGAGTACACCCCCGTATTATCAGTACATTATATATACAGTGCTCAGCATAAGTGAGTACACCCCTGTATTATCAGTACATTATACAGTATATACAGCGCTCAGTATAAGTGAGTACACCCCTGTATTATCAGTACATTATATACATGGCTCAGCATAAGTGAGTACACCCCTGTATTATCAGTACATTATACAGTATACACAGCGCTCAGTATAAGTGAGTACACCCCTGTATTATCAGTACATTATATACATGGCTCAGCATAAGTGAGTACACCCCCTGTATTATCAGTACATTATATATACAGGGCTCAGTATAAGTGAGTACACCCCCGTATTATCAGTACATTATATATACAGCGCTCAGTATAAGTGAGTACACCCCCGTATTATCAGTACATTATATATACAGTGCTCAGCATAAGTGAGTACACCCCTGTATTATCAGTACATTATACAGTATATACAGCGCTCAGTATAAGTGAGTACACCCCTGTATTATCAGTACATTATATACATGGCTCAGCATAAGTGAGTACACCCCTGTATTATCAGTACATTATATATACAGGGCTCAGCATAAGTGAGTACACCCCTGTATTATCAGCACATTATATATACAGGGCTCAGTATAAGTGAGTACACCCCTGTATTATCAGTACATTATATATACATCGCTCAGCATAAGTGAGTACACCCCTGTATTATCAGTACATTATATACAGGGCTCAGTATAAGTGAGTACACCCCTGTATTATCAGTACATTATATATATGGCTCAGCATAAATGAGTACACCCCTGTATTATCAGTACATTATATATACAGGGCTCAGTATAAGTGAGTACACCCCTGTATTATCAGTACATTATATATACAGCGCTCAGTATAAGTGAGTACACCCCTGTATTATCAGTACATTATATATACAGCGCTCAGCATAAGTGAGTACACCCCTGTATTATCAGTACATTATATATATGGCTCAGCATAAGTGAGTACACCCCTGTATTATCAGTATATTAAATATACAAGGCTCAGCATAAGTGAGTACACCCCTGTATTATCAGTACATTATATATACAGGGCTCAGTATAAGTGAGTACACCCCTGTATTATCAGTACATTATATATACAGTGCTCAGCATAAGTAAGTACACCCCTGTATTATCAGTACATTATATATACAGCGCTCAGTATAAGTGAGTACACCCCTGTATTATCAGTACATTATATATACAGGGCTCAGTATAAGTGAGTACACCCCTGTATTATCAGTACATTATATATACAGTGCTCAGTATAAGTGAGTACACCCCTGTATTATCAGTACATTATATATTCAGGGCTCAGTATAAGTGAGTACACCCCTGTATTATCAGTACATTATATATACAGGGCTCAGTATAAGTGAGTACACCCCCTGTATTATCAGTACATTATATTTTCAGGGCTCAGTATAAGTGAGTACACCCCTGTATTATCAGTACATTATATATACAGGGCTCAGTATAAGTGAGTACACCCCTGTATTATCAGTACATTATATATACACTGCTCAGTATAAGTGAGTACACCCCTGTATTACCAGTACATTATATATACAGGGCTCAGTATAAGTGAGTACACCCCTGTATTATCAGTACATTATATATACAGCGCTCAGTATAAGTGATTACACCCCTGTATTATCAGTACATTATATATACAGCACTCAGTATAAGTGAGTACACCCCTGTATTATCAGTACATTATATATACAGGGCTCAGTATAAGTGAGTACACCCCTGTATTATCAGTACATTATATATACAGGGCTCAGCATAAGTGAGTACACCCCTGTATTATCAGTACATTATATATACAGTGCTCAGTATAAGTGAGTACACCCCTGTATTATCAGTACATTATATATACAGCGCTCAGTATAAGTGAGTACACCCCTGTATTATCAGTACATTATATATACAGCGCTCAGTATAGGTGAGTACACCCCTGTATTATCAGTACATTATATATACAGGGCTCAGCATAAGTGAGTACACCCCTGTATTATCAGTACATTATATATACAGCGCTCAGTATAAGTGAGTACACCCCTGTATTATCAGTACATTATATATACAGCGCTCAGTATAAGTGAGTACACCCCTGTATTATCAGTACATTATATATACAGCGCTCAGCATAAGTGAGTACACCCCTGTATTATCAGTACATTATATATACAGCGCTCAGTATAAGTGAGTACACCCCTGTATTATCAGTACATTATATATACAGGGCTCAGCATAAGTGAGTACACCCCTGTATTATCAGTACATTATATATACAGCGCTCAGTATAAGTGAGTACACCTCTGTATTATCAGTACATTATATATACAGCGCTCAGTATAAGTGAGTACACCCCTGTATTATCAGTACATTATATAAACAGCGCTCAGTATAAGTGAGTACACCCCTGTATTATCAGTACATTATATATACAGGGCTCAGTATAAGTGAGTACACCCCTGTATTATCAGTACATTATATAAACAGTGCTCAGTATAAGTGAGTACACCCCTCTATTATCAGTACATTATATATACAGTGCTCAGTATAAGTGAGTACACCCCTGTATTATCAGTACATTATATATACAGTGCTCAGTATAAGTGAGTACACCCCTGTATTATCAGTACATTATATATACAGCGCTCAGTATAAGTGAGTACACCCCTCTATTATCAGTACATTATATATACAGCGCTCAGTATAAGTGAGTACACCCCTGTATTATCAGTACATTATATATACAGCGCTCAGTATAAGTGAGTACACCCCTGTATTATCAGTACATTATATAAACAGTGCTCAGTATAAGTGAGTACACCTCTGTATTATCAGTACATTATATATACAGCGCTCAGCATAAGTGAGTACACCCCTGTATTATCAGTACATTATATATACAGCGCTCAGTATAAGTGAGTACACCCCTGTATTATCAGTACATTATATAAACAGTGCTCAGTATAAGTGAGTACACCCCTCTATTATCAGTACATTATATATACAGTGCTCAGTATAAGTGAGTACACCCCTGTATTATCAGTACATTATATATACAGTGCTCAGTATAAGTGAGTACACCCCTCTATTATCAGTACATTATATATACAGCGCTCAGTATAAGTGAGTACACCCCTGTATTATCAGTACATTATATATACAGGGCTCAGCATAAGTGAGTACACCCCTGTATTATCAGTACATTATATATACAGGGCTCAGCATAAGTGAGTACACCCCTATATTATCAGTACATTATATATACAGGGCTCAGTATAAGTGAGTACACCCCTGTATTATCAGTACATTATATATACAGGGCTCAGTATAAGTGAGTACACCCTGTATTATCAGTACATTATATATACAGCGCTCAGTATAAGTGAGTACACCCCTGTGTTATCAGTACATTATATATACAGGGCTCAGTATAAGTTAGTGCACCCCTGTATTATCAGTACATTAAATACACAGGGCTCAGTATAAGTGAGTACACCCCTGTATTATCAGTACAATATATATACATCGCTCAGCATAAGTGAGTACACCCCTGTATTATCAGTACATTATATATACAGGGCTCAGTATAAGTGAGTACACCCCTGTATTATCAGTACATTATATATACAGCGCTCAGTATAAGTGAGTACACCCCTGTATTATCAGTACATTATATATTCAGGGCTCAGTATAAGTGAGTACACCCCTGTATTATCAGTACATTATATATACAGGGCTCAGTATAAGTGAGTACACCCCCTGTATTATCAGTACATTATATATTCAGGGCTCAGTATAAGTGAGTACACCCCTGTATTATCAGTACATTATATATACAGGGCTCAGTATAAGTGAGTACACCCCTGTATTATCAGTACATTATATATACACTGCTCAGTATAAGTGAGTACACCCCTGTATTACCAGTACATTATATATACAGGGCTCAGTATAAGTGAGTACACCCCTGTATTATCAGTACATTATATATACAGCGCTCAGTATAAGTGATTACACCCCTGTATTATCAGTACATTATATATACAGCACTCAGTATAAGTGAGTACACCCCTGTATTATCAGTACATTATATATACAGGGCTCAGTATAAGTGAGTACACCCCTGTATTATCAGTACATTATATATACAGGGCTCAGCATAAGTGAGTACACCCCTGTATTATCAGTACATTATATATACAGTGCTCAGTATAAGTGAGTACACCCCTGTATTATCAGTACATTATATATACAGCGCTCAGTATAAGTGAGTACACCCCTGTATTATCAGTACATTATATATACAGCGCTCAGTATAGGTGAGTACACCCCTGTATTATCAGTACATTATATATACAGCGCTCAGTATAAGTGAGTACACCCCTGTATTATCAGTACATTATATATACAGCGCTCAGTATAAGTGAGTACACCCCTGTATTATCAGTACATTATATATACAGCGCTCAGTATAAGTGAGTACACCCCTGTATTATCAGTACATTATATATACAGGGCTCAGCATAAGTGAGTACACCCCTGTATTATCAGTACATTATATATACAGCGCTCAGTATAAGTGAGTACACCCCTGTATTATCAGTACATTATATATACAGCGCTCAGTATAAGTGAGTACACCCCTGTATTATCAGTACATTATATATACAGCGCTCAGCATAAGTGAGTACACCCCTGTATTATCAGTACATTATATATACAGCGCTCAGTATAAGTGAGTACACCCCTGTATTATCAGTACATTATATATACAGGGCTCAGCATAAGTGAGTACACCCCTGTATTATCAGTACATTATATATACAGCGCTCAGTATAAGTGAGTACACCTCTGTATTATCAGTACATTATATATACAGCGCTCAGTATAAGTGAGTACACCCCTATATTATCAGTACATTATATAAACAGTGCTCAGTATAAGTGAGTACACCCCTGTATTATCAGTACATTATATATACAGGGCTCAGTATAAGTGAGTACACCCCTGTATTATCAGTACATTATATAAACAGTGCTCAGTATAAGTGAGTACACCCCTCTATTATCAGTACATTATATATACAGTGCTCAGTATAAGTGAGTACACCCCTGTATTATCAGTACATTATATATACAGTGCTCAGTATAAGTGAGTACACCCCTGTATTATCAGTACATTATATAAACAGTGCTCAGTATAAGTGAGTACACCCCTGTATTATCAGTACATTATATATACAGCGCTCAGTATAAGTGAGTACACCCCTGTATTATCAGTACATTATATAAACAGTGCTCAGTATAAGTGAGTACACCTCTGTATTATCAGTACATTATATATACAGCGCTCAGCATAAGTGAGTACACCCCTGTATTATCAGTACATTATATAAACAGTGCTCAGTATAAGTGAGTACACCCCTCTATTATCAGTACATTATATATACAGTGCTCAGTATAAGTGAGTACACCCCTGTATTATCAGTACATTATATATACAGTGCTCAGTATAAGTGAGTACACCCCTCTATTATCAGTACATTATATATACAGCGCTCAGTATAAGTGAGTACACCCCTGTATTATCAGTACATTATATATACAGGGCTCAGCATAAGTGAGTACACCCCTGTATTATCAGTACATTATATATACAGGGCTCAGCATAAGTGAGTACACCCCTATATTATCAGTACATTATATATACAGGGCTCAGTATAAGTGAGTACACCCCTGTATTATCAGTACATTATATATACAGGGCTCAGTATAAGTGAGTACACCCTGTATTATCAGTACATTATATATACAGCGCTCAGTATAAGTGAGTACACCACTGTGTTATCAGTACATTATATATACAGGGCTCAGTATAAGTGAGTGCACCCCTGTATTATCAGTACATTAAATACACAGGGCTCAGTATAAGTGAGTACACCCCTGTATTATCAGTACAATATATATACATCGCTCAGCATAAGTGAGTACACCCCTGTATTATCAGTACATTATATACAGGGCTCAGTATAAGTGAGTACACCCCTGTATTATCAGTACATTATACAGTATCTACAGCGCTCAGTATAAGCGAGTACACCCCTGTATTATCAGTACATTATATATATGGCTCAGCATAAGTGAGTACACCCCTGTATTATCAGCACATTATATATACAGGGCTCAGTATAAGTGAGTACACCCCTGTATTATCAGTACATTATATATATGGCTCATTATAAGTGAGTACACCCCTGTATTATCAGTATATTAAATATACAGGGCTCAGTATAAGTGAGTACACCCCTGTATTATCAGTACATTATATATACAGCGCTCAGTATAAGTGAGTACACCCCTGTATTATCAGTACATTATATATACAGGGCTCAGCATAAGTGAGTACACCCCTGTATTATCAGTACATTATATATACAGCGCTCAGTATAAGTGAGTACACCCCTGTATTATCAGTACATTATATATACAGCGCTCAGTATAAGTGAGTACACCCCTGTATTATCAGTACATTATATATACAGCGCTTAGCATAAGTGAGTACACCCCTGTATTATCAGTACATTATATATACAGGGCTCAGCATAAGTGAGTACACCCCTGTATTATCAGTACATTATATATACAGGGCTCAGCATAAGTGAGTACACCCCTGTATTATCAGTACATTATATATACAGCGCTCAGCATAAGTGAGTACACCCCTGTATTATCAGTACATTATATAAACAGTGCTCAGTATAAGTGAGTACACCCCTCTATTATCAGTACATTATATATACAGTGCACAGTATAAGTGAGTACACCCCTGTATTATCAGTACATTATATATACAGTGCTCAGTATAAGTGAGTACACCCCTGTATTATCAGTACATTATATATACAGCGCTCAGCATAAGTGAGTACACCCCTTTATTATCAGTACATTATATATATGGCTCAGCATAAGTGAGTACACCCCTGTATTATCAGTACATTATATATACAGCGCTCAGTATAAGTGAGTACACCCCTGTATTATCAGTACAATGTATATACAGCGCTCAGTATAAGTGAGTACACCCCCGTATTATCAGTACATTATATATACAGGGCTCAGCATAAGTGAGTACACCCCTGTATTATCAGTACATTATATATACAGGGCTCAGTATAAGTGAGTACACCCTGTATTATCAGTACATTATATATACAGCGCTCAGTATAAGTGAGTACACCCCTTTGTTATCAGTACATTATATATACAGGGCTCAGCATAAGTGAGTACACCCCTGTATTATCAGTACAATGTATATACAGCGCTCAGTACAAGTGAGTACACCCCCTGTATTATCAGTACATTATATATACAGCGCTCAGTATAAGTGAGTACACCCCTGTATTATCAGTACATTATATATACATCACTCAGCATAAGTGAGTACACCCCTGTATTATCAGTACATTATATATACATCACTCAGCATAAGTGAGTACACCCCTGTATTATCAGTACATTATATATACAGGGCTCAGTATAAGTGAGCGCACCCCTGTATTATCAGTACATTAAATACACAGGGCTCAGTATAAGTGAGTACACCCCTGTATTATCAGTACAATATATATACATCGCTCAGCATAAGTGAGTACACCCCTGTATTATCAGTACATTATATATACAGGGCTCAGTATAAGTGAGTACACCCCTGTATTATCAGTACATTATATATACAGCACTCAGTATAAGTGACTACACCCCCGTATTATCAGTACATTATATATACAGCGCTCAGTATAAGTGAGTACACCCCCGTATTATCAGTACATTATATATACAGTGCTCAGCATAAGTGAGTACACCCCTGTATTATCAGTACATTATATATACAGCGCTCAGTATAAGTGAGTACACCCCCGTATTATCAGTACATTATATATACAGTGCTCAGCATAAGTGAGTACACCCCTGTATTATCAGTATATTATATATACAGGGCTCAGCATAAGTGAGTACACCCCTGTATTATCAGTACATTATATATACAGGGCTCAGTATAAGTGAGTACACCCCCGTATTATCAGTACATTATATATACAGTGCTCAGCATAAGTGAGTACACCCCTGTATTATCAGTACATTATATATACAGCGCTCAGTATAAGTGAGTACACCCCCGTATTATCAGTACATTATATATACAGTGCTCAGCATAAGTGAGTACACCCCTGTATTATCAGTACATTATACAGTATATACAGCGCTCAGTATAAGTGAGTACACCCCTGTATTATCAGTACATTATATACATGGCTCAGCATAAGTGAGTACACCCCTGTATTATCAGTACATTATACAGTATATACAGCGCTCAGTATAAGTGAGTACACCCCTGTATTATCAGTACATTATATACATGGCTCAGCATAAGTGAGTACACCCCCTGTATTATCAGTACATTATATATACAGGGCTCAGTATAAGTGAGTACACCCCCGTATTATCAGTACATTATATATACAGCGCTCAGTATAAGTGAGTACACCCCCGTATTATCAGTACATTATATATACAATGCTCAGCATAAGTGAGTACACCCCTGTATTATCAGTACATTATACAGTATATACAGCGCTCAGTATAAGTGAGTACACCCCTGTATTATCAGTACATTATATACATGGCTCAGCATAAGTGAGTACACCCCTGTATTATCAGTACATTATATATACAGGGCTCAGCATAAGTGAGTACACCCCTGTATTATCACCACATTATATATACAGGGCTCAGTATAAGTGAGTACACCCCTGTATTATCAGTACATTATATATACAGGGCTCAGTATAAGTGAGTACACCCCTGTATTTTCAGTACATTATATATACATCGCTCAGCATAAGTGAGTTCACCCCTGTATTATCAGTACATTATATATACAGGGCTCAGTATAAGTGAGTACACCCCTGTATTATCAGTACATTATATATATGGCTCAGCATAAATGAGTACACCCCTGTATTATCAGTACATTATATATACAGGGCTCAGTATAAGTGAGTACACCCCTGTATTATCAGTACAGTATATAAACAGTGCTCAGTATAAGTGAGTACACCCCTGTATTATCAGTACATTATATATACAGTGCTCAGTATAAGTGAGTACACCCCTGTATTATCAGTACATTATATATACAGCGCTCAGTATAAGTGAGTACACCCCTGTATTATCAGTACATTATATATATGGCTCAGCATAAGTGAGTACACCCCTGTATTATCAGTATATTAAATATACAAGGCTCAGCATAAGTGAGTACACCCCTGTATTATCAGTACATTATATATACAGGGCTCAGTATAAGTGAGTACACCCCTGTATTATCAGTACATTATATATACAGGGCTCAGTATAAGTGAGTACACCCCTGTATTATCAGTACATTATATATACAGGGCTCAGCATAAGTGAGTACACCCCTGTATTATCAGTACATTATATATACAGTGCTCAGTATAAGTGAGTACACCCCTGTATTATCAGTACATTATATATACAGCGCTCAGTATAAGTGAGTACACCCCTGTATTATCAGTACAGTATATAAACAGTGCTCAGTATAAGTGAGTACACCCCTGTATTATCAGTACATTATATATACAGCGCTCAGTATAAGTGAGTACACCCCTGTATTATCAGTACAGTATATAAACAGTGCTCAGTATAAGTGAGTACACCCCTGTATTATCAGTATATTATATATACAGGGCTCAGTATAAGTGAGTACTCCCCTGTATAATCAGTACATTATATATACAGGGATCAGTATAAGTGAGTACACCCCTGTATTATCAGTACATTATATATACAGTGCTCAGTATAAGTGAGTACACCACTGTATTATCAGTACATTATATATACAGTGTTCAGTATAAGTGAGTACACTCCTGTATTATCAGTACATTATATATACAGTGCTCAGTATAAGTGAGTACACCCCTGTATTATCAGTACATTATATATACAGCGCTCAGTATAAGTGAGTACACCCCTGTATTATCAGTACATTATATATACAGCGCTCAGTATAAGTGAGTACACCCCTGTATTATCAGTACATTATATATACAGGGCTCAGCATAAGTGAGTACACCCCTGTATTATCAGTACATTATATATACAGCGCTCAGTATAAGTGAGTACACCCCTGTATTATCAGTACATTATATATACAGCGCTCAGTATAAGTGAGTACACCCCTGTATTATCAGTACATTATATATATAGTGCTCAGCATAAGTGAGTACACCCCTGTATTATCAGTACATTATATATACAGCGCTCAGCATAAGTGAGTACACCCCTGTATAATCAGTACATTATATATACAGCGCTCAGTATAAGTGAGTACACCCCTGTATTATCAGTACAATATATATACAGGGCTCAGCATAAGTGAGTACACCCCTGTATTATCAGTACATTATATATACAGCGCTCAGCATAAGTGAGTACACCCCTGTATTATCAGTACATTATATATACAGCGCTCAGTATAAGTGAGTACACCCCTGTATTATCAGTACAATATATATACAGGGCTCAGCATAAGTGAGTACACCCCTGTATTATCAGTACATTATATATACAGCGCTCAGTATAAGTGAGTACACACTGTATTATCAGTACATTATATATACAGCGCTCAGTATAAGTGAGTACACCCCTGTATTATCAGTACATTATATATATGGCTCAGCATAAATGAGTACACCCCTGTATTATCAGTACATTATATAAACAGTGCTCAGTATAAGTGAGTACACCCCTGTATTATCAGTACATTATATATATGGCTCAGCATAAATGAGTACACCCCTGTATTTTCACCACATTATATATACAGGGCTCAGTATAAGTGAGTACACCCCTGTATTATCAGTACATTATATATATGGCTCAGCATAAATGAGTACACCCCTGTATTATCAGTACATTATATATACAGGGCTCAGTATAAGTGAGTACACCCCTGTATTATCAGTACATTATATATACAGCGCTCAGTATAAGTGAGTACACCCCTGTATTATCAGTACATTATATATATGGCTCAGCATAAGTGAGTACACCCCTGTATTATCAGTATATTAAATATACAAGGCTCAGCATAAGTGAGTACACCCCTGTATTATCAGTACATTATATATACAGGGCTCAGTATAAGTGAGTACACCCCTGTATTATCAGTACATTATATATACAGGGCTCAGTATAAGTGAGTACACCCCTGTATTATCAGTACATTATATATACAGGGCTCAGCATAAGTGAGTACACCCCTGTATTATCAGTACATTATATATACAGTGCTCAGTATAAGTGAGTACACCCCTGTATTATCAGTACATTATATATACAGCGCTCAGTATAAGTGAGTACACCCCTGTATTATCAGTACATTATATATACAGCGCTCAGTATAAGTGAGTACACCCCTGTATTATCAGTACATTATATATACAGCGCTCAGTATAAGTGAGTACACCCCTGTATTATCAGTACATTATATATACAGGGCTCAGCATAAGTGAGTACACCCCTGTATTATCAGTACATTATATATATAGCGCTCAGTATAAGTGAGTACACCCCTGTATTATCAGTACATTATATATACAGCGCTCAGTATAAGTGAGTACACCCCTGTATTATCAGTACATTATATATACAGCGCTCAGCATAAGTGAGTACACCCCTGTATTATCAGTACATTATATATACAGCGCTCAGTATAAGTGAGTACACCCCTGTATTATCAGTACATTATATATACAGGGCTCAGCATAAGTGAGTACACCCCTGTATTATCAGTACATTATATATACAGCGCTCAGTATAAGTGAGTACACCCCTGTATTATCAGTACAATATATATACAGTGCTCAGTATAAGTGAGTACACCCCTGTATTATCAGTACATTATATATACAGGGCTCAGTATAAGTGAGTACACCCCTGTATTATCAGTACATTATATAAACAGTGCTCAGTATAAGTGAGTACACCCCTGTATTATCAGTACATTATATATACAGGGCTCAGTATAAGTGAGTACACCCCTGTATTATCAGTACATTATATATACAGTGCTCAGTATAAGTGAGTACACCTCTGTATTATCAGTACATTATATATACAGCGCTCAGCATAAGTGAGTACACCCCTGTATTATCAGTACATTATATAAACAGTGCTCAGTATAAGTGAGTACACCCCTGTATTATCAGTACATTATATATACAGTGCTCAGTATAAGTGAGTACACCCCTCTATTATCAGTACATTATATATACAGCGCTCAGTATAAGTGAGTACACCCCTGTATTATCAGTACATTATATATACAGGGCTCAGCATAAGTGAGTACACCCCTGTATTATCAGTACATTATATATACAGGGCTCAGCATAAGTGAGTACACCCCTATATTATCAGTACATTATATATACAGGGCTCAGTATAAGTGAGTACACCCCTATATTATCAGTACATTATATATACAGGGCTCAGTATAAGTGAGTACACCCCTGTATTATCAGTACATTATATATACAGGGCTCAGTATAAGTGAGTACACCCCTGTATTATCAGTACATTAAATACACAGGGCTCAGTATAAGTGAGTACACCCCTGTATTATCAGTACAATATATATACATCGCTCAGCATAAGTGAGTACACCCCTGTATTATCAGTACATTATATACAGGGCTCAGTATAAGTGAGTACACCCCTGTATTATCAGTACATTATACAGTATATACAGCGCTCAGTATAAGTGAGTACACCCCTGTATTATCAGTACATTATATATATGGCTCAGCATAAGTGAGTACACCCCTGTATTATCAGCACATTATATATACAGGGCTCAGTATAAGTGAGTACACCCCTGTATTATCAGTACATTATATATACAGGGCTCATCATAAGTGAGTACACCCCTGTATTATCAGTACATTATATATACAGCGCTCAGTATAAGTGAGTACACCCCTGTATTATCAGTACATTATATATACAGCGCTCAGCATAAGTGAGTACACCCCTGTATTATCAGTACATTATATATACAGTGCTCAGTATAAGTGAGTACACCCCTGTATTATCAGTACATTATATATACAGCGCTCAGTATAAGTGAGTACACCCCTGTATTATCAGTACATTATATAAACAGTGCTCAGTATAAATGAGTACACCCCTGTATTATCAGTACATTATATATACAGGGCTCAGTATAAGTGAGTACACCCCTGTATTATCAGTACATTATATATACAGTGCTCAGTATAAGTGAGTACACCTCTGTATTATCAGTACATTATATATACAGGGCTCAGTATAAGTGAGTACACCCCTGTATTATCAGTACATTATATATACAGTGCTCAGTATAAGTGAGTACACCTCTGTATTATCAGTACATTATATATACAGTGCTCAGTATAAGTGAGTACACCTCTGTATTATCAGTACATTATACATACAGGGCTCAGTATAAGTGAGTACACCCCTGTATTATCAGTACATTATATAAACAGTGCTCAGTATAAGTGAGTACACCCCTGTATTATCAGTACATTATATATACAGGGCTCAGTATAAGTGAGTACACCCCTGTATTATCAGTACATTATATATACAGTGCTCAGTATAAGTGAGTACACCTCTGTATTATCAGTACATTATATATACAGCGCTCAGCATAAGTGAGTACACCCCTGTATTATCAGTACATTATATAAACAGTGCTCAGTATAAGTGAGTACACCCCTCTATTATCAGTACATTATATATACAGTGCTCAGTATAAGTGAGTACACCCCTGTATTATCAGTACATTATATATACAGTGCTCAGTATAAGTGAGTACACCCCTCTATTATCAGTACATTATATATACAGCGCTCAGTATAAGTGAGTACACCCCTGTATTATCAGTACATTATATATACAGGGCTCAGCATAAGTGAGTACACCCCTGTATTATCAGTACATTATATATACAGGGCTCAGCATAAGTGAGTACACCCCTATATTATCAGTACATTATATATACAGGGCTCAGTATAAGTGAGTACACCCCTGTATTATCAGTACATTATATATACAGGGCTCAGTATAAGTGAGTACACCCTGTATTATCAGTACATTATATATACAGCGCTCAGTATAAGTGAGTACACCCCTGTGTTATCAGTACATTATATATACAGGGCTCAGTATAAGTGAGTGCACCCCTGTATTATCAGTACATTAAATACACAGGGCTCAGTATAAGTGAGTACACCCCTGTATTATCAGTACAATATATATACATCGCTCAGCATAAGTGAGTACACCCCTGTATTATCAGTACATTATATACAGGGCTCAGTATAAGTGAGTACACCCCTGTATTATCAGTACATTATACAGTATATACAGCGCTCAGTATAAGTGAGTACACCCCTGTATTATCAGTACATTATATATATGGCTCAGCATAAGTGAGTACACCCCTGTATTATCAGCACATTATATATACAGGGCTCAGTATAAGTGAGTACACCCCTGTATTATCAGTACATTATATATACAGGGCTCATCATAAGTGAGTACACCCCTGTATTATCAGTACATTATATATACAGCGCTCAGTATAAGTGAGTACACCCCTGTATTATCAGTACATTATATATACAGCGCTCAGCATAAGTGAGTACACCCCTGTATTATCAGTACATTATATATACAGTGCTCAGTATAAGTGAGTACACCCCTGTATTATCAGTACATTATATATACAGCGCTCAGCATAAGTGAGTACACACCTGTATTATCAGTACATTATATATACAGTGCTCAGTATAAGTGAGTACACCCCTGTATTATCAGTACATTGTATATACAGGGCTCAGTATAAGTGAGTACACCCCTGTATTATCAGTACAATATATATACAGCGCTCAGTATAAGTGAGTACACCCCTGTATTATCAGTATATTATATATACAGCGCTCAGCATAAGTGAGTACACCCCTGTATTATCAGTACATTATATATACAGTGCTCAGCATAAGTGAGTACACACCTGTATTATCAGTACATTATATATACAGTGCTCAGTATAAGTGAGTACACCCCTGTATTATCAGTACATTGTATATACAGGGCTCAGTATAAGTGAGTACACCCCTGTATTATCAGTACATTATACATACAGCGCTCAGTATAAGTGAGTACACCCCTGTATTATCAGTACATTATATATACAGTGCTCAGCATAAGTGATTACACCCCTGTATTATCAGTACATTATATATACAGTGCTCAGCATAAGTGAGTACACACCTGTATTATCAGTACATTATATATACAGTGCTCAGCATAAGTGAGTACACACCTGTATTATCAGTACATTATATATACAGTGCTCAGGATAAGTGAGTACACCCCTGTATTATCAGTACATTATATATACAGCGCTCAGCATAAGTGAGTACACCCCTGTATTATCAGTACATTATATATACAGTGCTCAGCATAAGTGAGTACACACCTGTATTATCAGTACATTATATATACAGTGCTCAGTATAAGTGAGTACACCCCTGTATTATCAGTACATTGTATATACAGGGCTCAGTATAAGTGAGTACACCCCTGTATTATCAGTACATTATACATACAGCGCTCAGTATAAGTGAGTACACCCCTGTATTATCAGTACATTATATATACAGTGCTCAGCATAAGTGATTACACCCCTGTATTATCAGTACATTATATATACAGCGCTCAGTATAAGTGAGTACACCCCTGTATTATCAGTACATTATATATACAGCGCTCAGTATAAGTGATTACACCCCTGTATTATCAGTACATTATATATACAGCGCTCAGTATAAGTGAGTACACCCCTGTATTATCAGTACATTATATATACAGGGCTCAGTATAAGTGAGTACACCCCTGTGTTATCAGTACATTATATATACAGGGCTCAGTATAAGTGAGTACACCCCTGTATTATCAGTACATTATATATACAGGGCTCAGCATAAGTGAGTACACCCCTGTATTATCAGTACATTATATATACAGCGCTCAGTATAAGTGAGTACACCCCTGTATTATCAGTACATTATATATACAGCGCTCAGTATAAGTGAGTACACCCCTGTATTATCAGTACATTATATATACAGCGCTCAGTATAAGTGAGTACACCCCTGTATTATCAGTACATTATATATACAGGGCTCAGCATAAGTGAGTACACCCCTGTATTATCAGTACATTATATATACAGCGCTCAGTATAAGTGAGTACACCCCTGTATTATCAGTACATTATATATACAGCGCTCAGTATAAGTGAGTACACCCCTGTATTATCAGTACATTATATATACAGCGCTCAGCATAAGTGAGTACACCCCTGTATTATCAGTACATTATATATACAGCGCTCAGTATAAGTGAGTACACCCCTGTATTATCAGTACATTATATATACAAGGCTCAGCATAAGTGAGTACACCCCTGTATTATCAGTACAATATATATACAGCGCTCAGTATAAGTGAGTACACCTCTGTATTATCAGTACATTATATATACAGCGCTCAGCATAAGTGAGTACACCCCTGTATTATCAGTACATTATATATACAGCGCTCAGAATAAGAGAGTACACCCCTGTATTATCAGTACATTATATATACAGAGCTCAGTATAAGTGAGTACACCCCTGTATTATCAGTACACTATATAAACTGTGCTCAGTATAAGTGAGTACACCCCTGTATTATCAGTACATTATATATACAGCGCTCAGTATAAGTGAGTACACCCCTGTATTATCAGTACATTATATATACAGGGCTCAGCAAAGTGAGTACACCCCTGTATTATCAGTACATTCTATATACAGCGCTCAGTATAAGAGAGTACACCCCTGTATTATCAGTACATTATATATACAGAGCTCAGTATAAGTGAGTACACCCCTGTATTATCAGTACATTATATATACAGAGCTCAGTATAAGTGAGTACACCCCTGTATTATCAGTACATTATATATACAGGGCTCAGTATAAGTGAGTACACACCTGTATTATCAGTACATTATATATACAGCGCTCAGTATAAGTGAGTGCACCCCTGTATTATCAGTACATTATATACAGGGCTCAGTATAAGTGAGTACACCCCTGTATTATCAGTACATTATACAGTATATACAGCGCTCAGTATAAGTGAGTACACCCCTGTATTATCAGTACATTATATATATGGCTCAGCATAAGTGAGTACACCCCTGTATTATCAGTACATTATATAAACAGTGCTCAGCATAAGTGAGTACACACCTGTATTATCAGTACATTATATATACAGCGCTCAGTATAAGTGAGTGCACCCCTGTATTATCAGTACATTATATACAGGGCTCAGTATAAGTGAGTACACCCCTGTATTATCAGTACATTATACAGTATATACAGCGCTCAGTATAAGTGAGTACACCCCTGTATTATCAGTACATTATATATATGGCTCAGCATAAGTGAGTACACTCCTGTATTATCAGCACATTATATATACAGGGCTCAGTATAAGTGAGTACACCCCTGTATTATCAGTACATTATATATACAGGGCTCAGCATAAGTGAGTACACCCCTGTATTATCAGTACATTATATATACAGCGCTCAGTATAAGTGAGTACACCCCTGTATTATCAGTACATTATATATACAGCGCTCAGCATAAGTGAGTACACACCTGTATTCTCAGTACATTATATATACAGGGCTCAGTATAAGTGAGTACACCCCTGTATTATCAGTACATTACATATACAGCGCTCAGTATAAGAGAGTACACCCCTGTATTATCAGTACATTATATATACAGAGCTCAGTATAAGTGAGTACACCCCTGTATTATCAGTACATTATATATACTGCGCTCAGCATAAGTGAGTACACCCCTGTATTATCAGTACATTATATATACAGGGCTCAGTATAAGTGAGTACACCCCTGTATTATCAGTACATTATATATACAGCGCTCAGCATAAGTGAGTACACCCCTGTATTATCAGTACATTATATAAACAGTGCTCAGTATAAGTGAGTACACCCCTGTATTATCAGTACATTATATATACAGTGCTCAGTAAAAGTGAGTACACCCCTGTATTATCAGTACATTATATATACAGGGCTCAGTATAAGTGAGTACACCCCTGTATTATCAGTACATTATATATACAGGGCTCAGTATAAGTGAGTACACCCCTGTATTATCAGTACAGTATATATACTGTGCTCAGTATAAGTGAGTACACCCCTGTATTATCAGTACAATGTATATACAGCGCTCAGTATAAGTGAGTACACCCCCGTATTATCAGTACATTATATATACAGCGCTCAGTATAAGTGAGTACACCCCTGTATTATCAGTACATTATATATACAGCGCTCAGTATAAGTGAGTACACCCCTGTATTATCAGTACATTATATATACAGTGCTCAGCATAAGTGATTACACCCCTGTATTATCAGTACATTATATATACAGCGCTCAGTATAAGTGAGTACACCCCTGTATTATCAGTACATTATATATACAGCGCTCAGTATAAGTGATTACACCCCTGTATTATCAGTACATTATATATACAGCGCTCAGTATAAGTGAGTACACCCCTGTATTATCAGTACATTATATATACAGGGCTCAGTATAAGTGAGTACACCCCTGTATTATCAGTACATTATATATACAGGGCTCAGTATAAGTGAGTACACCCCTGTATTATCAGTACATTATATATACAGGGCTCAGCATAAGTGAGTACACCCCTGTATTATCAGTACATTATATATACAGCGCTCAGTATAAGTGAGTACACCCCTGTATTATCAGTACATTATATATACAGCGCTCAGTATAAGTGAGTACACCCCTGTATTATCAGTACATTATATATACAGCGCTCAGTATAAGTGAGTACACCCCTGTATTATCAGTACATTATATATACAGGGCTCAGCATAAGTGAGTACACCCCTGTATTATCAGTACATTATATATACAGCGCTCAGTATAAGTGAGTACACCCCTGTATTATCAGTACATTATATATACAGCGCTCAGTATAAGTGAGTACACCCCTGTATTATCAGTACATTATATATACAGAGCTCAGTATAAGTGAGTACACCCCTGTGTTATCAGTACATTATATATACAGTGCTCAGTATAAGTGAGTACACCCCTGTGTTATCAGTACATTATATATACAGGGCTCAGTATAAGTGAGTACACCCCCTGTATTATCAGTACATTATATATACAGGACTTAGCATAATTGAGTACACCCCTGTATTATCAGTACATTATATATACAGGGCTCAGTATAAGTGAGTACACCCCTGTATTATCAGTACATTATATATACAGTGCTCAGTATAAGTGAGTACACCCCTGTGTTATCAGTACATTATATATACAGGACTTAGCATAATTGAGTACACCCCTGTATTATCAGTACATTATATATACAGCGCTCAGGATAAGTGAGTACACCCCTGTATTATCAGTACATTATATATACAGCGCTCAGTATAAGAGAGTACACCCCTGTATTATCAGTACATTATATATACAGTGCTCAGCATAAGAGAGTACACTACTGTATTATCAGTACATTATATATACAGGGCTCAGTATAAGTGAGTACACCCCTGTATTATCAGTACATTATATATACAGTGCTCAGCATAAGAGAGTACACTACTGTATTATCAGTACATTATATATACAGGGCTCAGTATAAGTGAGTACACTACTGTATTATCAGTACATTATATATACAGCGCTCAGTATAAGTGAGTACACTCCTGTATTATCAGTACATTATATATACAGTGCTCAGCATAAGAGAGTACACTACTGTATTATCAGTACATTATATATACAGAGCTCAGTATAAGTGAGTACACCCCTGTATTATCAGTACATTATATATACAGGGCTCAGTATAAGTGAGTACACCCCTGTATTATCAGTACATTATATATACAGTGCTCAGCATAAGAGAGTACACTACTGTATTATCAGTACATTATATATACAGGGCTCAGTATAAGTGAGTACACCCCTGTATTATCAGTACATTATATATACAGGGCTCAGTATAAGTGAGTACACCCCTGTATTATCAGTACATTATATATACAGGGCTCAGTATAAGTGAGTACACCCCTGTATTATCAGTACATTATATATACAGAGCTCAGTATAAGTGAGTACACCCCTGTATTATCAGTACATTATATATACAGGGCTCAGTATAAGTGAGTACACCCCTGTATTATCAGTACATTATATATACAGGGCTCAGTATAAGTGAGTACACCCCTGTATTATCAGTACATTATATATACAGTGCTCAGCATAAGAGAGTACACTACTGTATTATCAGTACATTATATATACAGCGCTCAGTATAAGTGAGTACACTCCTGTATTATCAGTACATTATATATACAGTGCTCAGCATAAGAGAGTACACTACTGTATTATCAGTACATTATATATACAGGGCTCAGTATAAGTGAGTGCACCCCTGTATTATCAGTACATTAAATACACAGGGCTCAGTATAAGTGAGTACACCCCTGTATTATCAGTACATTATATATATGGCTCAGCATAAGTGAGTACACCCCTGTATTATCAGCACATTATATATACAGGGCTCAGTATAAGTGAGTACACCCCTGTATTATCAGTACATTATATATATGGCTCAGCATAAGTGAGTACACCCCTTTATTATCAGCACATTATATATACAGGGCTCAGTATAAGTGAGTACACCCCGGTATTATCAGTACATTATATATACAGGGCTCAGCATAAGTGAGTACACCCCTGTATTATCAGTACATTATATAAACAGTGCTCAGTATAAGTGAGTACACCCCTGTATTATCAGTACATTATATATACAGGGCTTAGTATAAGTGAGCACACCCATGTATTATCAGTACATTATATATACAGGGCTCAGTATAAGTGAGTACACCCCTGTATTATCAGTACATTATATATACAGCGCTCAGTATAAGTGAGTACACCCCTGTATTATCAGTACATTATATATATGGCTCAGCATAAGTGAGTACACCCCTGTATTATCAGTACATTATATAAACAGTGCTCAGTATAAGTGAGTACACCCCTGTATTATCAGTACATTATATATACAGTGCTCAGTATAAGTGAGTACACCCCTGTATTATCAGTACATTATATATACAGCGCTCAGCATAAGTGAGTACACCCCTTTATTATCAGTACATTATATATATGGCTCAGCATAAGTGAGTACACCCTTGTATTATCAGTACATTGTATATACAGCGCTCAGTATAAGTGAGTACACCCCTGTATTATCAGTACAATGTATATACAGCGCTCAGTATAAGTGAGTACACCCCCGTATTATCAGTACATTATATATGCAGGGCTCAGTATAAGTGAGTACACCCCTGTATTATCAGTACATTATATATACAGGGCTCAGCATAAGTGAGTACACCCCTGTATTATCAGTACATTATATATACAGGGCTCAGTATAAGTGAGTACACCCCTGTATTATCAGTACATTATATATACAGCGCTCAGCATAAGTGAGTACACCCCTGTATTATCAGTACATTATATATACAGGGCTCAGTATAAGTGAGTACACCCCTGTGTTATCAGTACATTATATATACAGGGCTCAGTATAAGTGAGTGCACCCCTGTATTATCAGTACATTAAATACACAGGGCTTAGTATAAGTGAGTACACCCCTGTGTTATCAGTACATTATATATACAGGGCTCAGTATAAGTGAGTGCACCCCTGTATTATCAGTACATTAAATACACAGGGCTCAGTATAAGTGAGTACACCCCTGTATTATCAGTACATTATATATACAGGGCTCAGTATAAGTGAGTACACCCCTGTATTATCAGTACATTATACAGTATATACAGCGCTCAGTATAAGTGAGTACACCCCTGTATTATCAGTACATTATATATATGGCTCAGCATAAGTGAGTACACCCCTGTATTATCAGCACATTATATATACAGGGCTCAGTATAAGTGAGTACACCCCTGTATTATCAGTACATTATATATACAGGGCTCAGTATAAGTGAGTACACCCCTGTATTATCAGTACATTATATATACAGGGCTCAGTATAAGTGAGTACACCCCCTGTATTATCAGTACATTATATATATGGCTCAGCATAAGTGAGTACACCCCCGTATTATCAGTACATTATATATACAGGGCTCAGTATAAGTGAGTACAGCCCTGTATTATCAGTACATTATATATACAGGGCTCAGTATAAGTGAGTACACCCCGGTATTATCAGTACATTATATATACAGGGCTCAGTATAAGTGAGTACACCCCTGTATTATCAGTACATTATATATACATGGCACAGCATAAGTGAGTACACCCCTGTATTATCAGTACATTATATATATGGCTCAGTATAAGTGAGTACACCCCTGTATTATCAGTACATTATATATACAGGGCTCAGTATAAGTGAGTACACCACTGTATTATCAGTACATTATATATACAGTGCTCAGTATAAGTGAGTACACCCCTGTGTTATCAGTACATTATATATACAGGGCTCAGTATAAGGGAGTACACCCCTGTATTATCAGTACATT
Source organism: Phyllobates terribilis (assembly GCF_046119375.1). NCBI lineage: Eukaryota > Metazoa > Chordata > Amphibia > Anura > Dendrobatidae > Phyllobates > Phyllobates terribilis. The sequence goes on along the minus strand of NW_027362764.1, from coordinate 7,919,236 downwards.
ATATATACAGTGCTCAGTATAAGTGAGTACACCCCTGTATTATCAGTACATTATATATACAGTGCTCAGTATAAGTGAGTACACCCCTGTATTATCAGTACATTATATATACAGAGCTCAGTATAAGTGAGTACACCCCTGTATTATCAGTACAATATGTATACAGCGCTCAGTATAAGTGAGTACACCCCTGTATTATCAGTACATTATATATACAGTGCTCAGTATAAGTGAGTACACCCCTGTATTATCAGTACATTATATATACAGAGCTCAGTATAAGTGAGTACACCCCTGTATTATCAGTACATTATATATACAGTGCTCAGTATAAGTGAGTACACCCCTGTATTATCAGTACATTATATATACAGGGCTCAGTATAAGTGAGTACACCCCCTGTATTATCAGTACATTATATATACTGGGATCAGTATAAGTGAGTACACCCCCTGTATTATCAGTACATTATATATACAGGGCTCAGTATAAGTGAGTACACCCCTGTATTATCAGTACATTATATATACAGGGCTCAGTATAAGTGAGTACATCCCCTGTATTATCAGTACATTATATATATGGCTCAGTATAAGTGAGTACACCCCTGTGTTATCAGTACATTATATATACAGGGCTCAGTATAAGTGAGTACACCCCTGTATTATCAGTACATTATATATACAGGGCTCAGTATAAGTGAGTACACCCCTATATTATCAGTACATTATACAGTATATACAGCGCTCAGTATAAGTGAGTACACCCCTGTATTATCAGTACATTATATATATGGCTCAGCATAAGTGAGTACACCCCTGTATTATCAGCACATTATATATACAGGGCTCAGTATAAGTGAGTACACCCCTATATTATCAGTACATTATACAGTATATACAGCGCTCAGTATAAGTGAGTACACCCCTGTATTATCTGTACATTATATATATGGCTCAGCATAAGTGAGTACACCCCTGTATTATCAGCACATTATATATACAGGGCTCAGTATAAGTGAGTACACCCCTGTATTATCAGTACATTATATATACAGCGCTCAGCATAAGTGAGTACACCCCTGTATTATCAGTACATTATATATACAGGGCTCAGCATAAGTGAGTACACCCCTGTATTATCAGTACATTATATAAACAGTGCTCAGTATAAGTGAGTACACCCCTGTATTATCAGTACATTATATATACAGGGCTCAGTATAAGTGAGTACACCCCTGTATTATCAGTACATTATATATACAGGGCTTAGCATAAGTGAGTACACCCCTGTATTATCAGTACATTATATATACAGCGCTCAGTATAAGTGAGTACACCCCTGTATTATCAGTACATTATATATACAGTGCTCAGTATAAGTGAGTACACCCCTGTATTATCAGTACATTATATATACAGGGCTCAGTATAAGTGAGTACACCCCTGTATTATCAGTACATTATATATACAGGGCTCAGTATAAGTGAGTACACCCCCTGTATTATCAGTACATTATATATATGGCTCAGCATAAGTGAGTACACCCCTGTATTATCAGCACATTATATATACAGGGCTCAGCATAAGTGAGTACACCCCTGTATTATCAGCACATTATATATACAGTGCTCAGTATAAGTGAGTACACCCCTGTATTATCAGTACATTATATATACAGGGCTCAGTATAAGTGAGTACACCCCTGTATTATCAGTACATTATATATACAGGGTTCAGTATAAGTGAGTACACCCCTGTATTATCAGTACATGATATATACAGGGCTCAGTATATGTGAGTACACCCCTGTATTATCAGTATATTATATATATGGCTCAGCATAAGTGAGTACACCCCTGTATTATCAGTACATTATATATATGGCTCAGCATAAGTGAGTACACCCCTGTATTATCAGTACATTATATATACAGGGCTCAGTATAAGTGAGTACACCCCTGTATTATCAGTACATTATATATACAGGGCTCAGTATAAGTGAGTACACCCCCTGTATTATCAGTACATTATATATATGGCTCAGCATAAGTGAGTACACCCCTGTATTATCAGTACATTATATATGCAGGGCTCAGTATAAGTGAGTACACCCCTGTATTATCAGTACATTATATATACAGGGCTCAGTATAAGTGAGTACACCCCCTGTATTATCAGTACATTATATATATGGCTCAGCATAAGTGAGTACACCCCTGTATTATCAGTACATTATATAAACAGTGCTCAGTATAAGTGAGTACACCCCTCTATTATCAGTACATTATATATACAGTGCTCAGAATAAGTGAGTACACCCCTGTATTATCAGTACACAATATATACAGCGCTCAGCATAAGTGAGTACACCCCTTTATTATCAGTACATTATATATACAGCGCTCAGTATAAGTGAGTACACCCCTGTATTATCAGTACATTATATATACAGTGCTCAGAATAAGTGAGTACACCCCTGTATTATCAGTACATTATATATACAGGGCTCAGTATAAGTGAGTACACCCCCTGTATTATCAGTACATTATATATATGGCTCAGCATAAGTGAGTACACCCCTGTATTATCAGCACATTATATATACAGGGCTCAGTATAAGTGAGTACACCCTTGTATTATCAGTACATTATATATACAGCGCTCAGTATAAGTGAGTACACCCCTGTATTATCAGTACATTATATATACAGGGCTCAGCATAAGTGAGTACACCCCTGTATTATCAGCACATTATATATACAGGGCTCAGCATAAGTGAGTACACCCCTGTATTATCAGCACATTATATATACAGGGCTCAGTATAAGTGAGTACACCCCTGTATTATCAGTACATTATATATACAGGGCTCAGCATAAGTGAGTACACCCCTGTATTATCAGTACATTATATATACAGGGCTCAGTATAAGTGAGTACACCCCTGTATTATCAGCACATTATATATACAGGGCTCAGTATAAGTGAGTACACCCCTGTATTATCAGTACATTATATATACAGGGCTCAGTATAAGTGAGTACACCCCTGTATTATCAGCACATTATATATACAGGGCTCAGTATAAGTGAGTACACCCCTGTATTATCAGCACATTATATATACAGGGCTCAGCATAAGTGAGTACACCCCTGTATTATCAGCACATTATATATACAGGGCTCAGTATAAGTGAGTACACCCCTGTATTAACAGTACATTATATATACAGGGCTCAGTATAAGTGAGTACACCCCTGTATTATCAGTACATTATATATACAGGGCTCAGCATAAGTGAGTACACCCCTGTATTATCAGCACATTATATATACAGGGCTCAGTATAAGTGAGTACACCCCTGTATTATCAGTACATTATATATACAGGGCTCAGCATAAGTGAGTACACCCCTGTATTATCAGCACATTATATATACAGGGCTCAGCATAAGTGAGTACACCCCTGTATTATCAGCACATTATATATACAGGGCTCAGTATAAGTGAGTACACCCCTGTATTATCAGTACATTATATATACAGGGCTCAGCATAAGTGAGTACACCCCTGTATTATCAGTACATTATATAAACAGTGCTCAGTATAAGTGAGTACACCCCCTGTATTATCAGTACATTATATATATGGCTCAGCATAAGTGAGTACACCCCTGTATTATCAGTACATTATATAAACAGTGCTCAGTATAAGTGAGTACACCCCTGTATTATCAGTACATTATATATACAGGGCTCAGTATAAGTGAGTACACCCCTGTATTATCAGTACATTATATATACAGGGCTCAGTATAAGTGAGTACACCCCCTGTATTATCAGTACATTATATATATGGCTCAGCATAAGTGAGTACACCCCTGTATTATCAGTACATTATATAAACAGTGCTCAGTATAAGTGAGTACACCCCTCTATTATCAGTACATTATATATACAGTGCTCAGTATAAGTGAGTACACCCCTGTATTATCAGTACATTATATATACAGCGCTCAGCATAAGTGAGTACACCCCTTTATTATCAGTACATTATATATACAGCGCTCAGCATAAGTGAGTACACCCCTGTATTATCAGTACATTATATATACAGTGCTCAGTATAAGTGAGTACACCCCTGTATTATCAGTACATTATATATACAGCGCTCAGCATAAGTGAGTACACCCTTGTATTATCAGTACATTATATATACAGCGCTCAGTATAAGTGAGTACACCCCTGTATTATCAGTACAATGTATATACAGCGCTCAGTGTAAGTGAGTACACCCCCGTATTATCAGTACATTATATATGCAGCACTCAGTATAAGTGAGTACACCCCTGTATTATCACTACATTATATATACAGGGCTCAGCATAAGTGAGTACACCCCTGTATTATCAGTACATTATATATACAGGGCTCAGTATAAGTGAGTACACCCCTGTATTATCAGTACATTATATATACAGGGCTCAGCATAAGTGAGTACACCCCTGTATTATCAGTACATTATATATACAGGGCTCAGTATAAGTGAGTACACCCCTGTGTTATCAGTACATTATATATACAGGGCTCAGTATAAGTGAGTGCACCCCTGTATTATCAGTACATTAAATACACAGGGCTCAGTATAAGTGAGTACACCCCTGTATTATCAGTACATTATATATACAGGGCTCAGTATAAGTGAGTACACCCCTGTATTATCAGTACATTATACAGTATATACAGCGCTCAGTATAAGTGAGTACACCCCTGTATTATCAGTACATTATATATATGGCTCAGCATAAGTGAGTACACCCCTGTATTATCAGCACATTATATATACAGGGCTCAGTATAAGCGAGTACACCCCTGTATTATCAGTACATTATATATACAGGGCTCAGTATAAGTGAGTACACCCCTGTATTATCAGTACATTATATATACAGGGCTCAGTATAAGTGAGTACACCCCTGTATTATCAGTACATTATATATACAGGGCTCAGCATAAGTGAGTACACCCCTGTATTATTAGTACATTATATATACAGCGCTCAGTATAAGTGAGTACACCCCTGTATTATCAGTACATTATATATACAGGGCTCAGTATAAGTGAGTACACCCCTGTATTATCAGTACATTATATATACAGGGCTCAGTATAAGTGAGTACACCCCTGTATTATCAGTACATTATATATATGGCTCAGCATAAGTGAGTACACCCCTGTATTATCAGTACATTATATATACAGGGCTCAGTATAAGTGAGTACACCCCTGTATTATCAGTACATTATATATACAGGGCTCAGTATAAGTGAGTACACCCCGGTATTATCAGTACATTATATATACATCGCTCAGCATAAGTGAGTACACCCCTGTATTATCAGTACATTATATATACAGGGCTCAGTATAAGTGAGTACACCCCGGTATTATCAGTACATTATATATACATCGCTCAGCATAAGTGAGTACACCCCGGTATTATCAGTACATTATATATACAGGGCTCAGTATAAGTGAGTACACCCCTGTATTATCAGTACATTATATATACATCGCTCAGCATAAGTGAGTACACCCCTGTATTATCAGTACATTATATATACAGGGCTCAGTATAAGTGAGTACACCCCTGTATTATCAGTACATTATATATATGGCTCAGCATAAGTGAGTACACCCCTGTATTATCAGCACATTAAATACACAGGGTTCAGTATAAGTGAGTACACCCCTGTATTATCAGTACATTATATATACATCGCTCAGCATAAGTGAGTACACCCCTGTATTATCAGTACATTATATATACAGGGCTCCGCATAAGTGAGTACACCCCTGTATTATCAGTACATTATATATACAGGGCTCAGTATAAGTGAGTACACCCCTGTTTTATCAGTACATTATATATACAGTGCTCAGTATAAGTGAGTACACCCCTGTATTATCAGTACATTATATATACAGCGCTCAGCATAAGTGAGTACACCCCTTTATTATCAGTACATTATATATATGGCTCAGCATAAGTGAGAACACCCCTGTATTATCAGTACATTATATATACAGCGCTCAGTATAAGTGAGTACACCCCTGTATTATCAGTACAATGTATATACAGCGCTCAGTATAAGTGAGTACACCCCTGTATTATCAGTACATCATATATACAGGGCTCAGCATAAGTGAGTACACCCCTGTATTATCAGTACAATATATATACAGCGCTCAGTATAAGTGAGTACACCCCTGTATTATCAGTACATTATATATACAGCGCTCAGTATAAGTGAGTACACCCCTGTATTATCAGTACATTATATATACAGGGCTCAGTATAAGTGAGTACACCCTGTATTATCAGTACATTATATATACAGCGCTCAGTATAAGTGAGTACACCCCTGTATTATCAGTACATTATATATACAGCGCTCAGTATAAGTGAGTACACCCCTGTATTATCAGTACATTATATATACAGCGCTCAGTATAAGTGAGTACACCCCTGTATTATCAGTACATCATATATACAGGGCTCAGCATAAGTGAGTACACCCCTGTATTATCAGTACATTATATATACAGGACTCAGCATAAGTGAGTACACCCCTGAATTATCAGTACATTATATATACAGGGCTCAGTATAAGTGAGTACACCCCTGTATTATCAGTACATTATATATACAGGGCTCAGTATAAGTGAGTACACCCTGTATTATCAGTACATTATATATACAGCGCTCAGTATAAGTGCGTACACCCCTGTATTATCAGTACATTATATATACAGGGCTCAGTATAAGTGAGTGCACCCCTGTATTATCAGTACATTAAATACACAGGGCTCAGTATAAGTGAGTACACCCCTGTATTATCAGTACATTATATATACAGGGCTCAGTATAAGTGAGTACACCCCCGTATTATCAGTACATTATATATACAGCGCTCAGCATAAGTGAGTACACCCCTGTATTATCAGTACATTATATATACAGGGCTCAGTATAAGTGAGTGCACCCCTGTATTATCAGTACATTAAATACACAGGGCTCAGTATAAGTGAGTACACCCCTGTGTTATCAGTACATTATATATACAGGGCTCAGTATAAGTGAGTGCACCCCTGTATTATCAGTACATTATATATACAGGGCTCAGTATAAGTGAGTACACCCCTGTATTATCAGTACATTATATATATGGCTCAGCATAAGTGAGTACACCCCTGTATTATCAGCACATTAAATACACAGGGTTCAGTATAAGTGAGTACACCCCTGTATTATCAGTACATTATATATACATCGCTCAGCATAAGTGAGTACACCCCTGTATTATCAGTACATTATATATACAGGGCTCAGTATAAGTGAGTACACCCCTGTTTTATAAGTACATTATATATACAGTGCTCAGTATAAGTGAGTACACCCCTGTATTATCAGTACATTATATATACAGGGCTCAGTATAAGTGAGTACACCCCTGTATTATCAGTACATTATATATACAGGGCTCAGTATAAGTGAGTACACCCTGTATTATCAGTACATTATATATACAGCGCTCAGTATAAGTGAGTACACCCCTGTATTATCAGTACATTATATATACAGGGCTCAGTATAAGTGAGTGCACCCCTGTATTATCAGTACATTAAATACACAGGGCTCAGTATAAGTGAGTACACCCCTGTGTTATCAGTACATTATATATACAGGGCTCAGTATAAGTGAGTGCACCCCTGTATTATCAGTACATTAAATACACAGGGCTCAGTATAAGTGAGTACACCCCTGTATTATCAGTACATTATATATACAGGGCTCAGTATAAGTGAGTACACCCCCGTATTATCAGTACATTATATATACAGCGCTCAGCATAAGTGAGTACACCCCTGTATTATCAGTACATTATATATACAGGGCTCAGTATAAGTGAGTGCACCCCTGTATTATCAGTACATTAAATACACAGGGCTCAGTATAAGTGAGTACACCCCTGTGTTATCAGTACATTATATATACAGGGCTCAGTATAAGTGAGTGCACCCCTGTATTATCAGTACATTAAATACACAGGGCTCAATATAAGTGAGTACACCCCTGTATTATCAGTACAATATATATACAGGGATCAGTATAAGTGAGTACACCCCTGTATTATCAGTACAATATATATACAGGGATCAGTATAAGTGAGTACACCCCTGTATTATCAGTACATTATATATACAGGGCTCAGTATAAGTGAGTACACCCCTGTATTATCAGTACATTATATATATGGCTCAGCATAAGTGAGTACACCCCTGTATTATCAGCACATTAAATACACAGGGTTCAGTATAAGTGAGTACACCCCTGTATTATCAGTACATTATATATACATCGCTCAGCATAAGTGAGTACACCCCTGTATTATCAGTACATTATATATACAGGGCTCAGTAAAAGTGAGTACACCCCTGTTTTATCAGTACATTATATATACAGTGCTCAGTATAAGTGAGTACACCCCTGTATTATCAGTACATTATATATACAGGGCTAAGTATAAGTGAGTACACCCCGGTATTATCAGTACATTATATATACATCGCTCAGCATAAGTGAGTACACCCCCTGTATTATCAGTACATTATATATATGGCTCAGCATAAGTGAGTACACCCCTGTATTATCAGTACATTATATATACAGGGCTCAGTATAAGTGAGTACACCCCTGTATTATCAGTACATTATATATACAGGGCTCAGTATAAGTGAGTACACCCCGGTATTATCAGTACATTATATATACAGGGCTCAGTATAAGTGAGTACACCCCTGTATTATCAGTACATTATATATACATCGCTCAGCATAAGTGAGTACACCCCTGTATTATCAGTACATTATATATACAGGGCTCAGTATAAGTGAGTACACCCCTGTATTATCAGTACATTATATATATGGCTCAGCATAAGTGAGTACACCCCTGTATTATCAGCACATTAAATACACAGGGTTCAGTATAAGTGAGTACACCCCTGTATTATCAGTACATTATATATACATCGCTCAGCATAAGTGAGTACACCCCTGTATTATCAGTACATTATATATACAGGGCTCCGCATAACTGAGTACACCCCTGTATTATCAGTACATTATATATACAGGGCTCAGTATAAGTGAGTACACCCCTGTTTTATCAGTACATTATATATACAGCGCTCAGTATAAGTGAGTACACCCCTGTATTATCAGTACATTATATACACAGGGCTCAGTATAAGTGATTACACCCCTGTATTATCAGTACATTATATATATGGCTCAGCATAAGTGAGAACACCCCTGTATTATCAGTACATTATATATACAGCGCTCAGTATAAGTGAGTACACCCCTGTATTATCAGTACAATGTATATACAGCGCTCAGTATAAGTGAGTACACCCCTGTATTATCAGTACATCATATATACAGGGCTCAGCATAAGTGAGTACACCCCTGTATTATCAGTACAATATATATACAGCGCTCAGTATAAGTGAGTACACCCCTGTATTATCAGTACATTATATATACAGCGCTCAGTATAAGTGAGTACACCCTGTATTATCAGTACATTATATATACAGCGCTCAGTATAAGTGAGTACACCCCTGTATTATCAGTACATTATATATACAGGGCTCAGTATAAGTGAGTACACCCCTGTATTATCAGTACATTATATATACAGGGCTCAGTATAAGTGAGTACACCCCCTGTATTATCAGTACATTATATATACAGGGCTCAGTATAAGTGAGTACACCCCTGTATTATCAGTACATTATATATACTGGGCTCAGTATAAGTGAGTACACCCTGTATTATCAGTACATTATATATACAGCGCTCAGTATAAGTGAGTACACCCTTGTATTATCAGTACATTATATATACAGGGCTCAGTATAAGTGAGTGCACCCATGTATTATCAGTACATTAAATACACAGGGCTCAGTATAAGTGAGTACACCCCTGTGTTATCAGTACATTATATATACAGGGCTCAGTATAAGTGAGTGCACCCCTGTATTATCAGTACATTAAATACACAGGGCTCAGTATAAGTGAGTACACCCCTGTATTATCAGTACAATATATATACAGGGATCAGTATAAGTGAGTACACCCCTGTATTATCAGTACCTTATATATACAGGGCTCAGTATAAGTGAGTACACCCCTGTATTATCAGTACATTATATATACAGGGCTCAGCATAAGTGAGTACACCCCTGTATTATCAGTACATTAAATACACAGGGCTCAGTATAAGTGAGTACACCCCTGTATTATCAGTACATTATATGTACAGGGCTCAGTATAAGTGAGTTCACCCCTGTATTATCAGTACATTATATATACAGGGATCAGTATAAGTGAGTACACCCCTGTATTATCAGTACATTATATATACAGGGCTCAGTATAAGTGAGTACACCCCTGTATTATCAGTACATTATATATATGGCTCAGCATAAGTGAGTACACCCCTGTATTATCAGCACATTATATATACAGGGCTCAGTATAAGTGAGTACACCCCTGTATTATCAGTACATTATATATACAGTGCTCAGTATAAGTGAGTACACCCCTGTATTATCAGTACAATATATATACAGGGATCAGTATAAGTGAGTACACCCTGTATTATCAGTATATTATATATACAGGGCTCAGCATAAGTGAGTACACCCCTGTATTATCAGTACATTATATATACAGTGCTCAGTATAAGTGAGTACACCCCTGTATTATCAGTACATTATATATACAGAGCTCAGTATAAGTGAGTACACCCCTGTATTATCAGTACAATATATATACAGGGATCAGTATAAGTGAGTACACCCCTGTATTATCAGTACAATATACAGTCATATGAAAAAGTTTGGGCACCCCTATTAATCTTAAGCTTAATGTTTTATAAAAATGGGTGTTTTTGCAGCAGCTCTTTCAGTTTGATATATGTAATAACTGTTGGACACAGTAATGTTTCTGCCTTGAAATGAGGTTTATTGTACTAACAGAAAATGTGCAATCTGCATTCAAACAAAATGTGACAGGTGCATAAGTATGGGCACCCCACCAGAAAAGTGACATTAATATTTAGTAGATCCTCCTTTTGCCTCTAGTCGCTTCCTGTAGCTTTTAATGAGTTCCTGGATCCTGGATGAAGGTATTTTTGACCATTCCTCTTTACTAAACAATTCCAGTTCCTGTAAGTTTGATGGTCGCCCCCGAGCATGGACAGCCCTCTTCAAATGATCCCACAGATGTTCAATGATATTCAGGTCTGGGGACTGGGATGGCCATTCCAGAACATTGTAGTTGTTCCTCTGCATGAATGCCTGAGTAGATTTGGAGCGGTGTTTTGGATCATTGTCTTGCTGAAAGATCCATCCACTGCGTAACTTCAACTTTATCGCTGATTCTTGAACATTATTGCCAAGAATCTGCTGATACTGAGTGGAATCCATGCGTCCCTCAACTTTAACAAGATTCCCGGTGCCGGCATTGACCACACAGCCCCAAAGCATGATGGAACCTCCACCAAATTTTACTGTGGGTAGCAAGTGTTTTTCTTGGAATGCTGTGTTTTTTTGCCACCATGCATAACGCCTTTTTGTATGACCAAACAACTCAATCTTGGTTTCATCAGTCCACAGGACCTTCTTCCAAAAAGAAATTGGCTTCTCCAAATGTGCTTTTGCATACCTCAGCCGACTCTGTTTGTGCGTACTTGCAGAAACGGCTTCTTTCGCATCACTCTCCCATACAGCTTCTCCTTGTGCAAAGTGCGTTGTATAGTTGACCGATGCGCAGTGGCACCATCTGCAGCAAGTTGATGCTGCAGCTCTCTGGAGGTGGTCTGAGGATTGTCCTTGACTGATCTCACCATTCTTCTTCTCTGCCTTTATGATGTTTTTCTTGGCCTGCCACTTCTGGCCTTAACAAGAACTGTCCCTGTGTTCTTCCATTTCCTTACTATGTTCCTCACAGTGGAAACTGACAGGTTAAATCTCTGAGACAGCTTTTTGTATCCTTCCCCGGAACAACTATGTTGAATAATCTTTGTTTTAAGATCATTTGACAGTTGTTTTGAGGAGCCCATGATGCCACTCTTCAGAGGAGATTCAAACATGAGAACAACTTGCAAGTGGCCACTTTAAGTAGCTTTTCTCATGATTGCATACACCTGGCTATGAAGTTCAAAGCTCAATGAGGTTACGAAACCAAAAAAAGTGCTTTAGTAAGTCAGTAAAAAGAAGGTAGGAGTATTTAAAACAAGAAAATGATAAGGGTGCCCATACTTATGCACCTGTCAAATTTTGTTTGAATGCAGATTGCACATTTTCTGTTAGTACAATAAACCTCATTTCAAGGCAGAAACATTACTGTGTCCAACAGTTATTACATATATCAAACTGAAATAGCTGCTGCAAAAACACCAATTGTTATAAAACATTAAGCTTAAGATTAATAGGGGTGCCCAAACTTTTTCATATGACTGTATATACAGGGATCAGTATAAGTGAGTACACCCCTATATTATCAGTACATTATATATACAGGGCTCAGTATAAGTGAGTACACCCCTGTATTATCAGTATATTATATATACAGGGCTCAGTATAAGTGAGTGCACCCCTGTATTATCAGTACATTAAATACACAGGGCTCAGTATAAGTGAGTACACCCCTGTGTTATCAGTACATTATATATACAGGGCTCAGTATAAGTGAGTGCACCCCTGTATTATCAGTACATTATATATACAGGGCTCAGTATAAGTGAGTACACCCCTGTATTATCAGTACATTAAATACACAGGGCTCAGTATAAGTGAGTACACCCCTGTATTATCAGTACATTATATATACAGGGCTCAGTATAAGTGAGTACACCCCTGTATTATCAGTACATTATACAGTATATACAGCGCTCAGTATAAGTGAGTACACCCCTGTATTATCAGTACATTATATATATGGCTCAGCATAAGTGAGTACACCCCTGTATTATCAGTACATTATATATACAGGGCTCAGCGTAAGTGAGTACACCCCTGTATTATCAGTACATTATATAAACAGTGCTCAGTATAAGTGAGTACACCCCTGTATTATCAGTACATTATATATACAGTGCTCAGTAAAAGTGAGTACACCCCTGTATTATCAGTACATTATATATACAGGGCTCAGTATAAGTGAGTACACCCCTGTATTATCAGTACATTATATATACAGGGCTCAGTGTAAGTGAGTACACCCCCTGTATTATCAGTACATTATATATATGGCTCAGCATAAGTGAGTACACCCCTGTATTATCAGTACATTATATAAACAGTGCTCAGTATAAGTGAGTACACCCCTCTATTATCAGTACATTATATATACAGTGCTCAGTATAAGTGAGTACACCCCTGTATTATCAGTACATTATATATACAGCGCTCAGCATAAGTGAGTACACCCCTTTATTATCAGTACATTATATATACAGGGCTCAGTATAAGTGAGTACACCCCCGTATTATCAGTACATTATATATACAGCGCTCAGCATAAGTGAGTACACCCCTGTATTATCAGTACATTATATATACAGGGCTCAGTATAAGTGAGTGCACCCCTGTATTATCAGTACATTAAATACACAGGGCTCAGTATAAGTGAGTACACCCCTGTATTATCAGTACATTATATATACAGCGCTCAGTATAAGTGAGTACACCCCTGTATTATCAGTACATTATATATATGGCTCAGCATAAGTGAGTACACCCCTGTATTATCAGCACATTAAATACACAGGGTTCAGTATAAGTGAGTACACCCCTGTATTATCAGTACATTATATATACATCGCTCAGCATAAGTGAGTACACCCCTGTATTATCAGTACATTATATATACAGGGCTCAGTATAAGTGAGTACACCCCTGTTTTATCAGTACATTATATATACAGTGCTCAGTATAAGTGAGTACACCCCTGTATTATCAGTACATTATATATACAGGGCTAAGTATAAGTGAGTACACCCCGGTATTATAAGTACATTATATATACATCGCTCAGCATAAGAGAGTACACCCCCTGTATTATCAGTACATTATATATATGGCTCAGCATAAGTGAGTACACCCCTGTATTATCAGTACATTATATATACAGGGCTCAGTATAAGTGAGTACACCCCTGTATTATCAGTACATTATATATACAGGGCTCAGTATAAGTGAGTACACCCCGGTATTATCAGTACATTATATATACAGGGCTCAGTATAAGTGAGTACACCCCTGTATTATCAGTACATTATATATACATCGCTCAGCATAAGTGAGTACACCCCTGTATTATCAGTACATTATATATACAGGGCTCAGTATAAGTGAGTACACCCCTGTATTATCAGTACATTATATATATGGCTCAGCATAAGTGAGTACACCCCTGTATTATCAGCACATTAAATACACAGGGTTCAGTATAAGTGAGTACACCCCTGTATTATCAGTACATTATATATACAGGGCTCAGTATAAGTGAGTACACCCCTGTTTTATCAGTACATTATATATACAGCGCTCAGTATAAGTGAGTACACCCCTGTATTATCAGTACATTATATACACAGGGCTCAGTATAAGTGATTACACCCCTGTATTATCAGTACATTATATATATGGCTCAGCATAAGTGAGAACACCCCTGTATTATCAGTACATTATATATACAGCGCTCAGTATAAGTGAGTACACCCCTGTATTATCAGTACAATGTATATACAGCGCTCAGTATAAGTGAGTACACCCCTGTATTATCAGTACATCATATATACAGGGCTCAGCATAAGTGAGTACACCCCTGTATTATCAGTACAATATATATACAGCGCTCAGTATAAGTGAGTACACCCCTGTATTATCAGTACATTATATATACAGCGCTCAGTATAAGTGAGTACACCCTGTATTATCAGTACATTATATATACAGCGCTCAGTATAAGTGAGTACACCCCTGTATTATCAGTACATTATATATACAGGGCTCAGTATAAGTGATTACACCCCCTGTATTATCAGTACATTATATATACAGCGCTCAGTATAAGTGAGTACACCCCTGTATTATCAGTACATAATATATACAGGGCTCAGTATAAGTGAGTACACCCCCTGTATTATCAGTACATTATATATACAGGGCTCAGTATAAGTGAGTACACCCCTGTATTATCAGTACATTATATATACTGGGCTCAGTATAAGTGAGTACACCCTGTATTATCAGTACATTATATATACAGCGCTCAGTATAAGCGAGTACACCCCTGTATTATCAGTACATTATATATACAGGGCTCAGTATAAGTGAGTGCACCCCTGTATTATCAGTACATTAAATACACAGGGCTCAGTATAAGTGAGTACACCCCTGTATTATCAGTACATTATATATACAGGGCTCAGTATAAGTGAGTGCACTCCTGTATTATCAGTACATTAAATACACAGGGCTCAGTATAAGTGAGTACACCCCTGTGTTATCAGTACATTATATATACAGGGCTCAGTATAAGTGAGTGCACCCCTGTATTATCAGTACATTAAATACACAGGGCTCAGTATAAGTGAGTACACCCCTGTATTATCAGTACAATATATATACAGGGATCAGTATAAGTGAGTACACCCCTGTATTATCAGTACATTATATATACAGGGCTCAGTATAAGTGAGTACACCCCTGTATTATCAGTACATTATATATACAGGGCTCAGCATAAGTGAGTACACCCCTGTATTATCAGTACATTAAATACACAGGGCTCAGTATAAGTGAGTACACCCCTGTATTATCAGTACATTATATATACAGGGCTCAGTATAAGTGAGTTCACCCCTGTATTATCAGTACAATATATATACAGGGATCAGTATAAGTGAGTACACCCCTGTATTATCAGTACATTATATATACAGGGCTCAGTATAAGTGAGTACACCCCTGTATTATCAGTACATTATATATATGGCTCAGCATAAGTGAGTACACCCCTGTATTATCAGCACATTATATATACAGGGCTCAGTATAAGTGAGTACACCCCTGTATTATCAGTACATTATATATACAGTGCTCAGTATAAGTGAGTACACCCCTGTATTATCAGTACAATATATATACAGGGATCAGTATAAGTGAGTACACCCTGTATTATCAGTATATTATATATACAGGGCTCAGCATAAGTGAGTACACCCCTGTATTATCAGTACATTATATATACAATGCTCAGTATAAGTGAGTACACCCCTGTATTATCAGTACATTATATATACAGAGCTCAGTATAAGTGAGTACACCCCTGTATTATCAGTACAATATATATACAGGGATCAGTATAAGTGAGTACACCCCTGTATTATCAGTACAATATACAGTCATATGAAAAAGTTTCGGCACCCCTATTAATCTTAAGCTTAATGTTTTATAACAATTGGTGTTTTTGCAGCAGCTATTTCAGTTTGATCTATGTAATAACTGTTGGATACAGTAATGTTTCTGCCTTGAAATGAGGTTTATTGTACTAACAGAAAATGTGCAATCTGCATTCAAACAAAATGTGACAGGTGCATAAGTATGGGCACCCCACCAGAAAAGTGACATTAATATTTAGTAGATCCTCCTTTTGCCTCTAGTCGCTTCCTGTAGCTTTTAATGAGTTCCTGGATCCTGGATGAAGGTATTTTTGACCATTCCTCTTTACTAAACAATTCCAGTTCCTGTAAGTTTGATGGTCGCCCCCGAGCATGGACAGCCCTCTTCAAATGATCCCACAGATGTTCAATGATATTCAGGTCTGGGGACTGGGATGGCCATTCCAGAACATTGTAGTTGTTCCTCTGCATGAATGCCTGAGTAGATTTGGAGCGGTGTTTTGGATCAGTCTTGCTGAAAGATCCATCCACTGCGTAACTTCAACTTTATCGCTGATTCTTGAACACTATTGTCAAGAATCTGCTGATACTGAGTGGAATCCATGCGTCCCTCAACTTTAACAAGATTCCCAGTGCCGGCATTGACCACACAGCCCCAAAGCATGATGGAACCTCCACCAAATTTTACTGTGGGTAGCAAGTGTTTTTCTTGGAATGCTGTGTTTTTTTGCCACCATGCATAACGCCTTTTTGTATGACCAAACAACTCAATCTTGGTTTCATCAGTCCACAGGACCTTCTTCCAAAAAGAAATTGGCTTCTCCAAATGTGCTTTTGCATACCTCAGCCGACTCTGTTTGTGCGTACTTGCAGAAACGGCTTCTTTCGCATCACTCTCCCATACAGCTTCTCCTTGTGCAAAGTGCGTTGTATAGTTGACCGATGCGCAGTGGCACCATCTGCAGCAAGTTGATGCTGCAGCTCTCTGGAGGTGGTCTGAGGATTGTCCTTGACTGATCTCACCATTCTTCTTCTCTGCCTTTATGATGTTTTTCTTGGCCTGCCACTTCTGGCCTTAACAAGAACTGTCCCTGTGTTCTTCCATTTCCTTACTATGTTCCTCACAGTGGAAACTGACAGGTTAAATCTCTGAGACAGCTTTTTGTATCCTTCCCCGGAACAACTATGTTGAATAATCTTTGTTTTAAGATCATTTGACAGTTGTTTTGAGGAGCCCATGATGCCACTCTTCAGAGGAGATTCAAACATGAGAACAACTTGCAAGTGGCCACTTTAAGTAGCTTTTCTCATGATTGCATACACCTGGCTATGAAGTTCAAAGCTCAATGAGGTTACGAAACCAAAAAAAGTGCTTTAGTAAGTCAGTAAAAAGAAGGTAGGAGTATTTAAAACAAGAAAATGATAAGGGTGCCCATACTTATGCACCTGTCAAATTTTGTTTGAATGCAGATTGCACATTTTCTGTTAGTACAATAAACCTCATTTCAAGGCAGAAACATTACTGTGTCCAACAGTTATTACATATATCAAACTGAAATAGCTGCTGCAAAAACACCAATTGTTATAAAACATTAAGCTTAAGATTAATAGGGGTGCCCAAACTTTTTCATATGACTGTATATACAGGGATCAGTATAAGTGAGTACACCCCTATATTATCAGTACATTATATATACAGGGCTCAGTATAAGTGAGTACACCCCTGTATTATCAGTACATTATATATACAGGGCTCAGTATAAGTGAGTACACCCCTGTGTTATCAGTACATTATATATACAGGGCTCAGTATAAGTGAGTGCACCCCTGTATTATCAGTACATTATATATACAGGGCTCAGTATAAGTGAGTACACCCCTGTATTATCAGTACATTAAATACACAGGGCTCAGTATAAGTGAGTACACCCCTGTGTTATCAGTACATTATATATACAGGGCTCAGTATAAGTGAGTGCACCCCTGTATTATCAGTACATTATATATACAGGGCTCAGTATAAGTGAGTACACCCCTGTATTATCAGTACATTAAATACACAGGGCTCAGTATAAGTGAGTACACCCCTGTATTATCAGTACATTATATATACAGGGCTCAGTATAAGTGAGTACACCCCTGTATTATCAGTACATTATACAGTATATACAGCGCTCAGTATAAGTGAGTACACCCCTGTATTATCAGTACATTATATATATGGCTCAGCATAAGTGAGTACACCCCTGTATTATCAGTACATTATATATACAGGGCTCAGCGTAAGTGAGTACACCCCTGTATTATCAGTACATTATATAAACAGTGCTCAGTATAAGTGAGTACACCCCTGTATTATCAGTACATTATATATACAGTGCTCAGTAAAAGTGAGTACACCCCTGTATTATCAGTACATTATATATACAGGGCTCAGTATAAGTGAGTACACCCCTGTATTATCAGTACATTATATATACAGGGCTCAGTGTAAGTGAGTACACCCCCTGTATTATCAGTACATTATATATATGGCTCAGCATAAGTGAGTACACCCCTGTATTATCAGTACATTATATAAACAGTGCTCAGTATAAGTGAGTACACCCCCCTGTATTATCAGTACAATATATATACAGCGCTCAGCATAAGTGAGTACACCCCTTTATTATCAGTACATTATATATACAGCGCTCAGCATAAGTGAGTACACCCCTTTATTATCAGTACATTATATATACAGTGCTCAGTATAAGTGAGTACACCCCTGTATTATCAGTACATTATATATACAGCGCTCAGCATAAGTGAGTACACCCCTTTATTATCAGTACATTATATATACAGGGCTCAGTATAAGTGAGTACACCCCCGTATTATCAGTACATTATATATACAGCGCTCAGCATAAGTGAGTACACCCCTGTATTATCAGTACATTATATATACAGGGCTCAGTATAAGTGAGTGCACCCCTGTATTATCAGTACATTAAATACACAGGGCTCAGTATAAGTGAGTACACCCCTGTATTATCAGTACATTATATATACAGCGCTCAGTATAAGTGAGTACACCCCTGTATTATCAGCACATTATATATACAGGGCTCAGTATAAGTGAGTACACCCCTGTATTATCAGTACATTATATATACAGCGCTCAGTATAAGTGAGTACACCCCTGTATTATCAGTACATTAAATACACAGGGCTCAGTATAAGTGAGTACACCCCTGTATTATCAGTACATTATATATACAGCGCTCAGTATAAGTGAGTACACCCCTGTATTATCAGTACATTATATATACAGGGCTCAGTATAAGTGAGTGCACCCCTGTATTATCAGTACATTAAATACACAGGGCTCAGTATAAGTGAGTACACCCCTGTATTATCAGTACATTATATATACAGCGCTCAGTATAAGTGAGTACACCCCTGTATTATCAGCACATTATATATACAGGGCTCAGTATAAGTGATTACACCCCTGTATTATCAGTACATTATATATACAGGGCTCAGTATAAGTGAGTGCACCCCTGTATTATCAGTACATTAAATACACAGGGCTCAGTATAAGTGAGTACACCCCTGTATTATCAGTACAATATATATACAGGGATCAGTATAAGTGAGTACACCCCTGTATTATCAGTACAATATATATACAGGGATCAGTATAAGTGAGTACACCCCTGTATTATCAGTACATTATATATACAGGGCTCAGTATAAGTGAGTACACCCCTGTATTATCAGTACATTATATATATGGCTCAGCATAAGTGAGTACACCCCTGTATTATCAGCACATTAAATACACAGGGTTCAGTATAAGTGAGTACACCCCTGTATTATCAGTACATTATATATACATCGCTCAGCATAAGTGAGTACACCCCTGTATTATCAGTACATTATATATACAGGGCTCCGCATAAGTGAGTACACCCCTGTATTATCAGTACATTATATATACAGGGCTCAGTATAAGTGAGTACACCCCTGTATTATCAGTACATTATATATACAGGGCTCAGTGTAAGTGAGTACACCCCCTGTATTATCAGTACATTATATATATGGCTCAGCATAAGTGAGTACACCCCTGTATTATCAGTACATTATATAAACAGTGCTCAGTATAAGTGAGTACACCCCTCTATTATCAGTACATTATATATACAGTGCTCAGTATAAGTGAGTACACCCCTGTATTATCAGAACATTATATATACAGCGCTCAGTATAAGTGAGTACACCCCTGTATTATCAGTACATTAAATACACAGGGCTCAGTATAAGTGAGTACACCCCTGTATTATCAGTACATTATATATACAGCGCTCAGTATAAGTGAGTACACCCCTGTATTATCAGTACATTATATATACAGGGCTCAGTATAAGTGAGTGCACCCCTGTATTATCAGTACATTAAATACACAGGGCTCAGTATAAGTGAGTACACCCCTGTATTATCAGTACATTATATATACAGCGCTCAGTATAAGTGAGTACACCCCTGTATTATCAGCACATTATATATACAGGGCTCAGTATAAGTGATTACACCCCTGTATTATCAGTACATTATATATACAGAGCTCAGTATAAGTGAGTACACCCCTGTATTATCAGTACATTATATATACAGGGCTCAGCATAAGTGAGTACACCCCTGTATTATCAGTACATTATATATACAGGGCTCAGCATAAGTGAGTACACCCCTGTATTATCAGTACATTAAATACACAGGGCTCAGTATAAGTGAGTACACCCCTGTATTATCAGTACAATATATATACAGAGCTCAGTATAAGTGAGTACACCCCTGTATTATCAGTACATTATATATACAGAGCTCAGTATAAGTGAGTACACCCCTCTATTATCAGTACATTATATATACAGGGCTCAGCATAAGTGAGTACACCCCTGTATTATCAGTACATTAAATACACAGGGCTCAGTATAAGTGAGTACACCCCTATATTATCAGTACAATATATATACAGGGATCAGTATAAGTGAGTACACCCCTGTATTATCAGTACAATATATATACAGGGATCAGTATAAGTGAGTACACCCCTGTATTATCAGTACATTATATATACAGCGCTCAGTATAAGTGAGTGCACCCCTGTATTATCAGTACATTAAATACACAGGGCTCAGTATAAGTGAGTACACCCCTGTATTATCAGTACATTATATATACAGCGCTCAGTATAAGTGAGTACACCCCTGTATTATCAGCACATTATATATACAGGGCTCAGTATAAGTGAGTACACCCCTGTATTATCAGTACATTATATATACAGGGCTCAGTATAAGTGATTACACCCCTGTATTATCAGTACATTATATATACAGCGCTCAGTATAAGTGAGTACACCTCTGTATTATCAGTACATTAAATACACAGGGCTCAGTATAAGTGAGTACACCCCTGTATTATCAGTACATTATATATACAGCGCTCAGTATAAGTGAGTACACCCCTGTATTATCAGTACATTATATATACAGGGCTCAGTATAAGTGAGTGCACCCCTGTATTATCAGTACATTAAATACACAGGGCTCAGTATAAGTGAGTACACCCCTGTATTATCAGTACATTATATATACAGCGCTCAGTATAAGTGAGTACACCCCTGTATTATCAGCACATTATATATACAGGGCTCAGTATAAGTGATTACACCCCTGTATTATCAGTACATTATATATACAGAGCTCAGTATAAGTGAGTACACCCCTGTATTATCAGTACATTATATATACAGGGCTCAGCATAAGTGAGTACACCCCTGTATTATCAGTACATTATATATACAGGGCTCAGCATAAGTGAGTACACCCCTGTATTATCAGTACATTAAATACACAGGGCTCAGTATAAGTGAGTACACCCCTGTATTATCAGTACAATATATATACAGAGCTCAGTATAAGTGAGTACACCCCTGTATTATCAGTACATTATATATACAGAGCTCAGTATAAGTGAGTACACCCCTCTATTATCAGTACATTATATATACAGGGCTCAGCATAAGTGAGTACACCCCTGTATTATCAGTACATTAAATACACAGGGCTCAGTATAAGTGAGTACACCCCTGTATTATCAGTACAATATATATACAGGGATCAGTATAAGTGAGTACACCCCTGTATTATCAGTACAATATATATACAGGGATCAGTATAAGTGAGTACACCCCTGTATTATCAGTACATTATATATACAGGGCTCAGTATAAGTGAGTACACCCCTGTATTATCAGTACATTATATATATGGCTCAGCATAAGTGAGTACACCCCTGTATTATCAGCACATTAAATACACAGGGTTCAGTATAAGTGAGTACACCCCTGTATTATCAGTACATTATATATACATCGCTCAGCATAAGTGAGTACACCCCTGTATTATCAGTACATTATATATACAGGGCTCCGCATAAGTGAGTACACCTCTGTATTATCAGTACATTATATATACAGGGCTCAGTATAAGTGAGTACACCCCTGTTTTATCAGTACATTATATATACAGTGCTCTGTATAAGTGAGTACACCCCTGTATTATCAGTACATTATATATATGGCTCAGCATAAGTGAGTACACCCCTGTATTATCAGCACATTATATATACAGGGCTCAGTATAAGTGAGTACACCCCTGTATTATCAGTACATTATATATACAGGGCTCAGTATAAGTGAGTACACCCCTGTGTTATCAGTACATTATATATACAGGGCTCAGTATAAGTGAGTAAACCCCTGTATTATCAGTACATTATATATACAGGGCTCAGCATAAGTGAGTACACCCCTGTATTATCAGTACATTATATATACAGGGCTCAGAATAAGTGAGTACACCCCTGTATTATCAGTACATTATATATACAGGGCTCCGCATAAGTGAGTACACCCCTGTATTATCAGTACATTATATATACAGGGCTCAGTATAAGTGAGTACACCCCTGTTTTATCAGTACATTATATATACAGTGCTCAGTATAAGTGAGTACACCCCTGTATTATCAGTACATTATATATATGGCTCAGCATAAGTGAGTACACCCCTGTATTATCAGCACATTATATATACAGGGCTCAGTATAAGTGAGTACACCCCTGTATTATCAGTACATTATATATACAGGGCTCAGTATAAGTGAGTACACCCCTGTGTTATCAGTACATTATATATACAGGGCTCAGTATAAGTGAGTACACCCCTGTATTATCAGTACATTACATATACAGGGCTCAGCATAAGTGAGTACACCCCTGTATTATCAGTACATTATATATACAGCGCTCAGCATAAGTGAGTACACCCCTTTATTATCAGTACATTATATATACAGGGCTCAGTATAAGTGAGTACACCCCCGTATTATCAGTACATTATATATACAGCGCTCAGCATAAGTGAGTACACCCCTGTATTATCAGTACATTATATATACAGGGCTCAGTATAAGTGAGTGCACCCCTGTATTATCAGTACATTAAATACACAGGGCTCAGTATAAGTGAGTACACCCCTGTATTATCAGTACATTATATATACAGCGCTCAGTATAAGTGAGTACACCCCTGTATTATCAGCACATTATATATACAGGGCTCAGTATAAGTGAGTACACCCCTGTATTATCAGTACATTATATATACAGGGCTCAGTATAAGTGATTACACCCCTGTATTATCAGTACATTATATATACAGCGCTCAGTATAAGTGAGTACACCCCTGTATTATCAGTACATTAAATACACAGGGCTCAGTATAAGTGAGTACACCCCTGTATTATCAGTACATTATATATACAGCGCTCAGTATAAGTGAGTACACCCCTGTATTATCAGTACATTATATATACAGGGCTCAGTATAAGTGAGTGCACCCCTGTATTATCAGTACATTAAATACACAGGGCTCAGTATAAGTGAGTACACCCCTGTATTATCAGTACATTATATATACAGCGCTCAGTATAAGTGAGTACACCCCTGTATTATCAGCACATTATATATACAGGGCTCAGTATAAGTGATTACACCCCTGTATTATCAGTACATTATATATACAGGGCTCAGTATAAGTGAGTGCACCCCTGTATTATCAGTACATTAAATACACAGGGCTCAGTATAAGTGAGTACACCCCTGTATTATCAGTACAATATATATACAGGGATCAGTATAAGTGAGTACACCCCTGTATTATCAGTACAATATATATACAGGGATCAGTATAAGTGAGTACACCCCTGTATTATCAGTACATTAAATACACAGGGCTCAGTATAAGTGAGTACACCCCTGTATTATCAGTACATTATATATACAGCGCTCAGTATAAGTGAGTACACCCCTGTATTATCAGTACATTATATATACAGGGCTCAGTATAAGTGAGTGCACCCCTGTATTATCAGTACATTAAATACACAGGGCTCAGTATAAGTGAGTACACCCCTGTATTATCAGTACATTATATATACAGCGCTCAGTATAAGTGAGTACACCCCTGTATTATCAGCACATTATATATACAGGGCTCAGTATAAGTGATTACACCCCTGTATTATCAGTACATTATATATACAGGGCTCAGTATAAGTGAGTGCACCCCTGTATTATCAGTACATTAAATACACAGGGCTCAGTATAAGTGAGTACACCCCTGTATTATCAGTACAATATATATACAGGGATCAGTATAAGTGAGTACACCCCTGTATTATCAGTACAATATATATACAGGGATCAGTATAAGTGAGTACACCCCTGTATTATCAGTACATTATATATACAGGGCTCAGTATAAGTGAGTACACCCCTGTATTATCAGTACATTATATATATGGCTCAGCATAAGTGAGTACACCCCTGTATTATCAGCACATTAAATACACAGGGTTCAGTATAAGTGAGTACACCCCTGTATTATCAGTACATTATATATACATCGCTCAGCATAAGTGAGTACACCCCTGTATTATCAGTACATTATATATACAGGGCTCCGCATAAGTGAGTACACCCCTGTATTATCAGTACATTATATATACAGGGCTCAGTATAAGTGAGTACACCCCTGTATTATCAGTACATTATATATACAGGGCTCAGTGTAAGTGAGTACACCCCCTGTATTATCAGTACATTATATATATGGCTCAGCATAAGTGAGTACACCCCTGTATTATCAGTACATTATATAAACAGTGCTCAGTATAAGTGAGTACACCCCTCTATTATCAGTACATTATATATACAGTGCTCAGTATAAGTGAGTACACCCCTGTATTATCAGTACATTATATATACAGCGCTCAGTATAAGTGAGTACACCCCTGTATTATCAGTACATTAAATACACAGGGCTCAGTATAAGTGAGTACACCCCTGTATTATCAGTACATTATATATACAGCGCTCAGTATAAGTGAGTACACCCCTGTATTATCAGTACATTATATATACAGGGCTCAGTATAAGTGAGTGCACCCCTGTATTATCAGTACATTAAATACACAGGGCTCAGTATAAGTGAGTACACCCCTGTATTATCAGTACATTATATATACAGCGCTCAGTATAAGTGAGTACACCCCTGTATTATCAGCACATTATATATACAGGGCTCAGTATAAGTGATTACACCCCTGTATTATCAGTACATTATATATACAGAGCTCAGTATAAGTGAGTACACCCCTGTATTATCAGTACATTATATATACAGGGCTCAGCATAAGTGAGTACACCCCTGTATTATCAGTACATTATATATACAGGGCTCAGCATAAGTGAGTACACCCCTGTATTATCAGTACATTAAATACACAGGGCTCAGTATAAGTGAGTACACCCCTGTATTATCAGTACAATATATATACAGAGCTCAGTATAAGTGAGTACACCCCTGTATTATCAGTACATTATATATACAGAGCTCAGTATAAGTGAGTACACCCCTCTATTATCAGTACATTATATATACAGGGCTCAGCATAAGTGAGTACACCCCTGTATTATCAGTACATTAAATACACAGGGCTCAGTATAAGTGAGTACACCCCTGTATTATCAGTACAATATATATACAGGGATCAGTATAAGTGAGTAAACCCCTGTATTATCAGTACAATATATATACAGGGATCAGTATAAGTGAGTACACCCCTGTATTATCAGTACATTATATATACAGCGCTCAGTATAAGTGAGTGCACCCCTGTATTATCAGTACATTAAATACACAGGGCTCAGTATAAGTGAGTACACCCCTGTATTATCAGTACATTATATATACAGCGCTCAGTATAAGTGAGTACACCCCTGTATTATCAGCACATTATATATACAGGGCTCAGTATAAGTGAGTACACCCCTGTATTATCAGTACATTATATATACAGGGCTCAGTATAAGTGATTACACCCCTGTATTATCAGTACATTATATATACAGAGCTCAGTATAAGTGAGTACACCCCTGTATTATCAGTACATTATATATACAGGGCTCAGCATAAGTGAGTACACCCCTGTATTATCAGTACATTATATATACAGGGCTCAGCATAAGTGAGTACACCCCTGTATTATCAGTACATTAAATACACAGGGCTCAGTATAAGTGAGTACACCCCTGTATTATCAGTACAATATATATACAGAGCTCAGTATAAGTGAGTACACCCCTGTATTATCAGTACATTATATATACAGAGCTCAGTATAAGTGAGTACACCCCTCTATTATCAGTACATTATATATACAGGGCTCAGCATAAGTGAGTACACCCCTGTATTATCAGTACATTAAATACACAGGGCTCAGTATAAGTGAGTACACCCCTGTATTATCAGTACAATATATATACAGGGATCAGTATAAGTGAGTACACCCCTGTATTATCAGTACAATATATATACAGGGATCAGTATAAGTGAGTACACCCCTGTATTATCAGTACATTATATATACAGGGCTCAGTATAAGTGAGTACACCCCTGTATTATCAGTACATTATATATATGGCTCAGCATAAGTGAGTACACCCCTGTATTATCAGCACATTAAATACACAGGGTTCAGTATAAGTGAGTACACCCCTGTATTATCAGTACATTATATATACATCGCTCAGCATAAGTGAGTACACCCCTGTATTATCAGTACATTATATATACAGGGCTCCGCATAAGTGAGTACACCCCTGTATTATCAGTACATTATATATACAGGGCTCAGTATAAGTGAGTACACCCCTGTTTTATCAGTACATTATATATACAGTGCTCAGTATAAGTGAGTACACCCCTGTATTATCAGTACATTATATATATGGCTCAGCATAAGTGAGTACACCCCTGTATTATCAGCACATTATATATACAGGGCTCAGTATAAGTGAGTACACCCCTGTATTATCAGTACATTATATATACAGGGCTCAGTATAAGTGAGTACACCCCTGTGTTATCAGTACATTATATATACAGGGCTCAGTATAAGTGAGTACACCCCTGTATTATCAGTACATTATATATACAGGGCTCAGCATAAGTGAGTACACCCCTGTATTATCAGTACATTATATATACAGGGCTCAGTATAAGTGAGTACACCCCTGTATTATCAGTACATTATATATACAGGGCTCCGCATAAGTGAGTACACCCCTGTATTATCAGTACATTATATATACAGGGCTCAGTATAAGTGAGTACACCCCTGTTTTATCAGTACATTATATATACAGTGCTCAGTATAAGTGAGTACACCCCTGTATTATCAGTACATTATATATATGGCTCAGCATAAGTGAGTACACCCCTGTATTATCAGCACATTATATATACAGGGCTCAGTATAAGTGAGTACACCCCTGTATTATCAGTACATTATATATACAGGGCTCAGTATAAGTGAGTACACCCCTGTGTTATCAGTACATTATATATACAGGGCTCAGTATAAGTGAGTACACCCCTGTATTATCAGTACATTACATATACAGGGCTCAGCATAAGTGAGTACACCCCTGTATTATCAGTACATTATATATACAGCGCTCAGCATAAGTGAGTACACCCCTTTATTATCAGTACATTATATATACAGGGCTCAGTATAAGTGAGTACACCCCCGTATTATCAGTACATTATATATACAGGGCTCAGCATAAGTGAGTACACCCCTGTATTATCAGTACATTATATATACAGGGCTCAGTATAAGTGAGTGCACCCCTGTATTATCAGTACATTAAATACACAGGGCTCAGTATAAGTGAGTACACCCCTGTATTATCAGTACATTATATATACAGCGCTCAGTATAAGTGAGTACACCCCTGTATTATCAGCACATTATATATACAGGGCTCAGTATAAGTGAGTACACCCCTGTATTATCAGTACATTATATATACAGGGCTCAGTATAAGTGATTACACCCCTGTATTATCAGTACATTATATATACAGCGCTCAGTATAAGTGAGTACACCCCTGTATTATCAGTACATTAAATACACAGGGCTCAGTATAAGTGAGTACACCCCTGTATTATCAGTACATTATATATACAGCGCTCAGTATAAGTGAGTACACCCCTGTATTATCAGTACATTATATATACAGGGCTCAGTATAAGTGAGTGCACCCCTGTATTATCAGTACATTAAATACACAGGGCTCAGTATAAGTGAGTACACCCCTGTATTATCAGTACATTATATATACAGCGCTCAGTATAAGTGAGTACACCCCTGTATTATCAGCACATTATATATACAGGGCTCAGTATAAGTGATTACACCCCTGTATTATCAGTACATTATATATACAGGGCTCAGTATAAGTGAGTGCACCCCTGTATTATCAGTACATTAAATACACAGGGCTCAGTATAAGTGAGTACACCCCTGTATTATCAGTACAATATATATACAGGGATCAGTATAAGTGAGTACACCCCTGTATTATCAGTACAATATATATACAGGGATCAGTATAAGTGAGTACACCCCTGTATTATCAGTACATTATATATACAGGGCTCAGTATAAGTGAGTACACCCCTGTATTATCAGTACATTATATATATGGCTCAGCATAAGTGAGTACACCCCTGTATTATCAGCACATTAAATACACAGGGTTCAGTATAAGTGAGTACACCCCTGTATTATCAGTACATTATATATACATCGCTCAGCATAAGTGAGTACACCCTGTATTATCAGTACATTATATATATGGCTCAGCATAAGTGAGTACACCCCTGTATTATCAGTACATTATATAAACAGTGCTCAGTATAAGTGAGTACACCCCTCTATTATCAGTACATTATATATACAGTGCTCAGTATAAGTGAGTACACCCCTGTATTATCAGTACATTATATATACAGCGCTCAGCATAAGTGAGTACACCCCTTTATTATCAGTACATTATATATACAGGGCTCAGTATAAGTGAGTACACCCCCGTATTATCAGTACATTATATATACAGCGCTCAGCATAAGTGAGTACACCCCTGTATTATCAGTACATTATATATACAGGGCTCAGTATAAGTGAGTGCACCCCTGTATTATCAGTACATTAAATACACAGGGCTCAGTATAAGTGAGTACACCCCTGTATTATCAGTACATTATATATACAGCGCTCAGTATAAGTGAGTACACCCCTGTATTATCAGCACATTATATATACAGGGCTCAGTATAAGTGAGTACACCCCTGTATTATCAGTACATTATATATACAGGGCTCAGTATAAGTGATTACACCCCTGTATTATCAGTACATTATATATACAGCGCTCAGTATAAGTGAGTACACCCCTGTATTATCAGTACATTAAATACACAGGGCTCAGTATAAGTGAGTACACCCCTGTATTATCAGTACATTATATATACAGCGCTCAGTATAAGTGAGTACACCCCTGTATTATCAGTACATTATATATACAGGGCTCAGTATAAGTGAGTGCACCCCTGTATTATCAGTACATTAAATACACAGGGCTCAGTATAAGTGAGTACACCCCTGTATTATCAGTACATTATATATACAGCGCTCAGTATAAGTGAGTACACCCCTGTATTATCAGCACATTATATATACAGGGCTCAGTATAAGTGATTACACCCCTGTATTATCAGTACATTATATATACAGGGCTCAGCATAAGTGAGTACACCCCTGTATTATCAGTACATTATATATACAGGGCTCAGCATAAGTGAGTACACCCCTGTATTATCAGTACATTAAATACACAGGGCTCAGTATAAGTGAGTACACCCCTGTATTATCAGTACAATATATATACAGAGCTCAGTATAAGTGAGTACACCCCTGTATTATCAGTACATTATATATACAGAGCTCAGTATAAGTGAGTACACCCCTGTATTATCAGTACATTATATATACAGGGCTCAGCATAAGTGAGTACACCCCTGTATTATCAGTACATTAAATACACAGGGCTCAGTATAAGTGAGTACACCCCTGTATTATCAGTACAATATATATACAGGGATCAGTATAAGTGAGTACACCCCTGTATTATCAGTACAATATATATACAGGGATCAGTATAAGTGAGTACACCCCTGTATTATCAGTACATTATATATACAGGGCTCAGTATAAGTGAGTACACCCCTGTATTATCAGTACATTATATATATGGCTCAGCATAAGTGAGTACACCCCTGTATTATCAGCACATTAAATACACAGGGTTCAGTATAAGTGAGTACACCCCTGTATTATCAGTACATTATATATACATCGCTCAGCATAAGTGAGTACACCCCTGTATTATCAGTACATTATATATACAGGGCTCCGCATAAGTGAGTACACCCCTGTATTATCAGTACATTATATATACAGGGCTCAGTATAAGTGAGTACACCCCTGTTTTATCAGTACATTATATATACAGTGCTCAGTATAAGTGAGTACACCCCTGTATTATCAGTACATTATATATATGGCTCAGCATAAGTGAGTACACCCCTGTATTATCAGCACATTATATATACAGGGCTCAGTATAAGTGAGTACACCCCTGTATTATCAGTACATTATATATACAGGGCTCAGTATAAGTGAGTACACCCCTGTGTTATCAGTACATTATATATACAGGGCTCAGTATAAGTGAGTACACCCCTGTATTATCAGTACATTATATATACAGGGCTCAGCATAAGTGAGTACACCCCTGTATTATCAGTACATTATATATACAGGGCTCAGTATAAGTGAGTACACCCCTGTATTATCAGTACATTATATATACAGGGCTCCGCATAAGTGAGTACACCCCTGTATTATCAGTACATTATATATACAGGGCTCAGTATAAGTGAGTACACCCCTGTTTTATCAGTACATTATATATACAGTGCTCAGTATAAGTGAGTACACCCCTGTATTATCAGTACATTATATATATGGCTCAGCATAAGTGAGTACACCCCTGTATTATCAGCACATTATATATACAGGGCTCAGTATAAGTGAGTACACCCCTGTATTATCAGTACATTATATATACAGGGCTCAGTATAAGTGAGTACACCCCTGTGTTATCAGTACATTATATATACAGGGCTCAGTATAAGTGAGTACACCCCTGTATTATCAGTACATTACATATACAGGGCTCAGCATAAGTGAGTACACCCCTGTATTATCAGTACATTATATATACAGCGCTCAGTATAAGTGAGTACACCCCTGTATTATCAGTACATTATATATACAGGGCTCAGCGTAAGTGAGTACACCCCTGTATTATCAGTACATTATATATACAGTGCTCAGTATAAGTGAGTACACCCCTGTATTATCAGTACATTATATATACAGGGCTCAGTATAAGTGAGTACACCCCTGTATTATCAGTACATTATACAGTATATACAGCGCTCAGTATAAGTGAGTACACCCCTGTATTATCAGTACATTATATATATGGCTCAGCATAAGTGAGTACACCCCTGTATTATCAGCACATTATATATACAGGGCTCAGTATAAGTGAGTACACCCCTGTATTATCAGTACATTATATATACAGTGCTCAGTATAAGTGAGTACACCCCTCTATTATCAGTACAGTATATATACAGGGCTCAGTATAAGTGAGTACACCACTGTATTATCAGTACATTATATATACAGTGCTCAGTATAAGTGAGTACACCCCTCTATTATCAGTACAGTATATATACAGGGCTCAGCATAAGTGAGTACACCACTGTATTATCAGTACATTATATATACAGTGCTCAGTATAAGTGAGTACACCCCTCTATTATCAGTACAGTATATATACAGGGCTCAGTATAAGTGAGTACACCCCTGTATTATCAGAACATTATATATACAGCGCTCAGTATAAGTGAGTACACCCCTGTATTATCAGTACATTATATATACAGCGCTCAGTATAAGTGAGTACACCCCTGAATTATCAGTACATTATATATACAGGGCTCAGTATAAGTGAGCACACCCCTGTATTATCAGTACATTATATATACAGCGCTCAGTATAAGTGAGTACACCCCTGTATTATCAGTACATTATATATACAGGGCTCAGCATAAGTGAGTACACCCCTGTATTATCAGTACATTATATATACAGGGCTCAGCATAAGTGAGTACACCCCTGAATTATCAGTACATTATATATACAGGGCTCAGTATAAGTGAGCACACCCCTGTATTATCAGTACATTATATATACAGGGCTCAGTATAAGTGAGTTCACCCCTGTATTATCAGTATAAGTGAGTACACCCCTGTATTATCAGTACATTATATATACAGCGCTCAGCATAAGTGAGTACACCCCTGTATTATCAGTACATTATATATACAGTGCTCAGTATAAGTGATTACACCCCTGTATTATCAGTACATTATATATAGTGCTCAGTATAAGTGAGTACACCCCTGTATTATCAGTACATTATATATACAGGGCTCAGCATAAGTGAGTACACCCCTGTATTATCAGTACATTATATATACAGGGCTCAGCATAAGTGAATACACCCCTGTATTATCAGTACATTATATATACAGCGCTCAGTATAAGTGAGTACACCCCTGAATTATCAGTACATTATATATACAGGGCTCAGTATAAGTGAGCACACCCCTGTATTATCAGTACATTATATATACAGCGCTCAGTATAAGTGAGCACACCCCTGTATTATCAGTACATTATATATACAGGGCTCAGTATAAGTGAGTACACCCCTGTATTATCAGTACATTATATATACAGGGCTCAGTATAAGTGAGTACACCCCTGTATTATCAGTACATTATATATACAGTGCTCAGTATAAGTGAGTACACCCCTGTATTATCAGTACATTATATATACAGCGCTCAGTATAAGTGAGTACACCCCTGAATTATCAGTACATTATATATACAGGGCTCAGTATAAGTGAGCACACCCCTGTATTATCAGTACATTATATATACAGCGCTCAGTATAAGTGAGTACACCCCTGAATTATCAGTACATTATATATACAGGGCTCAGTATAAGTGAGCACACCCCTGTATTATCAGTACATTATATATACAGCGCTCAGTATAAGTGAGTACACCCCTGTATTATCAGTACATTATATATAGTGCTCAGTATAAGTGAATACACCCCTGTATTATCAGTACATTATATATACAGCGCTCAGTATAAGTGAGTACACCCCTGTATTATCAGTACATTATGTATACAGTACTCAGTATAAGTGAGTACACCCCTGTATTATCAGTACATTATATATACAGCGCTCAGCATAAGTGAGTACACCCCTGAATTATCAGTACATTATATATACAGGGCTCAGCATAAGTGAGTACACCCCTGTATTATCAGTACATTATATATACAGCGCTCAGTATAATTGAGTACACCCCTGTATTATCAGTACATTATATATACAGGGCTCAGCATAAGTGAGTACACCCCTGTATTATCAGTACATTATATATACAGCGCTCAGCATAAGTGAGTACACCCCTGTATTATCAGTACATTATATAAACAGTGCTCAGTATAAGTGAGTACACCCCTCTATTATCAGTACATTATATATATGGCTCAGCATAAGTGAGTACACCCCCGTATTATCAGTACATTATATATACAGCGCTCAGTATATGTGAGTACACCACTGTATTATCAGTACATTATATATACACCGCTCAGTATAAGTGAGTACACCCCTGTATTATCAGTACATTATATATACAGGGCTCAGTATAAGTGAGTACACCCCTGTATTATCAGTACATTATATATACAGGGCTCAGTATAAGTGAGTACACCCTGTATTATCAGTACATTATATACAGTGCTCAGTATAAGGGAGTACACCCCTGTATTATCAGTACATTATATATACAGGGCTCAGTATAAGTGAGTACACCCCTGTATTATCAGTACATTATATATACATCACTCAGGATAAGTGAGTACACCCCTGTATTATCAGTACATTATATATACATCGCTCAGTATAAGTGAGTACACCCCTCTATTATCAGTACATTATATATACAGGGCTCAGCATAAGTGAGTACACCCCTGTATTATCAGTACATTATATATACAGGGCACAGCATAAGTGAGTACACCCCTGTATTATCAGTACATTATATATACAGGGCTCAGTATAAGTGAGTACACCCCTGTATTATCAGTACATTATATATACAGGGCTCAGTATAAGTGAGTACACCCCTGTATTATCAGTACATTATATATACAGCGCTCAGTATAAGTGAGTACACCCCTGTATTATCAGTACATTATATATACAGGGCTCAGCATAAGTGAGTACACCCCTGTATTATCAGTACATTATATATACAGGGCTCAGCATAAGTGAGTACACCCCTGTATTATCAGTACATTATATATACAGGGCTCAGTATAAGTGAGTACACCCCTGTATTATCAGTACATTATATATACAGGGCTCAGTATAAGTGAGTACACCCTGTATTATCAGTACATTATATACAGTGCTCAGTATAAGGGAGTACACCCCTGTATTATCAGTACATTATATATACAGGGCTCAGTATAAGTGAGTACACCCCTGTATTATCAGTACATTATATATACATCACTCAGGATAAGTGAGTACACCCCTGTATTATCAGTACATTATATATACATCGCTCAGCATAAGTGAGTACACCCCTGTATTATCAGTACATTATATATACATCGCTCATCATAAGTGAGTACACCCCTGTATTATCAGTACATTATATATACAGGGCTCAGCATAAGTGAGTACACCCCTGTATTATCAGTACATTATATATACAGGGCTCAGTATAAGTGAGTAAACCCCTGTATTATCAGTACATTATATATACAGTGCTCAGTATAAGTGAGTGCACCCCTGTATTATCAGTACATTAAATACACAGGGCTCAGTATAAGTGAGTACACCCCTGTATTATCAGTACATTATATATACAGGGTTCAGTATAAGTGAGTACACCCCCGTATTATCAGTACATTATATATACAGCGCTCAGCATAAGTGAGTACACCCCTGTATTATCAGTACATTATATATACAGGGCTCAGTATAAGTGAGTGCACCCCTGTATTATCAGTACATTAAATACACAGGGCTCAGTATAAGTGAGTACACCCCTGTATTATCAGTACAATATATATACAGGGATCAGTATAAGTGAGTACACCCCTGTATTATCAGTACAATATATATACAGGGATCAGTATAAGTGAGTACACCCCTCTATTATGAGTACATTATATATACAGGGCTCAGTATAAGTGAGTACACCCCTGTATTATCAGTACATTATATATATGGCTCAGCATAAGTGAGTACACCCCTGTATTATCAGCACATTATATATACAGGGCTCAGTATAAGTGAGTACACCCCTGTATTATCAGTACATTATATATACAGTGCTCAGTATAAGTGAGTACACCCCTGTATTATCAGTACAATATATATACAGGGATCAGTATAAGTGAGTACACCCTGTATTATCAGTACATTATATATACAGGGCTCAGTATAAGTGAGTACACCCCTGTATTATCAGTACAATATATATACAGGGATCAGTATAAGTGAGTACACCCCTGTATTATCAGTACAATATACAGTCATATGAAAAAGTTTGGGCACCCCTATTAATCTTAAGCTTAATGTTTTATAACAATTGGTGTTTTTGCAACAGCTATTTCAGTTTGATATATGTAATAACTGTTGGACACAGTAATGTTTCTGCCTTGAAATGAGGTTTATTGTACTAACAGAAAATGTGCAATCTGCATTCAAACAAAATGTGACAGGTGCATAAGTATGGGCACCCCACCAGAAAAGTGACATTAATATTTAGTAGATCCTCCTTTTGCCTCTAGTCGCTTCCTGTAGCTTTTAATGAGTTCCTGGATCCTGGATGAAGGTATTTTTGACCATTCCTCTTTACAAAACAATTCCAGTTCCTGTAAGTTTGATGGTCGCCCCCGAGCATGGACAGCCCTCTTCAAATGATCCCACAGATGGTCAATGATATTCAGGTCTGGGGACTGGGATGGCTATTCCAGAACATTGTAGTTGTTCCTCTGCATGAATGCCTGAGTAGATTTGGAGCGGTGTTTTGGATCAGTCTTGCTGAAAGATCCATCCACTGCGTAACTTCAACTTTATCGCTGATTCTTGAACACTATTGTCAAGAATCTGCTGATACTGAGTGGAATCCATGCGTCCCTCAACTTTAACAAGATTCCCAGTGCCGGCATTGACCACACAGCCCCAAAGCATGATGGAACCTCCACCAAATTTTACTGTGGGTAGCAAGTGTTTTTCTTGGAATGCTGTGTTTTTTTGCCACCATGCATAACGCCTTTTTGTATGACCAAACAACTCAATCTTGGTTTCATCAGTCCACAGGACCTTCTTCCAAAAAGAAATTGGCTTCTCCAAATGTGCTTTTGCATACCTCAGCCGACTCTGTTTGTGCGTACTTGCAGAAACGGCTTCTTTCGCATCACTCTCCCATACAGCTTCTCCTTGTGCAAAGTGCGTTGTATAGTTGACCGATGCACAGTGACACCATCTGCAGCAAGTTGATGCTGCAGCTCTCTGGAGGTGGTCTGAGGATTGTCCTTGACTGATCTCACCATTCTTCTTCTCTGCCTTTCTGATGTTTTTCTTGTCCTGACACTTCTGGCCTTAACAAGAACTGTCCCTATGTTCTTCCATTTCCTTACTATGTTCCTCACAGTGGAAACTGACAGGTTAAATCTCTGAGACAGCTTTTTGTATCCTTCCCCTGAACAACTATGTTGAATAATCTTTGTTTTAAGATCATTTGACAGTTGTTTTGAGGAGCCCATGATGCCACTCTTCAGAGGAGATTCAAACATGAGAACAACTTGCAAGTGGCCACTTTAAGTAGCTTTTCTCATGATTGCATACACCTGGCTATGAAGTTCAAAGCTCAATGAGGTTACGAAACCAAAAAAAGTGCTTTAGTAAGTCAGTAAAAAGAAGGTAGGAGTATTTAAAACAAGAAAATGATAAGGGTGCCCATACTTATGCACCTGTCAAATTTTGTTTGAATGCAGATTGCACATTTTCTGTTAGTACAATAAACCTCATTTCAAGGCAGAAACATTACTGTGTCCAACAGTTATTACATATATCAAACTAAAAGAGCTGCTGCAAAAACACCAATTGTTATAAAACATTAAGCTTAAGATTAATAGGGGTGCCCAAACTTTTTCATATGACTGTATATACAGGGATCAGTATAAGTGAGTACACCCCTATATTATCAGTACATTATATATACAGGGCTCAGTATAAGTGAGTACACCCCTGTGTTATCAGTACATTATATATACAGGGCTCAGTATAAGTGAGTGCACCCCTGTATTATCAGTACATTATATATACAGGGCTCAGTATAAGAGAGTACACCCCTGTATTATCAGTACATTAAATACACAGGGCTCAGTATAAGTGAGTACACCCCTGTATTATCAGTACATTATATATACAGGGCTCAGTATAAGTGAGTACACCCCTGTATTATCAGTACATTATACAGTATATACAGCGCTCAGTATAAGTGAGTACACCCCTGTATTATCAGTACATTATATATATGGCTCAGCATAAGTGAGTACACCCCTGTATTATCAGTACATTATATATACAGGGCTCAGCATAAGTGAGTACACCCCTGTATTATCAGTACATTATATATACAGGGCTCAGCATAAGTGAGTACACCCCTGTATTATCAGTACATTATATATACAGTGCTCAGTATAAGTGAGTACACCCCTGTATTATCAGTACATTATATATACAGGGCTCAGTATAAGTGAGTACACCCCTGTATTATCAGTACATTATATATACAGCGCTCAGTATAAGTGAGTACACCCCTGTATTATCAGTACATTATATATACAGGGCTCAGTATAAGTGAGTACACCCCTGTATTATCAGTACATTATATATACAGCGCTCAGCGTAAGTGAGTACACCCCTGTATTATCAGTACATTATATAAACAGTGCTCAGTATAAGTGAGTACACCCCTGTATTATCAGTACATTATATATACAGTGCTCAGTAAAAGTGAGTACACCCCTGTATTATCAGTACATTATATATACAGGGCTCAGTATAAGTGAGTACACCCCCGTATTATCAGTACATTATATATGCAGCGCTCAGTATAAGTGAGTACACCCCTGTATTATCAGTACATTATATATACAGGGCTCAGCATAAGTGAGTACACCCCTGTATTATCAGTACATTATATATACAGGGCTCAGTATAAGTGAGTACACCCCTGTATTATCAGTACATTATATATACAGGGCTCAGTATAAGTGAGTACACCCCTGTATTATCAGTACATTATATATACAGTGCTCAGTATAAGTGAGTACACCCCTGTATTATCAGTACATTATATATACAGCGCTCAGTATAAGTGAGTACACCCCTGTATTATCAGTACATTATATATACAGTGCTCAGCATAAGTGAGTACACCCCTGTATTATCAGTACATTATATATACAGGGCTCAGCATAAGTGAGTACACCCCTGTATTATCAGTACATTATATATACAGGGCTCAGTATAAGTGAGTACACCCCTGTGTTATCAGTACATTATATATACAGGGCTCAGTATAAGTGAGTACACCCCTGTATTATCAGTACATTATATATACAGCGCTCAGTATAAGTGAGTACACCCCTGTATTATCAGTACATTATATATACAGGGCTCAGCATAAGTGAGTACACCCCTGTATTATCAGTACATTATATATACAGGGCTCAGTATAAGTGAGTACACCCCTGTGTTATCAGTACATTATATATACAGGGCTCAGTATAAGTGAGTACACCCCTGTATTATCAGTACATTATATATACAGCGCTCAGTATAAGTGAGTACACCCCTGTATTATCAGTACATTATATATACAGGGCTCAGTATAAGTGAGTACACCCCTGTATTATCAGTACATTATACAGTATATACAGCGCTCAGTATAAGTGAGTACACCCCTGTATTATCAGTACATTATATATATGGCTCAGCATAAGTGAGTACACCCCTGTATTATCAGCACATTATATATACAGGGCTCAGTATAAGTGAGTACACCCCTGTATTATCAGTACATTATATATACAGTGCTCAGTATAAGTGAGTACACCCCTCTATTATCAGTACAGTATATATACAGGGCTCAGTATAAGTGAGTACACCACTGTATTATCAGTACATTATATATACAGTGCTCAGTATAAGTGAGTACACCCCTCTATTATCAGTACAGTATATATACAGGGCTCAGCATAAGTGAGTACACCACTGTATTATCAGTACATTATATATACAGTGCTCAGTATAAGTGAGTACACCCCTCTATTATCAGTACATTATATATACAGCGCTCAGTATAAGTGAGTACACCCCTGTATTATCAGTACATTATATATACAGTGCTCAGTATAAGTGAGTACACCCCTCTATTATCAGTACAGTATATATACAGGGCTCAGCATAAGTGAGTACACCACTGTATTATCAGTACATTATATATACAGGGCTCAGTATAAGTGAGTACACCCCTGTATTATCAGTACATTATATATACAGCGCTCAGTATAAGTGAGTACACCCCTGTATTATCAGTACATTATATATACAGCGCTCAGTATAAGTGAGTACACCCCTGAATTATCAGTACATTATATATACAGGGCTCAGTATAAGTGAGCACACCCCTGTATTATCAGTACATTATATATACAGCGCTCAGTATAAGTGAGTACACCCCTGTATTATCAGTACATTATATATACAGGGCTCAGCATAAGTGAGTACA
Source organism: Phyllobates terribilis (assembly GCF_046119375.1). NCBI lineage: Eukaryota > Metazoa > Chordata > Amphibia > Anura > Dendrobatidae > Phyllobates > Phyllobates terribilis. Next base: position 7,878,123 of record NW_027362764.1, on the reverse strand, counting down.
CCCCTGTATTATCAGTACATTATATATACAGGGCTCAGCATAAGTGAGTACACCCCTGAATTATCAGTACATTATATATACAGGGCTCAGTATAAGTGAGCACACCCCTGTATTATCAGTACATTATATATACAGGGCTCAGTATAAGTGAGTTCACCCCTGTATTATCAGTATAAATGAGTACACCCCTGTATTATCAGTACATTATATATACAGCGCTCAGTATAAGTGAGTACACCCCTGTATTATCAGTACATTATATATACAGGGCTCAGCATAAGTGAGTACACCCCTGTATTATCAGTACATTATATATACAGGGCTCAGCATAAGTGAGTACACCCCTGTATTATCAGTACATTATATATACAGCGCTCAGTATAAGTGAGTACACCCCTGAATTATCAGTACATTATATATACAGGGCTCAGTATAAGTGAGCACACCCCTGTATTATCAGTACATTGTATATACAGCGCTCAGTATAAGTGAGTACACCCCTGTATTATCAGTACATTATATATACAGCGCTCAGTATAAGTGAGTACACCCCTCTATTATCAGTACAGTATATATACAGGGCTCAGTATAAGTGATTACACCCCTGTATTATCAGTACATTATATATACAGCGCTCAGCATAAGTGAGTACACCCCTGTATTATCAGTACATTATATATACAGCGCTCAGTATAAGTGAGTACACCCCTGTATTATCAGTACATTATGAATACAGTACTCAGTATAAGTGAGTACACCCCTGTATTATCAGTACATTATATATACAGTGCTCAGTATAAGTGAGTACACCCCTCTATTATCAGTACAGTATATATACAGGGCTCAGTATAAGTGAGTACATCCCTGTATTATCAGTACATTATATATACAGGGCTCAGCATAAGTGAGTACACCCCTGTATTATCAGTACATTATATATATAGCGCTCAGTATAAGTGAGTACACCCCTGAATTATCAGTACATTATATATACAGGGCTCAGCATAAGTGAGTACACCCCTGTATTATCAGTACATTATATATACAGCGCTCAGTATAAGTGAGTACACCCCTGTATTATCAGTACATTATATATACAGGGCTCAGCATAAGTGAGTACACCCCTGTATTATCAGTACATTATATATACAGCGCTCAGCATAAGTGAGTACACCCCTGTATTATCAGTACATTATATAAACAGTGCTCAGTATAAGTGAGTACACCCCTCTATTATCAGTACATTATATATATGGCTCAGCATAAGTGAGTACACCCCTGTATTATCAGTACATTATATATACAGTGCTCAGTATAAGTGAGTACACCCCTGTATTATCAGTACATTATATATACACCGCTCAGTATAAGTGAGTACACCCCTGTATTATCAGTACAATGTATATACAGCGCTCAGTATAAGTGAGTACACCCCCGTATTATCAGTACATTATATATACAGCGCTCAGTATAAGTGAGTACACCCCTCTATTATCAGTACATTATATATACAGGGCTCAGCATAAGTGAGTACACCCCTGTATTATCAGTACATTATATATACAGGGCACAGCATAAGTGAGTACACCCCTGTATTATCAGTACATTATATATACAGGGCTCAGTATAAGTGAGTACACCCCTGTATTATCAGTACATTATATATACAGCGCTCAGTATAAGTGAGTACACCCCTGTATTATCAGTACATTATATATACAGGGCTCAGCATAAGTGAGTACACCCCTGTATTATCAGTACATTATATATACAGGGCTCAGCATAAGTGAGTACACCCCTGTATTATCAGTACATTATATATACAGGGCTCAGTATAAGTGAGTACACCCCTGTATTATCAGTACATTATATATACAGGGCTCAGTATAAGTGAGTACACCCTGTATTATCAGTACATTATATACAGTGCTCAGTATAAGGGAGTACACCCCCTGTATTATCAGTACATTATATATACATCACTCAGGATAAGTGAGTACACCCCTGTATTATCAGTACATTATATATACATCGCTCAGCATAAGTGAGTACACCCCTGTATTATCAGTACATTATATATACATCGCTCAGCATAAGTGAGTACACCCCTGTATTATCAGTACATTATATATACAGGGCTCAGCATAAGTGAGTACACCCCTGTATTATCAGTACATTATATATACAGGGCTCAGTATAAGTGAGTGCACCCCTGTATTATCAGTACATTAAATACACAGGGCTCAGTATAAGTGAGTACACCCCTGTATTATCAGTACAATATATATACATCGCTCAGCATAAGTGAGTACACCCCTGTATTATCAGTACATTATATATACAGGGCTCAGTATAAGTGAGTACACCCCTGTATTATCAGTACATTATATATACAGGGATCAGTATAAGTGAGTACACCCCCGTATTATCAGTACATTATATATACAGCGCTCAGTATAAGTGAGTACACCCCCGTATTATCAGTACATTATATATACAGTGCTCAGCATAAGTGAGTACACCCCTGTATTATCAGTACATTATACAGTATATACAGCGCTCAGTATAAGTGAGTACACCCCTGTATTATCAGTACATTATATATATGGCTCAGCATAAGTGAGTACACCCCTGTATTATCAGTACATTATATATACAGGGCTCAGTATAAGTGAGTACACCCCTGTATTATCAGTACATTATCTATACAGCGCTCAGTATAAGTGAGTACACCCCTGTATTATCAGTACATTATATATACAGGGCTCAGCATAAGTGAGTACACCCCTGTATTATCAGTACATTATATATACAGGGCTCAGCATAAGTGAGTACACCCCTGTATTATCAGTACATTATATATACAGGGCTCAGTATAAGTGAGTACACCCCTGTATTATCAGTACATTATATATACAGGGCTCAGTATAAGTGAGTACACCCTGTATTATCAGTACATTATATACAGTGCTCAGTATAAGGGAGTACACCCCCTGTATTATCAGTACATTATATATACATCACTCAGGATAAGTGAGTACACCCCTGTATTATCAGTACATTATATATACATCGCTCAGCATAAGTGAGTACACCCCTGTATTATCAGTACATTATATATACATCGCTCAGCATAAGTGAGTACACCCCTGTATTATCAGTACATTATATATACAGGGCTCAGCATAAGTGAGTACACCCCTGTATTATCAGTACATTATATATACAGTGCTCAGTATAAGTGAGTGCACCCCTGTATTATCAGTACATTAAATACACAGGGCTCAGTATAAGTGAGTACACCCCTGTATTATCAGTACAATATATATACATCGCTCAGCATAAGTGAGTACACCCCTGTATTATCAGTACATTATATATACAGGGCTCAGTATAAGTGAGTACACCCCTGTATTATCAGTACATTATATATACAGGGCTCAGTATAAGTGAGTACACCCCCGTATTATCAGTACATTATATATACAGCGCTCAGTATAAGTGAGTACACCCCCGTATTATCAGTACATTATATATACAGTGCTCAGCATAAGTGAGTACACCCCTGTATTATCAGTACATTATACAGTATATACAGCGCTCAGTATAAGTGAGTACACCCCTGTATTATCAGTACATTATATATATGGCTCAGCATAAGTGAGTACACCCCTGTATTATCAGTACATTATATATACAGGGCTCAGCATAAGTGAGTAAACCCCTGTATTATCAGCACATTATATATACAGGGCTCAGTATAAGTGAGTACACCCCTGTATTATCTGTACATTATATATACAGCGCTCAGTATAAGTGAGTACACCCCTGTATTATCAGTACATTATATATACAGCGCTCAGTATAAGTGAGTACACCCCCTGTATTATCAGTACATTATATATACAGGGCTCAGTATAAGTGAGTACACCCCTGTATTATCAGTACATTATATATACATCGCTCAGCATAAGTGAGTACACCCCTGTATTATCAGTACATTATATATACAGGGCTCAGTATAAGTGAGTACACCCCTGTATTATCAGTACATTATATATACAGTGCTCAGTATAAGTGAGTACACCCCTGTATTATCAGTACATTATATATACAGGGCTCAGTATAAGTGAGTACACCCCTGTATTATCAGTACAGTATATATACAGTGCTCAGTATAAGTGAGTACACCCCTGTATTATCAGTACATTATATATACAGTGCTCAGTATAAGTGAGTACACCCCTGTATTATCAGTACATTATATATACAGGGCTCAGTATAAGTGAGTACACCCCTGTATTATCAGTACAGTATATATACAGTGCTCAGTATAAGTGAGTACACCCCTGTATTATCAGTACATTATATATACAGGGCTCAGTATAAGTGAGTACACCCCTGTATTATCAGTACATTATATATATGGCTCAGCATAAGTGAGTACACCCCCGTATTATCAGTACATTATATATACAGGGCTCAGTATAAGTGAGTACACCCCTGTATTATCAGTACATTATATATACAGGGCTCAGTATAAGTGAGTACACCCCTGTATTATCAGTACATTATATATACAGGGCTCAGTATAAGTGAGTACACCCCTGTATTATCAGTACATTATATATACAGGGCTCAGTATAAGTGAGTACACCCCTGTATTATCAGTACATTATATATACAGGGCTCAGTATAAGTGAGTACACCCCTGTATTATCAGTATATTAAATATACAAGGCTCAGCATAAGTGAGTACACCCCTGTATTATCAGTACATTATATATACAGGGCTCAGTATAAGTGAGTACACCCCTGTATTATCAGTACATTATATATACAGGGCTCAGTATAAGTGAGTACACCCCTGTATTATCAGTACATTATATATACAGCGCTCAGTATAAGTGAGTACACCCCTGTATTATCAGTACATTATATATACAGCGCTCAGTATAAGTGAGTACACCCCTGTATTATCAGTACATTATATATACAGTGCTCAGTATAAGTGAGTACACCCCTGTATTATCAGTACATTATATATACATCGCTCAGCATAAGTGAGTACACCCCTGTATTATCAGTACATTATATATACAGGGCTCAGTATAAGTGAGTACACCACTCTATTATCAGTACATTATATATACAGCGCTCAGTATAAGTGAGTACACCCCTGTATTATCAGTACATTATATATACAGGGCTCAGTATAAGTGAGTACACCCCTGTATTATCAGTACATTATACAGTATATACAGCGCTCAGTATAAGTGAGTACACCCCTGTATTATCAGTACATTATATATATGGCTCAGCATAAGTGAGTACACCCCTGTATTATCAGTACATTATATATACAGGGCTCAGCATAAGTGAGTACACCCCTGTATTATCAGTACATTATATATACAGGGCTCAGTATAAGTGAGTACACCACTCTATTATCAGTACATTATATATACAGTGCTCAGCATAAGTGAGTACACCCCTGTATTATCAGTACATTATACAGTATATACAGCGCTCAGTATAAGTGAGTACACCCCTGTATTATCAGTACATTATATATATGGCTCAGCATAAGTGAGTACACCCCTGTATTATCAGTACATTATATATACAGGGCTCAGCATAAGTGAGTACACCCCTGTATTATCAGTACATTATATATACAGGGCTCAGTATAAGTGAGTACACCCCTGTATTATCAGTACATTATATATACAGGGCTCAGCATAAGTGAGTACACCCCTGTATTATCAGTACATTATATATACAGCGCTCAGTATAAGTGAGTACACCCCTGTATTATCAGTACATTATATATACAGTGCTCAGTATAAGTGAGTACACCCCTGTATTATCAGTACATTATATATACAGGGCTCAGTATAAGTGAGTACACCCCTGTATTATCAGTACATTATATATACAGGGCTCAGTATAAGTGAGTACACCCCTGTATTATCAGTACATTATACAGTATATACAGCGCTCAGTATAAGTGAGTACACCCCTGTATTATCAGTACATTATATATATGGCTCAGCATAAGTGAGTACACCCCTGTATTATCAGTACATTATATATACAGGGCTCAGCATAAGTGAGTACACCCCTGTATTATCAGTACATTATATATACAGGGCTCAGTATAAGTGAGTACACCACTCTATTATCAGTACATTATATATACAGTGCTCAGCATAAGTGAGTACACCCCTGTATTATCAGTACATTATACAGTATATACAGCGCTCAGTATAAGTGAGTACACCCCTGTATTATCAGTACATTATATATATGGCTCAGCATAAGTGAGTACACCCCTGTATTATCAGTACATTATATATACAGGGCTCAGCATAAGTGAGTACACCCCTGTATTATCAGTACATTATATATACAGGGCTCAGTATAAGTGAGTACACCCCTGTATTATCAGTACATTATATATACAGGGCTCAGCATAAGTGAGTACACCCCTGTATTATCAGTACATTATATATACAGCGCTCAGTATAAGTGAGTACACCCCTGTATTATCAGTACATTATATATACAGTGCTCAGTATAAGTGAGTACACCCCTGTATTATCAGTACATTATATATACAGGGCTCAGTATAAGTGAGTACACCCCTGTATTATCAGTACATTATATATACAGGGCTCAGTATAAGTGAGTACACCCCTGTATTATCAGTACATTATATATACAGGGCTCAGTATAAGTGAGTACACCCTGTATTATCAGTACATTATATAAACAGTGCTCAGTATAAGTGAGTACACCCCTGTATTATCAGTACATTATATATACAGGGCTCAGCATAAGTGAGTACACCCCTGTATTATCAGGACATTATATATACAGCGCTCAGTATAAGTGAGTACACCCCTGTATTATCAGCACAATGTATATACAGCGCTCAGTATAAGTGAGTACACCCCTGTATTATCAGTATATTATATATACAGCGCTCAGTATAAGTGAGTACACCCCTGTATTATCAGTATATTATATATACAGTGCTCAGTATAAGTGAGTACACCCCTGTATTATCAGTACAGTATATAAACAGTGCTCAGTAAAAGTGAGTACACCCCTATATTATCAGTACATTATATAAACAGTGCTCAGTATAAGTGAGTACACCCCTCTATTATCAGTACATTATATATACAGTGCTCAGTATAAGTGAGTACACCCCTATATTATCAGTACATTATATATACAGCGCTCAGCATAAGTGAGTACACCCTTTTATTATCAGTACATTATATATATGGCTCAGCATAAGTGAGTACACCCTTGTATTATCAGTACATTATATATACAGCGCTCAGTATAAGTGAGTACACCCCTGTATTATCAGTACAATGTATATACAGCGCTCAGTATAAGTGAGTACACCCCCGTATTATCAGTACATTATATATGCAGCGCTCAGTATAAGTGAGTACACCTCTGTATTATCAGTACATTATATATACAGTGCTCAGTATAAGTGAGTACACCCCTGTATTATCAGTACATTATATATACAGCGCTCAGCATAAGTGAGTACACCCCTGTATTATCAGTACATTATATATGCAGCGCTCAGTATAAGTGAGTACACCCCTGTATTATCAGTACATTATATATACAGGGCTCAGTATAAGTGAGTACACCCCTGTATTATCAGTACATTATATATACAGGGCTCAGTATAAGTGAGTACACCCCTGTATTATCAGTACATTATATATACAGGGCTCAGTTTAAGTGAGTACACCCCGGTATTATCAGTACATTATATATACAGGGCTCAGTATAAGTGTGTACACCCCTGTATTATCAGTACATTATATATACATCGCTCAGCATAAGTGAGTACACCCCTGTATTATCAGTAGATTATATATACAGGGCTCAGTATAAGTGAGTACACCCCTGTATTATCAGTATATTATATATATGGCTCAGCATAAGTGAGTACACCCCTGTATTATCAGCACATTAAATAAACAGGGCTCAGTATAAGTGAGTACACCCCTGTATTATCAGTACATTATATATACATCGCTCAGCATAAGTGAGTACACCCCTGTATTATCAGTACATTATATATACAGCGCTCAGCATAAGTGAGTACACCCCTGTATTATCAGTACATTATATATACAGGGCTCAGTATAAGTGAGTACACCCCTGTATTATCAGTAGATTATGTATACAGGGCTCAGTATAAGTGAGTACACCCCTGTATTATCAGTACATTATATATACAGGGCTCAGCATAAGTGAGTACACCCCTGTATTATCAGTACATTATATATACAGCGCTCAGTATAAGTGAGTACACCCCTGTATTATCAGTAGATTATATATACAGGGCTCAGTATAAGTGAGTACACCCCTGTATTATCAGTACATTATATATACAGGGCTCAGTATAAGTGAGTACACCCCTGTATTATCAGTATATTATATATATGGCTCAGCATAAGTGAGTACACCCCTGTATTATCAGCACATTAAATACACAGGGCTCAGTATAAGTGAGTACACCCCTGTATTATCAGTACATTATATATACATCGCTCAGCATAAGTGAGTACACCCCTGTATTATCAGTACATTATACAGTATATACAGCGCTCAGTATAAGTGAGTACACCCCTGTATTATCAGTACATTATATATATGGCTCAGCATAAGTGAGTACACCCCTGTATTATCAGTACATTATATATACAGGGCTCAGCATAAGTGAGTACACCCCTGTATTATCAGTACATTATATATACAGCGCTCAGTATAAGTGAGTACACCCCTGTATTATCAGTACATTATATATACAGCGCTCAGCATAAGTGAGTACACCCCTGTATTATCAGTACATTATATATACAGGGCTCAGTATAAGTGAGTACACCCCTGTATTATCAGTACATTATATATACAGCGCTCAGCATAAGTGAGTACACCCCTGTATTATCAGTACATTATATATACAGCACTCAGTATAAGTGAGTACACCCCTGTATTATCAGTACATTATATATACAGTGCTCAGTATAAGTGATTACACCCCTGTATTATCAGTAGATTATATATACAGGGCTCAGTATAAGTGAGTACACCCCTGTATTATCAGTACATTATATATACAGGGCTCAGCATAAGTGAGTACACCCCTGTATTATCAGTACATTATATATACAGCGCTCAGTATAAGTGAGTACACCCCTGTATTATCAGTACATTATATATACAGGGCTCAGTATAAGTGAGTACACCCCTGTATTATCAGTACATTATATATACAGCGCTCAGTATAAGTGAGTACACCCCTGTATTATCAGTACATTATATATACAGCACTCAGTATAAGTGAGTACACCCCTGTATTATCAGTACATTATATATACAGTGCTCAGTATAAGTGAGTACACCCCTGTATTATCAGTACATTATATATACAGGGCTCAGCATAAGTGAGTACAGCCCTGTATTATCAGTAGATTATATATACAGGGCTCAGCATAAGTGAGTACACCCCTGTATTATCAGTACATTATATATACAGGGCTCAGAATAAGTGAGTACACCCCTGTATTATCAGTAGATTATATATACAGTGCTCAGTATAAGTGATTACACCCCTGTATTATCAGTAGATTATATATACAGGGCTCAGTATAAGTGAGTACACCCCTGTATTATCAGTACATTATATATACAGCGCTCAGTATAAGTGAGTACACCCCTGTATTATCAGTACAGTATATATACAGCACTCAGCATAAGTGAGTACACCCCTGTATTATCAGTACATTATATATACAGCGCTCAGTATAAGTGAGTACACCCCTGTATTATCAGTACATTATATATATGGCTCAGCATAAGTGAGTACACCCCGGTATTATCAGTACATTATAGATACAGAGCTCAGTATAAGTGAGTACACCCCTGTATTATCAGTACATTATATATACAGTGCTCAGCATAAGTGAGTACACCCCTGTATTATCAGTAGATTATATATACAGGGCTCAGTATAAGTGAGTACACCCCTGTATTATCAGTACATTATATATACAGTGCTCAGTATAAGTGAGTACACCCCTGTATTATCAGTACATTATATATATGGCTCAGCATAAGTGAGTACACCCCGGTATTATCAGTACATTATAGATACAGAGCTCAGTATAAGTGAGTACACCCCTGTATTATCAGTACATTATATATACAGCGCTCAGTATAAGTGAGTACACCCCTGTATTATCAGTACATTATATATATGGCTCAGCATAAGTGAGTACACCCCTGTATTATCAGTACATTATATATACAGCGCTCAGCATAAGTGAGTACACCCCTGTATTATCAGTAGATTATATATACAGGGCTCAGTATAAGTGAGTACACCCCTGTATTATCAGTACATTATATATACAGGGCTCAGCATAAGTGAGTACACCCCTGTATTATCAGTACATTATATATACAGTGCTCAGCATAAGTGAGTACACCCCTGTATTATCAGTAGATTATATATACAGGGCTCAGTATAAGTGAGTACACCCCTGTATTATCAGTACATTATATATACAGGGCTCAGCATAAGTGAGTACACCCCTGTATTATCAGTAGATTATATATACAGTGCTCAGTATAAGTGATTACACCCCTGTATTATCAGTAGATTATATATACAGGGCTCAGTATAAGTGAGTACACCCCTGTATTATCAGTACATTATATATACAGGGCTCAGCATAAGTGAGTACACCCCTGTATTATCAGTACATTATATATACAGCGCTCAGTATAAGTGAGTACACCCCTGTATTATCAGTACATTATATATACAGGGCTCAGTATAAGTGAGTACACCCCTGTATTATCAGTACATTATATATACAGCGCTCAGTATAAGTGAGTACACCCCTGTATTATCAGTACATTATATATACAGGGCTCAGTATAAGTGAGTACACCCCTGTATTATCAGTACATTATATATACAGCGCTCAGTATAAGTGAGTACACCCCTGTATTATCAGTACATTATATATACAGCGCTCAGTATAAGTGAGTACACCCCTGTATTATCAGTACATTATATATACAGTGCTCAGTATAAGTGATTACACCCCTGTATTATCAGTACATTATATATACAGCGCTCAGTATAAGTGAGTACACCCCTGTATTATCAGTATATTATATATACAGTGCTCAGTATAAGTGAGTACACCCCTGTATTATCAGTACATTATATATACAGCGCTCAGTATAAGTGAGTACACCCCTGTATTATCAGTACATTATATACACAGGGCTCAGTATAAGTGAGTACACCCCCTGTATTATCAGTACATTATATATACAGCGCTCAGTATAAGTGAGTACACCCCCTGTATTATCAGTAGATTATATATACAGGGCTCAGTATAAGTGAGTACACCCCTGTATTATCAGTACATTATATATACAGGGCTCAGTATAAGTGAGTACACCCCTGTATTATCAGTACATTATATATACAGGGCTCAGCATAAGTGAGTACACCCCTGTATTATCAGTACATTATATATACAGCGCTCAGTATAAGTGAGTACACCCCTGTATTATCAGTACATTATATATACAGCGCTCAGCATAAGTGAGTACACCCCTGTATTATCAGTACATTATATATACAGCGCTCAGTATAAGTGAGTACACCCCTGTATTATCAGTAGATTATATATACAGCGCTCAGTATAAGTGAGTACACCCCTGTATTATCAGTACATTATATATACAGGGCTCAGCATAAGTGAGTACACCCCTGTATTATCAGTACATTATATATACAGCGCTCAGCATAAGTGAGTACACCCCTGTATTATCAGTACATTATATATACAATGCTCAGTATAAGTGATTACACCCCTGTATTATCAGTAGATTATATATACAGGGCTCAGTATAAGTGAGTACACCCCTGTATTATCAGTACATTATATATACAGGGCTCAGCATAAGTGAGTACACCCCTGTATTATCAGTACATTATATATACAGCGCTCAGTATAAGTGAGTACACCCCTGTATTATCAGTGCATTATATATACAGCGCTCAGCATAAGTGAGTACACCCCTGTATTATCAGTACATTATATATACAGCGCTCAGTATAAGTGAGTACACCCCTTTATTATCAGTAGATTATATATACAGGGCTCAGTATAAGTGAGTACACCCCTGTATTATCAGTACATTATATATACAGGGCTCAGCATAAGTGAGTACACCCCTGTATTATCAGTACATTATATATACAGCACTCAGTATAAGTGAGTACACCCCTGTATTATCAGTACATTATATATACAGCACTCAGTATAAGTGAGTACACCCCTGTATTATCAGTACATTATATATACAGGGCTCAGCATAAGTGAGTACACCCCTGTATTATCAGTACATTATATATACAGCGCTCAGTATAAGTGAGTACACCTCTGTATTATCAGTACATTATATATACAGCGCTCAGCATAAGTGAGTACACCCCTGTATTATCAGTACATTATATAAACAGTGCTCAGTATAAGTGAGTACACCCCTGCATTATCAGTACATTATATATACAGGGCTCAGCATAAGTGAGTACACCCCTGTATTATCAGTACATTATATATACAGGGCTCAGCATAAGTGAGTACACCCCTGTATTATCAGGACATTATATATACAGCGCTCAGTATAAGTGAGTACACCCCTGTATTATCAGTACATTATATATACAGGGCTCAGTATAAGTGAGTACACTCCTGTATTATCAGTACAGTATATAAACAGTGCTCAGTAAAAGTGAGTACACCCCTGTATTATCAGTACATTATATATACAGGGCTCAGTATAAGTGAGTACACCCCCTGTATTATCAGTACATTATATATACGGCTCAGCATAAGTGAGTACACCCCTGTATTATCAGTACATTATATATACAGTGCTCAGTATAAGTGAGTACACCCCTGTATTATCAGTACATTATATATACAGTGCTCAGTATAAGTGAGTACACCCCTGTATTATCAGTACATTATATATACAGTGCTCAGTATAAGTGAGTACACCCCTCTATTATCAGTACATTATATATACAGCGCTCAGTATAAGTGAGTACACCCCTCTATTATCAGTACATTATATATACAGCGCTCAGTATAAGTGAGTACACCCCTCTATTATCAGTACATTATATATACAGTGCTCAGTATAAGTGAGTACACCCACTGTATTATCAGTACATTATATATACAGCGCTCAGTATAAGTGAGTACACCCCTGTATTATCAGTACATTATATATACAGTGCTCAGTATAAGTGAGTACACCCCTGTATTATCAGTACATTATATATACAGTGCTCAGTATAAGTGAGTGCACCCCTGTATTATTAGTACATTATATATACAGGGCTCAGTATAAGTGAGTACACCCCTGTATTATCAGAACATTATATATACAGGGCTCAGTATAAGTGAGTACACCCCTGTATTATCAGTACATTATATATACAGGGCTCAGTATAAGTGAGTACACCCCTGTATTATCAGTACATTATATATACAGGGCTCAGTATAAGTGAGTACACCCCTGTATTATCAGTACATTATATATACAGTGCTCAGTATAAGTGAGTACACCCCTGTATTATCAGTACATTATATATACAGTGCTCAGTATAAGTGAGTGCACCCCTGTATTATTAGTACATTATATATACAGGGCTCAGTATAAGTGAGTACACCCCTGTATTATCAGAACATTATATATACAGGGCTCAGTATAAGTGAGTACACCCCTGTATTATCAGTACATTATATATACAGGGCTCAGTATAAGTGAGTACATCCCTGTATTATCAGTACATTATATATACAGTGCTCAGTATAAGTGAGTACACCCCTGTATTATCAGTACATTACATATACAGGGCTCAGTATAAGTGAGTACACCCCTGTATTATCAGTACATTATATATACAGGGCTCAGTATAAGTGAGTACACCCCTGTATTATCAGTACATTATATATACAGGGCTCAGTATCAGTGAGTACACCCCTGTATTATCAGTACATTATATATACAGTGCTCAGTATAAGTGAGTACACCCCTGTATTATCAGTACATTATATATACAGGGCTCAGTATAAGTGAGTACACCCCTGTATTATCAGTACATTATATATACAGTGCTCAGTGTAAGTGAGTACACCCCTGTATTATCAGTACATTATATATACAGAGCTCAGTGTAAGTGAGTACACCCCTGTATTATCAGTACATTATATATACAGGGCTCAGTATAAGTGAGTACACACCTGTATTATCAGTACAGTATATATACAGAGCTCAGTATAAGTGAGTACACCCCTGTATTATCAGTATATTATATATACAAAGCTCAGTATAAGTGAGTACACCCCTGTATTATCAGTACATTATATATACAGGGCTCAGTATAAGTGAGTACACCCCTGTATTATCAGTACATTATATATACAGAGCTCAGTGTAAGTGAGTACACCCCTGTATTATCAGTACATTATATATACAGGGCTCAGCATAAGTGAGTACACCCCTGTATTATCAGTCCATTATATATACAGGGCTCAGCATATGTGAGTACACCCCTGTATTATCAGTACATTATATACACGGGGCTCAGTATAAGTGAGTACACCCCTGTATTATCAGTACAGTATATATACAGAGCTCAGTATAAGTGAGTACACCCCTGTATTATCAGTACAGTATATATACAGAGCTCAGTATAAGTGAGTACACCCCCTGTATTATCAGTACATTATATATACAGCGCTCAGTATAAGTGAGTACACCCCTGTATTATCAGTACATTATATATACAGCACTCAGTATAAGTGAGTACACCCCTGTATTATCAGTACATTATATATACAGTGCTCAGTATAAGTGAGTACACCCCTGTATTATCAGTACATTATATATACAGGGCTCAGTATAAGTGAGTACACCCCTGTATTATCAGTACATTATATATACAGTGCTCAGTGTAAGTGAGTACACCCCTGTATTATCAGTACATTATATATACAGAGCTCAGTGTAAGTGAGTACACCCCTGTATTATCAGTACATTATATATACAGGGCTCAGTATAAGTGAGTACACCCCTGTATTATCAGTACATTATATATACAGGGCTCAGTATAAGTGAGTACACCCCTGTATTATCAGTACATTATATATACAGTGCTCAGTGTAAGTGAGTACACCCCTGTATTATCAGTACATTATATATACAGAGCTCAGTGTAAGTGAGTACACCCCTGTATTATCAGTACATTATATATACAGGGCTCAGTATAAGTGAGTACACCCCTGTATTATCAGTACAGTATATATACAGAGCTCAGTATAAGTGAGTACACCCCTGTATTATCAGTATATTATATATACAAAGCTCAGTATAAGTGAGTACACCCCTGTATTATCAGTACATTATATATACAGGGCTCAGTAAAAGTGAGTACACCCCTGTATTATCAGTACATTATATATACAGAGCTCAGTGTAAGTGAGCACACCCCTGTATTATCAGTACATTATATATACAGGGCTCAGCATAAGTGAGTACACCCCTGTATTATCAGTACATTATATATACAGGGCTCAGCATATGTGAGTACACCCCTGTATTATCAGTACATTATATACACGGGGCTCAGTATAAGTGAGTACACCCCTGTATTATCAGTACAGTATATATACAGAGCTCAGTATAAGTGAGTACACCCCTGTATTATCAGTACAGTATATATACAGAGCTCAGTATAAGTGAGTACACCCCCTGTATTATCAGTACATTATATATACAGCGCTCAGTATAAGTGAGTACACCCCTGTATTATCAGTACAGTATATATACAGAGCTCAGTATAAGTGAGTACACCCCTGTATTATCAGTACATTATATATACAGGGCTCAGTATAAGTGAGTACACCCCTGTATTATCAGTACATTATATATACAGCGCTCAGTATAAGTGAGTACACCCCTTTATTATCAGCACATTATATACACAGGGCTCAGTATAAGTGAGTACACCCCTGTATTATCAGTACATTATATATACAGCGCTCAGCATAAGTGAGTACTCCCCTGTATTATCAGTATATTATATATATACAGCGCTCAGCATAAGTGAGTACACCCCTGTATTATCAGTACATTATATATACAGCGCTCAGTATAAGTAAGTACACCCCTGTATTATCAGTACATTATATATACAGTGCTCAGTATAAGTGAGTACACCCCTGTATTATCAGTACATTATATATACAGAGCTCAGTATAAGTGATTACACCCCTGTATTATCAGTACATTATATATACAGGGCTCAGTATAAGTTAGTACACCCCTGTATTATCAGTACATTATATATACAGTGCTCAGTATAAGTGAGTACACCCCTGTATTATCAGTATATTATATATACAGGGCTCAGTATAAGTGAGTACACCCCTGTATTATCAGTACATTATATATACAGTGCTCAGTATAAGTGAGTACACCCCTGTATTATCAGTACATTATATATACAGGGCTCAGTATAAGTGAGTACACCCCTGTATTATCAGTACATTATATATACAGGGCTCAGTATAAGTGAGTACACCCCTGTATTATCAGTACATTATATATACAGGGCTCAGTATAAGTGAGTACACCCCTGTATTATCAGTACATTATATATACAACGCTCAGTATAAGTGAGTACACCCCTGTATTATCAGTACATTATATATACAGGGCTCAGTATAAGTGATTACACCCCTGTATTATCAGTACATTATATATACAGGGCTCAGTATAAGTGAGTACACCCCTGTATTATCAGTACATTATATATACAGAGCTCAGTATAAGTGATTACACCCCTGTATTATCAGTACATTATATATACAGGGCTCAGTATAAGTGAGTGCACCCCTGTATTATCAGTACATTATATATACAGGGCTCAGCATAAGTGAGTACACCCCTGTATTATCAGTACATTATATATACAGTGCTCAGTATAAGTGAGTACACCCCTGTATTATCAGTACATTATATATACAGTGCTCAGCATAAGTGAGTACACCCCTGTATTATCAGTACATTATATATACAGCGCTCAGTATAAGTGAGTACACCCCTGTATTATCAGTACATTATATATACAGGGCTCAGTATAAGTGAGTACACCCCTTTATTATCAGTACATTATATATACATCGCTCAGCATAAGTGAGTACACCCCTGTATTATCAGTACATTATAGATACAGAGCTCAGTATAAGTGAGTACACCCCTGTATTATCAGTACACTATATATACATCGCTCAGCATAAGTGAGTACACCCCTGTATTATCAGTACATTATATATACAGGGCTCAGCATAAGTGAGTACACCCCTGCATTATCAGTACATTATATATACAGGGCTCAGCATAAGTGAGTACAACCCTGTATTATCAGTATATTATATATATACAGCGCTCAGCATAAGTGAGTACACCCCTGTATTATCAGTACATTATATATACAGCGCTCAGTATAAGTGAGTACACCCCTGTATTATCAGTACATTATATACACAGCGCTCAGTATAAGTGAGTACACCCCTGTATTATCAGTACATTATATATACAGGGCTCAGTATAAGTGAGTACACCCCTGTATTATCAGTACATTATATATACAGGGCTCAGTATAAGTGAGTACACCCCTGTATTATCAGTACATTATATATACAGCGCTCAGTATAAGTGAGTAAACCCCTGTATTATCAGTACATTATATATACAGGGCTCAGTATAAGTGAGTACACCCCTGTATTATCAGTACATTATATATACACTGCTCAGTATAAGTGAGTACACCCCTGTATTATCAGTACATTATATATACAGGGCTCAGTATAAGTGAGTACACCCCTGTATTATCAGTACATTATATATACAGTGCTCAGTAGAAGTGAGTACACCCCTGTATTATCAGTACATTATATATACAGCGCTCAGTATAAGTGAGTACACCCCTGTATTATCAGTACATTATATATACATCGCTCAGCATAAGTGAGTACACCCCTGTATTATCAGTACATTATAGATACAGAGCTCAGTATAAGTGAGTACACCCCTGTATTATCAGTACACTATATATACATCGCTCAGCATAAGTGAGTACACCCCTGCATTATCAGTACATTATATATACAGGGCTCAGCATAAGTGAGTACACCCCTGTATTATCAGTATATTATATATATACAGCGCTCAGCATAAGTGAGTACACCCCTGTATTATCAGTACATTATATATACAGGGCTCAGTATAAGTGAGTACACCCCTGTATTATCAGTACATTATATATACAGGGCTCAGTATAAGTGAGTACACCCCTGTATTATCAGTACATTATATATACAGGGCTCAGTATAAGTGAGTACACCCCTGTATTATCAGTACATTATATATACAGCGCTCAGTATAAGTGAGTACACCCCTGTATTATCAGTACATTATATATACAGCGCTCAGTATAAGTGAGTACACCACTGTATTATCAGTACATTATATATACAGAGCTCAGTATAAGTGAGTACACCCCTGTATTATCAGTACATTATATATACAGGGCTCAGTATAAGTGAGTACACCCCTGTATTATCAGTACATTATATATACAGGGCTCAGTATAAGTGAGTACACCCCTGTATTATCAGTACATAATATATACAGGGATCAGTATAAGTGAGTACACCCCTGTATTTTCAGTACATTATATATACAGGGCTCAGTATAAGTGAGTACATCCCCTGTATTATCAGTACATAATATATACAGGGCTCAGTATAAGTGAGTACAACCCTGTATTATCAGTACATAATATATACAGGGCTCAGTATAAGTGAGTACACCCCCTGTATTATCAGTACATTATATATACAGAGCTCAGTATAAATGAGTGCACCCCCTGTATTATCAGTACATTATATATACAGTGCTCAGTATAAGTGAGTACACCCCTGTATTATCAGTACATTATATATACAGTGCTCAGTATAAGTGAGCACACCCCTGTATTATCAGTACATTATATATACAGGGCTCAGCATAAGTGAGTACACCCCTGTATTATCAGTACATTATATATACAGCGCTCAGTATAAGTGAGTACACCCCTGTATTATCAGTACATTATATATACAGGGCTCAGTATAAGGGAGTACACCCCTGTATTATCAGTACATTATATATACAGGGCTCAGTATAAGTGAGTACACCCCTGTATTATCAGTACATTATATATACAGGGCTCAGCATAAGTGAGTACACCCCTGTATTATCAATACATTATATATACAGAGCTCAGCATAAGTGAGTACACACCTGTATTATCAGTACAGTATATATACAGGGCTCAGTATAAGTGAGTACACCCCTGTATTATCAGTACATTATATATACAGCGCTCAGTATAAGTGAGTACACCCCTGTATTATCAGTACATTATATATACAGCGCTCAGTATAAGTGAGTACACCCCCTGTATTATCAGTACAATATATATACAGGGCTCAGCATAAGTGAGTACACCCCCGTATTATCAGTACATTATATATACAGGGCTCAGCATAAGTGAGTACACCCCTGTATTATCAGTACATTATATATACAGCGCTCAGTAAAAGTGAGTACACCCCTGTATTAGCAGTACATTATATATATGGCTCAGCATAAGTGAGTACACCCCTGTATTATCAGTACATTATATATACAGGGCTCAGTATAAGTGAGTACACCCCTGTATTATCAGTACATTATATATACAGGGCTCAGTATAAGTGAGTACACCCCTGTATTATCAGTACATTATATATACAGCGCTCAGTATAAGTGAGTACACCCCTGTATTATCAGTACATTATATATACAGCGCTCAGTATAAGTGAGTACACCACTGTATTATCAGTACATTATATATACAGAGCTCAGTATAAGTGAGTACACCCCTGTATTATCAGTACATTATATATACAGGGCTCAGTATAAGTGAGTACACCCCTGTATTATCAGTACATAATATATACAGGGCTCAGTATAAGTGAGTACACCCCTGTATTTTCAGTACATTATATATACAGGGCTCAGTATAAGTGAGTACATCCCCTGTATTATCAGTACATAATATATACAGGGCTCAGTATAAGTGAGTACAACCCTGTATTATCAGTACATAATATATACAGGGCTCAGTATAAGTGAGTACACCCCCTGTATTATCAGTACATTATATATACAGAGCTCAGTATAAATGAGTGCACCCCCTGTATTATCAGTACATTATATATACAGTGCTCAGTATAAGTGAGTACACCCCTGTATTATCAGTACATTATATATACAGTGCTCAGTATAAGTGAGCACACCCCTGTATTATCAGTACATTATATATACAGGGCTCAGCATAAGTGAGTACACCCCTGTATTATCAGTACATTATATATACAGCGCTCAGTATAAGTGAGTACACCCCTGTATTATCAGTACATTATATATACAGGGCTCAGTATAAGGGAGTACACCCCTGTATTATCAGTACATTATATATACAGGGCTCAGTATAAGTGAGTACACCCCTGTATTATCAGTACATTATATATACAGGGCTCAGCATAAGTGAGTACACCCCTGTATTATCAATACATTATATATACAGAGCTCAGCATAAGTGAGTACACACCTGTATTATCAGTACAGTATATATACAGGGCTCAGTATAAGTGAGTACACCCCTGTATTATCAGTACATTATATATACAGCGCTCAGTATAAGTGAGTACACCCCTGTATTATCAGTACATTATATATACAGCGCTCAGTATAAGTGAGTACACCCCCTGTATTATCAGTACAATATATATACAGGGCTCAGCATAAGTGAGTACACCCCCGTATTATCAGTACATTATATATACAGGGCTCAGCATAAGTGAGTACACCCCTGTATTATCAGTACATTATATATACAGCGCTCAGTAAAAGTGAGTACACCCCTGTATTAGCAGTACATTATATATATGGCTCAGCATAAGTGAGTACACCCCTGTATTATCAGTACATTATATATACAGGGCTCAGTATAAGTGAGTACACCCCTGTATTATCAGTACATTATATATACAGGGCTCAGTATAAGTGAGTACACCCCTGTATTATCAGTACATTATATATACAGCGCTCAGTATAAGTGAGTACACCCCTGTATTATCAGTACATTATATATACAGCGCTCAGTATAAGTGAGTACACCACTGTATTATCAGTACATTATATATACAGAGCTCAGTATAAGTGAGTACACCCCTGTATTATCAGTACATTATATATACAGGGCTCAGTATAAGTGAGTACACCCCTGTATTATCAGTACATAATATATACAGGGCTCAGTATAAGTGAGTACACCCCTGTATTTTCAGTACATTATATATACAGGGCTCAGTATAAGTGAGTACATCCCCTGTATTATCAGTACATAATATATACAGGGCTCAGTATAAGTGAGTACAACCCTGTATTATCAGTACATAATATATACAGGGCTCAGTATAAGTGAGTACACCCCCTGTATTATCAGTACATTATATATACAGAGCTCAGTATAAATGAGTGCACCCCCTGTATTATCAGTACATTATATATACAGTGCTCAGTATAAGTGAGTACACCCCTGTATTATCAGTACATTATATATACAGTGCTCAGTATAAGTGAGCACACCCCTGTATTATCAGTACATTATATATACAGGGCTCAGCATAAGTGAGTACACCCCTGTATTATCAGTACATTATATATACAGCGCTCAGTATAAGTGAGTACACCCCTGTATTATCAGTACATTATATATACAGGGCTCAGTATAAGGGAGTACACCCCTGTATTATCAGTACATTATATATACAGGGCTCAGTATAAGTGAGTACACCCCTGTATTATCAGTACATTATATATACAGGGCTCAGCATAAGTGAGTACACCCCTGTATTATCAATACATTATATATACAGAGCTCAGCATAAGTGAGTACACACCTGTATTATCAGTACAGTATATATACAGGGCTCAGTATAAGTGAGTACACCCCTGTATTATCAGTACATTATATATACAGCGCTCAGTATAAGTGAGTACACCCCTGTATTATCAGTACATTATATATACAGCGCTCAGTATAAGTGAGTACACCCCCTGTATTATCAGTACAATATATATACAGGGCTCAGCATAAGTGAGTACACCCCCGTATTATCAGTACATTATATATACAGGGCTCAGCATAAGTGAGTACACCCCTGTATTATCAGTACATTATATATACAGCGCTCAGTAAAAGTGAGTACACCCCTGTATTAGCAGTACATTATATATATGGCTCAGCATAAGTGAGTACACCCCTGTATTATCAGTACATTATATATACAGGGCTCAGCATAAGTGAGTACACCCCTGTATTATCAGTACATTATATATACAGGGCTCAGTATAAGTGAGTACACCCCTGTATTATCAGTACATTATATATACAGAGCTCAGTATAAGTGAGTACACCCCTGTATTATCAGTACATTATATATACAGCGCTCAGTATAAGTGAGTACAACCCTGTATTATCAGTACATTATATATACAGTGCTCAGTATAAGTGAGTACACCCCTGTATTATCAGTACATTATATATACAGTGCTCAGTATAAGTGAGTTCACCTCTGTATTATCAGTACATTATATATACAGGGCTCAGTATAAGTGAGTACACCCCTGTATTATCAGTACATTATATATACAGCGCTCAGTATAAGTGAGTACACCTCTGTATTATCAGTACATTATATATACAGCGCTCAGCATAAGTGAGTACACCCCTGTATTATCAGTACATTATATATACAGGGCTCAGCATAAGTGAGTACACCCCTGTATTATCAGTACATTATATATACAGCGCTCAGTATAAGTGAGTACACCCCTGTATTATCAGTACATTATATATACAGCGCTCAGCATAAGTGAGTACACCCCTGTATTATCAGTACATTATATAAACAGTGCTCAGTATAAGTGAGTACACCCCTGTATTATCAGTACATTATATATACAGTGCTCAGTAAAAGTGAGTACACCCCTGTATTATCAGTACATTATATATACAGGGCTCAGTATAAGTGAGTACACCCCTGTATTATCAGTACATTATATATACAGGGCTCAGTATAAGTGAGTACACCCCCTGTATTATCAGTACATTATATATACAGGGCTCAGTATAAGTGAGTACACCCCTGTATTATCAGTACATTATATATACAGGGCTCAGCATAAGTGAGTACACCCCTGTATTATCAGTATATTATATATACAGGGCTCAGCATAAGTGAGTACACCCCCGTATTATCAGTATATTATATATACAGCGCTCAGTATAAGTGAGTACACCCCTGTATTATCAGTGCATGATATATACAGGGCTCAGTATAAGTGAGTACACCCCTGTATTATCAGTACATTATATATACAGAGCTCAGTATAAGTGACTACACCCCTGTATTATCAGTACATTATATATACAGGGCTCAGTATAAGTGAGTACACCCCTGTATTATCAGTATATTATATATACAGAGCTCAGCATAAGTGAGTACACCCCCGTATTATCAGTACATTATATTATATACAGGGCTCAGTATAAGTGAGTACACCCCTGTATTATCAGTAGATTATACATACAGGGCTCAGTATAAGTGAGTACACCCCTGTATTATCAGTAGATTAAATATACAGGGCTCAGTATAAGTAAGTACACCCCTGTATTATCTGTACATTCTATATACAGGGCTCAGCATAAGTGAGTACAGCCCTGTATTATCAGTACATTATATATACAGCGCTCAGTATAAGTGAGTACACCCCTGTATTATCAGTACATTATATATACAGTGCTCAGTATAAGTGAGTACACCCCTGTATTATCAGTACATTATATATACAGTGCTCAGTATAAGTGAGTACACCTCTGTATTATCAGTACATTATATAAACAGCGCTCAGTATAAGTGAGTACACCCCCTGTATTATCAGTACATTATATATACAGTGCTCAGTATAAGTGAGTACACCCCTGTATTATCAGTACATTATATATACAGGGCTCAGTATAAGTGAGTACACCCCTGTATTATCAGTACATTATATATAAAGGGCTCAGTATAAGTGAGTACACCCCTGTATTATCAGTACAATATATATACAGCGCTCAGTATAAGTGAGTACACCCCTGTATTATCAGTACATTATATATACAGGGCTCAGTATAAGTGAGTACACCCCTGTATTATCAGTACATTATATATACAGTGCTCAGTATAAGTGAGTACACCCCCTGTATTATCAGTACATTATATACACAGGGCTCAGTATAAGTGAGTACACCCCCTGTATTATCAGTACATTATATATACAGGGCTCAGCATAAGTGAGTACACCCCTGTATTATCAGTACATTATATATACAGGGCTCAGTATAAGTGAGTACACCCCCTGTATTATGAGTACATTATATATACAGGGCTCAGTATAAGTGAGTACACCCCTGTATTATCAGTACATTATATATACAGGGCTCAGTATAAGTGAGTACACCCCTGTATTATCAGTACATTATATATACAGGGCTCAGTATAAGTGAGTACACCCCTGTATTATCAGTACATTATATATTCAGGGCTCAGTATAAGTGAGTACACCCCTGTATTATCAGTACATTATATATACAGCGCTCAGTATAAGTGAGTACACCCCTGTATTATCAGTACAGTATATATACTGTGCTCAGTATAAGTGATTACACCCCTGTATTATCAGTACATTATATATACAGGGCTCAGTATAAGTGAGAACACCCCTGTATTATCAGTACATTATATATACAGGGCTCAGTATAAGTGAGTACACCCCTGTATTATCAGTACATTATATATACAGGGCTCAGCATAAGTGAGTACACCCCTGTATTATCAGTACATTATATATACAGCGCTCAGTATAAGTGAGTACACCTCTGTATTATCAGTACATTATATATACAGCGCTCAGCATAAGTGAGTACACCCCCTGTATTATCAGTACATTATATAAACAGGGCTCAGTATAAGTGAGTACACCCCTGTATTATCAGTACATTATATATACAGGGCTCAGTATAAGTGAGTACACCCCTGTATTATCAGTACATTATATATACAGTGCTCAGTAAAAGTGAGTACACCCCTGTATTATCAGTACATTATATATACAGTGCTCAGTATAAGTGAGTACACCCCTGTATTATCAGTACATTATTTATACAGTGCTCAGTATAAGTGATTACACCCCTGTATTATCAGTACATTATATATACAGGGCTCAGCAT
Organism: Phyllobates terribilis; assembly: GCF_046119375.1. Taxonomy (NCBI): domain Eukaryota; kingdom Metazoa; phylum Chordata; class Amphibia; order Anura; family Dendrobatidae; genus Phyllobates; species Phyllobates terribilis. Next base: position 7,852,547 of record NW_027362764.1, on the reverse strand, counting down.
AAGTGAGTACACCCCTGTATTATCAGTACATTATATATACAGGGCTCAGCATATGTGAGTACACCCCTGTATTATCAGTACATTATATATACAGTGCTCAGTATAAGTGAGTACACCCCTGTATTATCAGTACATTATATATACAGTGCTCAGTAAAAGTGAGTACACCCCTGTATTATCAGTACATTATATATACAGTGCTCAGTATAAGTGAGTACACCCCTGTATTATCAGTACATTATATATACAGTGCTCAGTATAAGTGATTACACCCCTGTATTATCAGTACATTATATATACAGGGCTCAGCATAAGTGAGTACACCCCTGTATTATCAGTACATTATATATACAGGGCTCAGTATAAGTGAGTACACCCCTGTATTATCAGTACATTATATATACAGGGCTCAGCATAAGTGAGTTCACCCCTGTATTATCAGTACATTATATATACAGCGCTCAGTATAAGTGAGTACACCCCTGTATTATCAGTACATTATATATACAGGGCTCAGTATAAGTGAGTACACCCCTGTATTATCAGTACATTATATATACAGCGCTCAATATAAGTGAGTACACCCCCTGTATTATCAGTACATTATATATACAGTGCTCAGTATAAGTGAGTACACCCCTGTATTATCAGTACATTATATATACAGTGCTCAGTAAAAGTGAGCACACCCCTGTATTATCAGTACATTATATATACAGTGCTCAGTATAAGTGAGTACACCCCTGTATTATCAGTACATTATATATACTGTGCTAAGTAGAAGTGAGTACACCCCCTGTATTATCAGTACATTATATATACAGGGCTCAGCATAAGTGAGTACACCACTGTATTATCAGTACATTATATATACAGGGCTCAGCATAAGTGAGTACACCCCCTGTATTATCAGTACATTATATATACAGGGCTCAGTATAAGTGAGTACACCCCTGTATTATCAGTACATTATATATACAGCGCTCAGTATAAGTGAGTACACCCCTGTATTATCAGTACATTATATATACAGCGCTCAGTATAAGTGAGTACACCCCCTGTATTATCAGTACATTATATATACAGGGCTCAGCATAAGTGAGTACACCCCCTGTATTATCAGTACATTATATATACAGGGCTCAGTATAAGTGAGTACACCCCTGTATTATCAGTACATTATATATACAGGGCTCAGTATAAGTGAGTACACCCCTGTATTATCAGTACATTATATATACAGCGCTCAGTATAAGTGAGTACACCCCCTGTATTATCAGTACATTATATATACAGGGCTCAGCATAAGTGAGCACACCCCCTGTATTATCAGTACATTATATATACAGGGCTCAGCATAAGTGAGTACACCCCCTGTATTATCAGTACATTATATATACAGGGCTCAGTATAAGTGAGTACACCCCTGTATTATCAGTACATTATATATACAGCGCTCAGTATAAGTGAGTACACCCCTGTATTATCAGTACATTATATATACAGCGCTCAGTATAAGTGAGTACACCACCTGTATTATCAGTACATTATATATACAGGGCTCAGTATAAGTGAGTACACCCCTGTATTATCAGTACATTATATATACAGCGCTCAGTATAAGTGAGTACACCCCTGTATTATCAGTACATTATATATACAGCGCTCAGCATAAGTGAGTTCACCCCTGTATTATCAGTACATTATATATACAGCGCTCAGTATAAGTGAGTACACCCCCTGTATTATCAGTACATTATATATACAGGGCTCAGCATAAGTGAGTACACCCCCTGTATTATAAGTACATTATATATACAGGGCTCAGCATAAGTGAGTTCACCCCTGTATTATCAGTACATTATATATACAGCGCTCAGTATAAGTGAGTACACCCCCTGTATTATCAGTACATTATATATACAGTGCTCAGTATAAGTGAGTACACCCCTGTATTATCAGTACATTATATATACTGTGCTAAGTAGAAGTGAGTACACCCCTGTATTATCAGTACATTATATATACAGGGCTCAGCATAAGTGAGTACACCCCCTGTATTATCAGTACATTATATATACAGGGCTCAACATAAGTGAGTTCACCCCTGTATTATCAGTACATTATATATACAGGGCTCAGTATAAGTGAGCGCACCCCTGTATTATCAGTACATTATATATACAGCGCTCAGTATAAGTGAGTACACCCCTGTATTATCAGTACATTATATATACAGCGCTCAGTATAAGTGAGTACACCCCCTGTATTATCAGTACATTATATATACAGTGCTCAGTATAAGTGAGTACACCCCTGTATTATCAGTACATTATATATACAGGGCTCAGCATAAGTGAGTTCACCCCTGTATTATCAGTACATTATATATACAGGGCTCAGCATAAGTGAGTACACCCCCTGTATTATCAGTACATTATATATACAGTGCTCAGTATAAGTGAGTACACCCCTGTATTATCAGTACATTATATATACAGTGCTCAGTATAAGTGAGTACACCCCTGTATTATCAGTACATTATATATACAGTGCTCAGTATAAGTGACTACACCCCTGTATTATCAGTACATTATATATACAGTGCTCAGTATAAGTGAGTACACCCCTGTATTATCAGTACAATATATATACAGGGCTCAGCATAAGTGAGTACACCCCCTGTATTATCAGTACATTATATATACAGGGCTCAGCATAAGTGAGTACACCCCCTGTATTATCAGTACAATATATATACAGGGCTCAGCATAAGTGAGTACACCCCTGTATTATCAGTACATTATATATACAGGGCTCAGCATAAGTGAGTACACCCCCTGTATTATCAGTACAATATATATACAGGGCTCAGCATAAGTGAGTACACCCCCTGTATTATCAGTACATTATATATACAGGGCTCAGCATAAGTGAGTACACCCCCTGTATTATCAGTACAATATATATACAGGGCTCAGCATAAGTGAGTACACCCCCCTGTATTATCAGTACATTATATATACAGAGCTCAGTATAAGTGAGTACACCCCTGTATTATCAGTACATTATATATACAGCGCTCAGTATAAGTGAGTACACTCCTGTATTATCAGTACATTATATATACAGCGCTCAGTATAAGTGAGTACACCCCTGTATTATCAGTACATTATATATACAGCGCTCAGTATAAGTGAGTACACCCCTGTATTATCAGTACAATATATATACAGGGCTCAGCATAAGTGAGTACACCCCTGTATTATCAGTACATTAAATATACAGTGCTCAGTATAAGTGAGTACACCCCTGTATTATCAGTACATTATATATACAGGGCTCAGTATAAGTGAGTACACCCCCTGTATTATCAGTACATTATATATACAGCGCTCAGTATAAGTGAGTACACCCCTGTATTATCAGTACATTATATATACAGCGCTCAGTATAAGTGAGTACACCCCTGTATTATCAGTACAATATATATACAGGGCTCAGCATAAGTGAGTACACCCCTGTATTATCAGTACATTATATATACAGTGCTCAGTATAAGTGAGTACACCCCTGTATTATCAGTACATTATATATACAGGGCTCAGTATAAGTGAGTACACCCCCTGTATTATCAGTACATTATATATACAGGGCTCAGTATAAGTGAGTACACCCCTGTATTATCAGTACATTATATATACAGGGCTCAGCATAAGTGAGTACACCCCTGTATTATCAGTACATTATATATACAGGGCTCAGTATAAGTGAGTACACCCCTGTATTATCAGTACATTATATATACAGAGCTCAGTATAAGTGAGTACACCCCTGTATTATCAGTACATTATATATACAAAGCTCAGTATAAGTGAGTACACCCCTGTATTATCAGTACATTATATATACAGAGCTCAGCATAAGTGAGTACACCCCTGTATTATCAGTACATTATATATACAGCGCTCAGTATAAGTGAGTACACCCCTGTATTATCAGTACATTATATATACAGAGCTCAGTATAAGTGAGTACACCCCTGTATTATCAGTACGTTATATATACAGTGCTCAGTATAAGTGAGTACACCCCTGTATTATCAGTACATTATATATACAGCGCTCAGTATAAGCGAGTACACCCCTTTATTATCAGTACATTATATATACAGTGCTCAGTATAAGTGAGTACACCCCTGTATTATCAGTACAATATATATACAGGGCTCAGCATAAGTGAGTACACCCCCTGTATTATCAGTACATTATATATACAGTGCTCAGTATAAGTGAGTACACCCCTGTATTATCAGTACATTATATATACAGGGCTCAGCATAAGTGAGTACACCCCTGTATTATCAGTACATTATATATACAGGGCTCAGCATAAGTGAGTACACCCCCTGTATTATCAGTACATTATATATACAGGGCTCAGCATAAGTGAGTACACCCCCTGTATTATCAGTACATTATATATACAGGGCTCAGCATAAGTGAGTACACCCCCTGTATTATCAGTACAATATATATACAGGGCTCAGCATAAGTGAGTACACCCCCCTGTATTATCAGTACATTATATATACAGAGCTCAGTATAAGTGAGTACACCCCTGTATTATCAGTACATTATATATACAGCGCTCAGTATAAGTGAGTACACTCCTGTATTATCAGTACATTATATATACAGCGCTCAGTATAAGTGAGTACACCCCTGTATTATCAGTACATTATATATACAGCGCTCAGTATAAGTGAGTACACCCCTGTATTATCAGTACAATATATATACAGGGCTCTGCATAAGTGAGTACACCCCTGTATTATCAGTACATTAAATATACAGTGCTCAGTATAAGTGAGTACACCCCTGTATTATCAGTACATTATATATACAGGGCTCAGTATAAGTGAGTACACCCCCTGTATTATCAGTACATTATATATACAGCGCTCAGTATAAGTGAGTACACCCCTGTATTATCAGTACATTATATATACAGCGCTCAGTATAAGTGAGTACACCCCTGTATTATCAGTACAATATATATACAGGGCTCAGCATAAGTGAGTACACCCCTGTATTATCAGTACATTATATATACAGTGCTCAGTATAAGTGAGTACACCCCTGTATTATCAGTACATTATATATACAGGGCTCAGTATAAGTGAGTACACCCCCTGTATTATCAGTACATTATATATACAGGGCTCAGTATAAGTGAGTACACCCCTGTATTATCAGTACATTATATATACAGGGCTCAGCATAAGTGAGTACACCCCTGTATTATCAGTACATTATATATACAGGGCTCAGTATAAGTGAGTACACCCCTGTATTATCAGTACATTATATATACAGAGCTCAGTATAAGTGAGTACACCCCTGTATTATCAGTACATTATATATACAAAGCTCAGTATAAGTGAGTACACCCCTGTATTATCAGTACATTATATATACAGAGCTCAGCATAAGTGAGTACACCCCTGTATTATCAGTACATTATATATACAGCGCTCAGTATAAGTGAGTACACCCCTGTATTATCAGTACATTATATATACAGAGCTCAGTATAAGTGAGTACACCCCTGTATTATCAGTACGTTATATATACAGTGCTCAGTATAAGTGAGTACACCCCTGTATTATCAGTACATTATATATACAGCGCTCAGTATAAGCGAGTACACCCCTTTATTATCAGTACATTATATATACAGTGCTCAGTATAAGTGAGTACACCCCTGTATTATCAGTACAATATATATACAGGGCTCAGCATAAGTGAGTACACCCCTGTATTATCAGTACATTATATATACAGAGCTCAGTATAAGTGAGTACACCCCTGTATTATCAGTACATTATATATACAGAGCTCAGTATAAGTGAGTACACCCCTGTATTATCAGTACATTATATATACAGAGCTCAGTATAAGTGAGTACACCCCTGTATTATCAGTACATTATATACACAGGGCTCAGTATAAGTGAGTACACCCCTGTATTATCAGTACATTATATATACAGAGCTCAGCATAAGTGAGTACTCCCCTGTATTATCAGTACATTATATATACAGTGCTCAGTATAAGTGAGTACACCCCTGTATTATCAGTACAATATATATACAGAGCTCAGTATAAGTGAGTACACCCCTGTATTATCAGTACATTATATATACAGAGCTCAGTATAAGTGAGTACACCCCTGTATTATCAGTACATTATATATACAGAGCTCAGTATAAGTGAGTACACCCCTGTATTATCAGTACATTATATACACAGGGCTCAGTATAAGTGAGTACACCCCTGTATTATCAGTACATTATATATACAGTGCTCAGTATAAGTGAGTACACCCCTGTATTATCAGTACATTATATATACAGCGCTCAGTATAAGTGAGTACACCCCTGTATTATCAGTACATTATATATACACAGGGCTCAGCATAAGTGAGTACACCCCTGTATTATCAGTACATTATATATACAGAGCTCAGCATAAGTGAGTACTCCCCTGTATTATCAGTACATTATATACACAGGGCTCAGCATAAGTGAGTACTCCCCTGTATTATCAGTACATTATATATACAGCGCTCAGTATAAGTGAGTACACCCCCTGTATTATCAGTACATTATATACACAGGGCTCAGCATAAGTGAGTACTCCCCTGTATTATCAGTACATTATATATACAGGGCTCAGTATAAGTGAGTACACCCCTGTATTATCAGTACATTATATATACAGCGCTCAGTATAAGTGAGTACACCCCTGTATTATCAGTACATTATATATACAGGGCTCAGTATAAGTGAGTACACCCCTGTATTATCAGTACATTATATATACAGTGCTCAGTATAAGTGAATACACCCCTGTATTATCAGTACATTATATATACAGGGCTCAGTATAAGTGAGTACACCCCTGTATTATTAGTACATTATATATACACAGAGCTCAGTATAAGTGAGTACACCCCTGTATTATCAGTATATTATATATACAGTGCTCAGTATAAGTGAGTACACCCCTGTATTATCAGTACATTATATATACAGCGCTCAGTATAAGTGAGTACACCCCTGTATTATTAGTACATTATATATACACAGAGCTCAGTATAAGTGAGTACACCCCTGTATTATCAGTACATTATATATACAGAGCTCAGCATAAGTGAGTACTCCCCTGTATTATCAGTACATTATATACACAGGGCTCAGCATAAGTGAGTACTCCCCTGTATTATCAGTACATTATATATACAGCGCTCAGTATAAGTGAGTACACCCCCTGTATTATCAGTACAATATATATACAGGGCTCAGCATAAGTGAGTACACCCCTGTATTATCAGTACATTATATATATGGCTCAGCATAAGTGAGTACACCCCTGTATTATCAGTACATTATATATACAGCGCTAAGCATAAGTGAGTACACCCCTGTATTATCAGTACATTATATATACAGCGCTCAGTATAAGTGAGTACACCCCTGTATTATCAGTACATTATATATACAGGGCTCAGTATAAGTGAGTACACCCCCTGTATTATCAGTACATTATATATACAGCGCTCAGTATAAGTGAGTACACCCCTGTATTATCAGTACATTATATATACAGCGCTCAGTATAAATGAGTACACCCCTGTATTATCAGTACAATATATATACAGGGCTCAGCATAAGTGAGTACACCCCTGTATTATCAGTACATTATATATACAGTGCTCAGTATAAGTGAGTACACCCCTGTATTATCAGTACATTATATATACAGGGCTCAGTATAAGTGAGTACACCCCCTGTATTATCAGTACATTATATATACAGGGCTCAGTATAAGTGAGTACACCCCTATATTATCAGTACATTATATATACAGGGCTCAGCATAAGTGAGTACACCCCTGTATTATCAGTACATTATATATACAGGGCTCAGTATAAGTGAGTACACCCCTGTATTATCAGTACATTATATATACAGAGCTCAGTATAAGTGAGTACACCCCTGTATTATCAGTACATTATATATACAAAGCTCAGTATAAGTGAGTACACCCCTGTATTATCAGTACATTATATATACAGAGCTCAGCATAAGTGAGTACACCCCTGTATTATCAGTACATTATATATACAGCGCTCAGTATAAGTGAGTACACCCCTGTATTATCAGTACATTATATATACAGAGCTCAGTATAAGTGAGTACACCCCTGTATTATCAGTACGTTATATATACAGTGCTCAGTATAAGTGAGTACACCCCTGTATTATCAGTACATTATATATACAGCGCTCAGTATAAGCGAGTACACCCCTTTATTATCAGTACATTATATATACAGTGCTCAGTATAAGTGAGTACACCCCTGTATTATCAGTACAATATATATACAGGGCTCAGCATAAGTGAGTACAACCCTGTATTATCAGTACATTATATATACAGAGCTCAGTATAAGTGAGTACACCCCTGTATTATCAGTACATTATATATACAGAGCTCAGTATAAGTGAGTACACCCCTGTATTATCAGTACATTATATATACAGAGCTCAGTATAAGTGAGTACACCACTGTATTATCAGTACATTATATACACAGGGCTCAGTATAAGTGAGTACACCCCTGTATTATCAGTACATTATATATACAGAGCTCAGCATAAGTGAGTACTCCCCTGTATTATCAGTACATTATATATACAGTGCTCAGTATAAGTGAGTACACCCCTGTATTATCAGTACAATATATATACAGAGCTCAGTATAAGTGAGTACACCCCTGTATTATCAGTACATTATATATACAGAGCTCAGTATAAGTGAGTACACCCCTGTATTATCAGTACATTATATATACAGAGCTCAGTATAAGTGAGTACACCCCTGTATTATCAGTACATTATATACACAGGGCTCAGTATAAGTGAGTACACCCCTGTATTATCAGTACATTATATATACAGTGCTCAGTATAAGTGAGTACACCCCTGTATTATCAGTACATTATATATACAGCGCTCAGTATAAGTGAGTACACCCCTGTATTATCAGTACATTATATATACACAGGGCTCAGCATAAGTGAGTACACCCCTGTATTATCAGTACATTATATATACAGAGCTCAGCATAAGTGAGTACTCCCCTGTATTATCAGTACATTATATACACAGGGCTCAGCATAAGTGAGTACTCCCCTGTATTATCAGTACATTATATATACAGCGCTCAGTATAAGTGAGTACACCCCCTGTATTATCAGTACATTATATACACAGGGCTCAGCATAAGTGAGTACTCCCCTGTATTATCAGTACATTATATATACAGGGCTCAGTATAAGTGAGTACACCCCTGTATTATCAGTACATTATATATACAGCGCTCAGTATAAGTGAGTACACCCCTGTATTATCAGTACATTATATATACAGGGCTCAGTATAAGTGAGTACACCCCTGTATTATCAGTACATTATATATACAGTGCTCAGTATAAGTGAGTACACCCCTGTATTATCAGTACATTATATATACAGTGCTCAGTATAAGTGAGTACACCCCTGTATTATCAGTACATTATATATACAGAGCTCAGCATAAGTGAGTACTCCCCTGTATTATCAGTACATTATATACACAGGGCTCAGCATAAGTGAGTACTCCCCTGTATTATCAGTACATTATATATACAGCGCTCAGTATAAGTGAGTACACCCCCTGTATTATCAGTACAATATATATACAGGGCTCAGCATAAGTGAGTACACCCCTGTATTATCAGTACATTATATATATGGCTCAGCATAAGTGAGTACACCCCTGTATTATCAGTACATTATATATACAGCGCTAAGCATAAGTGAGTACACCCCTGTATTATCAGTACATTATATATACAGCGCTCAGTATAAGTGAGTACACCCCTGTATTATCAGTACATTATATATACAGAGCTCAGTATAAGTGAGTACACCCCTGTATTATCAGTACATTATATATACAGCGCTCAGCATAAGTGAGTACACCCCTGTATTATCAGTACATTATATATACAGTGCTCAGTATAAGTGAGTACACCCCTGTATTATCAGTACATTATATATACAGCGCTCAGTATAAGTGAGTACACCCCTGTATTATCAGTACATTATATATACAGGGCTCAGTATAAGCGAGTACACCCCTGTATTATCAGTACATTATATATACAGGGCTCAGTATAAGTGAGTACACCCCTGTATTATCAGTACATTATATATACAGGGCTCAGCATAAGTGAGTACACCCCCGTATTATCAGTACATTATATATACAGCGCTCAGCATAAGTGAGTACACCCCTGTATTATCAGTACATTATATGTACAGGGCTCAGTATAAGCGAGTACACCCCTGTATTATCAGTACATTATATATACAGGGCTCAGCATAAGTGAGTACACCCCCATATTATCAGTACATTATATATACAGCGCTCAGCATAAGTGAGAACACCCCTGTATTATCAGTACATTATATATACAGGGCTCAGTATAAGCGAGTACACCCCTGTATTATCAGTACATTATATATACAGGGCTCAGCATAAGTGAGTACACCCCCGTATTATCAGTACATTATATATACAGCGCTCAGCATAAGTGAGTACACCCCTGTATTATCAGTACATTATATATACAGGGCTCAGTATAAGTGAGTACACCCCCTGTATTATCAGTACATTATATATACAGCGCTCAGTATAAGTGAGTACACCCCTGTATTATCAGTACATTATATATACAGGGCTCAGTATAAGTGAGTACACCCCTGTATTATCAGTACATTATATATACAGCGCTCAGTATAAGTGAGTACACCCCTGTATTATCAGTACATTATATATACAGGGCTCAGCATAAGTGAGTACACCCCCTGTATTATCAGTACATTATATATACAGCGCTCAGCATAAGTGAGTACACCCCTGTATTATCAGTACATTATATATACAGGGCTCAGTATAAGTGAGTACACCCCTGTATTATCAGTACATTATATATACAGGGCTCAGCATAAGTGAGTACACCCCCTGTATTATCAGTACATAACATACAGCGCTCAGTATAAGTGAGTACACCCCTGTATTATCAGTACATTATATATACAGCGCTCAGCATAAGTGAGTACACCCCTGTATTATCAGTACATTATATATACAGTGCTCAGCATAAGTGAGTACACCCCTGTATTATCAGTACATTATATATACAGCGCTCAGTAAAAGAGAGTACACCCCTGTATTATCAGTACATTATATATACAGGGCTCAGTATAAGTGAGTACACCCCTGTATTATCAGTACAATATGTATACAGCGCTCAGTATAAGTGAGTACACCCCTGTATTATCAGTACATTATATATACAGGGCTCAGTAAAAGAGAGTACACCCCTGTATTATCAATACATTATATATACAGGGCTCAGTATAAGTGAGTACACACCTGTATTATCAGTACAATATATATACAGGGATCAGTATAAGTGAGTACATCCCTGTATTATCAGTACATTATATATACAGCGCTCAGTATAAGTGAGTACACCCCTGTATTATCAGTACATTATATATACAGGGCTCAGCATAAGTGAATACACCCCTGTATTATCAGTACAATATATATCCAGCACTCAGTATAAGTGAGTACACCCCTGTATTATCAGTACAATATATATACAGCGCTCAGTATAAGTGAGTACACCCCTGTATTATCAGTACATTATATATACAGCACTCTGTATAAGTGAGTACACCCCTGTATTATCAGTACATTATATATACAGTGCTCAGTATAAGTGAGTACACCCCTGTATTATCAGTACATTATATATACAGTGCTCAGTATAAGTGAGTACACCCCTGTATTATCAGTACATTATATATACAGCGCTCAGTATAAGTGAGTACACCCCTGTATTATCAGTACATTATATATACAGCACTCAGTATAAGTGAGTACACCCCTGTATTATCAGTACATTATATATACAGTGCTCAGTATAAGTGAGTACACCCCTGTATTATCAGTACATTATATATACAGGGCTCAGTATAAGTGATTACACCCCTGTATTATCAGTACATTATATATACAGGGATCAGTATAAGTGAGTACACCCCTGTATTATCAGTACATTATATATACAGGGATCAGTATAAGTGAGTACACCCCTGTATTATCAGTACATTATATATACAGCGCTCAGTATAAGTGAGTACACCCCTGTATTATCAGTACATTATATATACAGGGCTCAGTATAAGTGAGTACACCCCTGTATTATTAGTACATTATATATACAGTGCTCAGTATAAGTGAGTACACCCCTGTATTATCACTGCATTATATATACAGGGCTCAGCATAAGTGAGTACACCCCTGTATTATCAGTACAATATATATACAGCGCTCAGTATAAGTGAGTACACCCCTGTATTATCAGTACATTATATATACAGCGCTCAGTATAAGTGAGTACACCCCTGTATTATCAGTACATTATATATACAGGGCTCAGCATAAGTGAGTACACCCCTGTATTATCAGTACATTATATATACAGGGCTCAGTATAAGTGAGTACACCCCTGTATTATCAGTACATTATATATACAGGGCTCAGTATAAGTGAGTACACCCCTGTATTATCAGTACATTATATATACAGAGCTCAGTATAAGTGAGTACACCCCTGTATTATCAGTACATTATATATACAGAGCTCAGCATAAGTGAGTACACCCCTGTATTATCAGTACATTATATATACAGCGCTCAGTATAAGTGAGTACACCCACTGTATTATCAGTACAATATATATACAGGGCTCAGCATAAGTGAGTACACCCCTGTATTATCAGTACATTATATATACAGAGCTCAGTATAAGTGAGTACACCCCTGTATTATCAGTACATTATATATACAGAGCTCAGTATAAGTGAGTACACCCCTGTATTATCAGTACATTATATATACAGGGCTCAGTATAAGTGAGTACACCCCTGTATTATCAGTACATTATATATACAGAGCTCAGTATAAGTAAGTACACCCCTGTATTATCAGTATATTATATATACAGAGCTCAGTATAAGTGAGTACACCCCTGTATTATCAGTACATTATATATACAGGGCTCAGTATAAGTGAGTACACCCCTGTATTATCAGTACATTATATATACAGAGCTCAGTATAAGTGAGTACACCCCTGTATTATCAGTACATTATATATACAGCGCTCAGTATAAGTGAGTATACCCCCTGTATTATCAGTACAATATATATACAGGGCTCAGCATAAGTGAGTACACCCCTGTATTATCAGTACATTATATATACAGAGCTCAGTATAAGTGAGTACACCCCTGTATTATCAGTACATTATATATACAGAGCTCAGTATAAGTGAGTACACCCCTGTATTATCAGTTCATTATATATACAGGGCTCAGTATAAGTGAGTACACCCCTGTATTATCAGTACATTATATATACAGAGCTCAGTATAAGTGAGTACACCCCTGTATTATCAGTACAATATATATACAGGGCTCAGCATAAGTGAGTACACCCCTGTATTATCAGTACATTATATATATGGCTCAGCATAAGTGAGTACACCCCTGTATTATCAGTACATTATATATACAGAGCTCAGTATAAGTGAGTACACCCCTGTATTATCAGTACATTATATATACAGGGCTCAGTATAAGTGAGTACACCCCTGTATTATCAGTACATTATATATACAGAGCTCAGTATAAGTGAGTACACCCCTGTATTATCAGTACATTATATATAAAGAGCTCAGTATAAGTGAGTACACCCCCGTATTATCAGTACATTATATATACAGGGCTCAGCATAAGTGAGTACACCCCTGTATTATCAGTACATTATATATACAGCGCTCAGTATAAGTGAGTGCACCCCTGTATTATCAGCACATTATATATACAGGGCTCAGCATAAGTGAGTACACCCCTGTATTATCAGTACATTATATATATGGCTCAGCATAAGTGAGTACACCCCTGTATTATCAGTACATTATATATACAGTGCTCAGTATAAGTGAGTACACCCCTGTATTATCAGTACATTATATATACAGGGCTCAGTATAAGTGAGTACACCCCTGTATTATCAGTACATTATATATACAGAGCTCAGCATAAGTGAGTACTCCCCTGTATTATCAATACATTATATATACAGCGCTCAGTATAAGTGAGTACACCCCCTGTATTATCAGTACAATATATATACAGGGCTCAGCATAAGTGAGTACACCCCTGTATTATCAGTACATTATATATATGGCTCAGCATAAGTGAGTACACCCCTGTATTATCAGTACATTATATATACAGCGCTAAGCATAAGTGAGTACACCCCTGTATTATCAGTACATTATATATACAGCGCTCAGTATAAGTGAGTACACCCCTGTATTATCAGTACATTATATATATGGCTCAGCATAAGTGAGTGCACCCCTGTATTATCAGTACATTATATATACAGGGCTCAGTATAAGTGAGTACACCCCTGTATTATCAGTACATTATATACAGGGCTCAGTATAAGTGAGTACACCCTTGTATTATCAGTACATTATATATACAGGGCTCAGCATAAGTGAGTACACCCCTGTATTATCAGTACATTATATATACAGCGCTCAGTATAAGTGAGTACACCCCTATATTATCAGTACATTATATATACAGGGCTCAGTATAAGTGAGTACACCCCTGTATTATCAGTACATTATATATACAGTGCTCAGTATAAGTGAGTACACCCCCTGTATTATCAGTACATTATATATACAGGGCTCAGCATAAGTGAGTACACCCCTGTATTATCAGTACATTATATATACAGGGCTCAGTATAAGTGAGTACACCCCTGTATTATCAGTACATTATATATACAGCGCTCAGCATAAGTGAGTACACCCCTGTATTATCAGTACATTATATATACAGGGCTCAGTATAAGTGAGTACAACCCCGTATTATCAGTATATTATATATACAGTGCTCAGTATAAGCGAGTACACCCCTGTATTATCAGTACAATATATATACAGCACTCAGCATAAGTGAGTACACCCCCTGTATTATCAGTACATTATATATACAGCGCTCAGTATAAGTGAGTACACCCCTGTATTATCAGTACATTATATATACAGTGCTCAGTATAAGCGAGTACACCCCTGTATTATCAGTACAATATATATACAGCGCTCAGTATAAGTGAGTACACCCCCTGTATTATCAGTACATTATATATACAGCGCTCAGTATAAGTGAGTACACCCCTGTATTATCAGTACATTATATATAAAGAGCTCAGTATAAGTGAGTACACCCCCGTATTATCAGTACATTATATATACAGGGCTCAGCATAAGTGAGTACACCCCTGTATTATCAGTACATTATATATACAGCGATCAGTATAAGTGAGTGCACCCCTGTATTATCAGCACATTATATATACAGGGCTCAGCATAAGTGAGTACACCCCTGTATTATCAGTACATTATATATATGGCTCAGCATAAGTGAGTACACCCCTGTATTATCAGTACATTATATATACAGTGCTCAGTATAAGTGAGTACACCCCTGTATTATCAGTACATTATATATACAGGGCTCAGTATAAGTGAGTACACCCCTGTATTATCAGTACATTATATATACAGAGCTCAGCATAAGTGAGTACTCCCCTGTATTATCAATACATTATATATACAGCGCTCAGTATAAGTGAGTACACCCCCTGTATTATCAGTACAATATATATACAGGGCTCAGCATAAGTG
The DNA here is from genome assembly GCF_046119375.1 of Phyllobates terribilis. Lineage (NCBI taxonomy): Eukaryota > Metazoa > Chordata > Amphibia > Anura > Dendrobatidae > Phyllobates > Phyllobates terribilis. The sequence continues at coordinate 7,836,592 of NW_027362764.1, read as the reverse complement.
AGTACACCCCTGTATTATCAGTACATTATATATATGGCTCAGCATAAGTGAGTACACCCCTGTATTATCAGTACATTATATATACAGCGCTAAGCATAAGTGAGTACACCCCTGTATTATCAGTACATTATATATACAGCGCTCAGTATAAGTGAGTACACCCCTGTATTATCAGTACATTATATATATGGCTCAGCATAAGTGAGTGCACCCCTGTATTATCAGTACATTATATATACAGGGCTCAGTATAAGTGAGTACACCCCTGTATTATCAGTACATTATATACAGGGCTCAGTATAAGTGAGTACACCCTTGTATTATCAGTACATTATATATACAGGGCTCAGCATAAGTGAGTACACCCCTGTATTATCAGTACATTATATATACAGCGCTCAGTATAAGTGAGTACACCCCTATATTATCAGTACATTATATATACAGGGCTCAGTATAAGTGAGTACACCCCTGTATTATCAGTACATTATATATACAGTGCTCAGTATAAGTGAGTACACCCCCTGTATTATCAGTACATTATATATACAGGGCTCAGCATAAGTGAGTACACCCCTGTATTATCAGTACATTATATATACAGGGCTCAGTATAAGTGAGTACACCCCTGTATTATCAGTACATTATATATACAGCGCTCAGCATAAGTGAGTACACCCCTGTATTATCAGTACATTATATATACAGGGCTCAGTATAAGTGAGTACAACCCCGTATTATCAGTATATTATATATACAGTGCTCAGTATAAGCGAGTACACCCCTGTATTATCAGTACAATATATATACAGCACTCAGTATAAGTGAGTACACCCCCTGTATTATCAGTACATTATATATACAGCGCTCAGTATAAGTGAGTACACCCCTGTATTATCAGTACATTATATATACAGTGCTCAGTATAAGCGAGTACACCCCTGTATTATCAGTACAATATATATACAGCGCTCAGTATAAGTGAGTACACCCCCTGTATTATCAGTACATTATATATACAGCGCTCAGTATAAGTGAGTACACCCCTGTATTATCAGTACATTATATATACAGGGCTCAGTATAAGTGAGTACACCCCCGTATTATCAGTACATTATATATACAGCGCTCAGCATAAGTGAGTACACCCCTGTATTATCAGTACATTATATATACAGTGCTCAGCATAAGTGAGTACACCCCTGTATTATCAGTACATTATATATACAGGGCTCAGTATAAGTGAGTACACCCCTGTATTATCAGTACATTATATATACAGGGCTCAGCATAAGTGAGTACACCCCCTGTATTATCAGTACATAACATACAGCGCTCAGTATAAGTGAGTACACCCCTGTATAATCAGTACATTATATATACAGCGCTCAGTATAAGTGAGTACACCCCTGTATTATCAGTACATTATATATACAGCGCTCAGCATAAGTGAGTACACCCCTGTATTATCAGTACATTATATATACAGTGCTCAGCATAAGTGAGTACACCCCTGTATTATCAGTACTTTATATATACAGGGCTCAGTATAAGTGATTACACCCCTGTATTATCAGTACATTATATATACAGGGCTCAGTATAAGTGAGTACAACCCTGTATTATAAGTACAATATGTATACAGCGCTCAGTATAAGTGAGTACACCCCTGTATTATCAGTACATTATATATACAGGACTCAGTAAAAGAGAGTACACCCCTGTATTATCAGTACATTATATATACAGGGCTCAGTATAAGTGAGTACACCCCTGTATTATCAGTGCATTATATATACAGGGCTCAGCATAAGTGAATACACCCCTGTATTATCAGTACAATATATATACAGCACTCAGTATAAGTGAGTACACCCCTGTATTATCAGTACAATATATATACAGCGCTCAGTATAAGTGAGTACACCCCTGTATTATCAGTACATGATATATACAGGGCTCAGTATAAGTGAGTACACCCCTGTATTATCACTGCATTATATATACAGGGCTCAGCATAAGTGAGTACACCCCTGTATTATCAGTACATTATATATACAGAGCACAGCATAAGTGAGTACACCCCTGTATTATCAGTACATTATATATACAGCGCTCAGTATAAGTGAGTACACCCCCTGTATTATCAGTACATTATATATACAGCGCTCAGTATAAGTGAGTACACCCCTGTATTATCAGTACATTATATATACAGAGCTCAGTATAAGTGAGTACACCCCTGTATTATCAGTACGTTATATATACAGTGCTCAGTATAAGTGAGTACACCCCTGTATTATCAGTACATTATATATACAGGGCTCAGTATAAGTGAGTACACCCCTGTATTATCAGTACATTATATATACAGGGCTCAGTATAAGCGAGTACACCCCTGTATTATCAGTACATTATATATACAGCGCTCAGTATAAGCGAGTACACCCCTGTATTATCAGTACATTATATATACAGGGCTCAGTATAAGCGAGTACACCTCTGTATTATCAGTACATTATATATACAGGGCTCAGTATAAGTGAGTACACCCCTGTATTATCAGTACATTATATATACAGTGCTCAGTATAAGTGAGTACACCCCCTGTATTATCAGTACATTATATATACAGAGCTCAGCATAAGTGAGTACTCCCCTGTATTATCAGTACATTATATACACAGGGCTCAGCATAAGTGAGTACTCCCCTGTATTATCAGTACATTATATATACAGCGCTCAGTATAAGTGAGTACACCCCCTGTATTATCAGTACAATATATATACAGGGCTCAGCATAAGTGAGTACACCCCTGTATTATCAGTACATTATATATATGGCTCAGCATAAGTGAGTACACCCCTGTATTATCAGTACATTATATATACAGCGCTCAGTATAAGTGAGTACACCCCTGTATTATCAGTACATTATATATATGGCTCAGCATAAGTGAGTACACCCCTGTATTATCAGTACATTATATATATGGCTCAGCATAAGTGAGTACACCCCTGTATTATCAGTACATTATATATACAGGGCTCAGCATAAGTGAGTACACCCCTGTATTATCAGTACATTATATATACAGGGCTCAGTATAAGTGAGTACACCCCTGTATTATCAGTACATTATATATACAGGGCTCAGCATAAGTGAGTACACCCCTGTATTATCAGTACATTATATATATGGCTCAGTATAAGTGAGTACATCCCTGTATTATCAGTACATTATATATACAGCGCTCAGCATAAGTGAGTACACCCCTGTATTATCAGTACATTATATATACAGGGCTCAGTATAAGTGAGTACACCCCTGTATTATCAGTACATTATATATACAGCGGTCAGTATAAGTGAGTACACCCCTGTATTATCAGTACATTATATATACAGGGCTCAGTAAAAGAGAGTACACCCCTGTATTATCAGTACATTATATATACAGGGCTCAGTATAAGTGAGTACACCCCTGTATTATCACTGCATTATATATACAGGGCTCAGCATAAGTGAATACACCCCTGTATTATCAGTACAATATATATACAGCACTCAGTATAAGTGAGTACACCCCTGTATTATCAGTACAATATATATACAGCGCTCAGAATAAGTGAGTACACCCCTGTATTATCAGTACATTATATATACAGCGCTCAGTATAAGTGAGTACACCCCTGTATTATCAGTACATTATATATACAGGGCTCAGTATAAGTGAGTACACCCCTGTATTATTAGTACATTATATATACAGTGCTCAGTATAAGTGAGTACACCCCTGTATTATCACTGCATTATATATACAGGGCTCAGCATAAGTGAGTACACCCCTGTATTATCACTGCATTATATATACAGGGCTCAGCATAAGTGAGTACACCCCTGTATTATCAGTACAATATATATACAGCGCTCAGTATAAGTGAGTACACCCCTGTATTATCAGTACATTATATATACAGCGCTCAGTATAAGTGAGTACACCCCTGTATTATCAGTACATTATATATACAGGGCTCAGCATAAGTGAGTACACCCCTGTATTATCAGTACATTATATATACAGGGCTCAGTATAAGTGAGTACACCCCTGTATTATCAGTACATTATATATACAGGGCTCAGTATAAGTGAGTACACCCCTGTATTATCAGTACATTATATATACAGAGCTCAGTATAAGTGAGTACACCCCTGTATTATCAGTACATTATATATACAGAGCTCAGCATAAGTGAGTACACCCCTGTATTATCAGTACATTATATATACAGCGCTAAGTATAAGTGAGTACACCACTGTATTATCAGTACATTATATATACAGAGCTCAGCATAAGTGAGTACACCCCTGTATTATCAGTACATTATATATACAGCGCTAAGTATAAGTGAGTACACCACTGTATTATCAGTACATTATATATACAGAGCTCAGTATAAGTGAGTATACCCCTGTATTATCAGTACATTATATATACAGAGCTCAGCATAAGTGAGTACTCCCCTGTATTATCAATACATTATATATACAGCGCTCAGTATAAGTGAGTACACCCCCTGCATTATCAGTACAATATATATACAGGGCTCAGCATAAGTGAGTACACCCCTGTATTATCAGTACATTATATATATGGCTCAGCATAAGTGAGTACACCCCTGTATTATCAGTACATTATATATACAGCGCTAAGCATAAGTGAGTACACCCCTGTATTATCAGTACATTATATATACAGCGCTCAGTATAAGTGAGTACACCCCTGTATTATCAGTACATTATATATACAGGGCTCAGTATAAGCGAGTACACCCCCTGTATTATCAGTACATTATATATACAGGGCTCAGTATAAGTGAGTACACCCCTGTATTATCAGTACATTATATATACAGGGCTCAGTATAAGTGAGTACACCCCTGTATTATCAGTACATTATATATACAGGGCTCAGCATAAGTGAGTACACCCCTGTATTATCAGTACATTATATATACAGCACTCAGTATAAGTGTGTACACCCCTGTATTATCAGTACATTATATATACAGCGCTCAGTATAAGTGAGTACACCCCTGTATTATCAGTACATTATATATATGGCTCAGCATAAGTGAGTACACCCCTGTATTATCAGTACATTATATATACAGGGCTCAGCATAAGTGAGTACACCCCTGTATTATCAGTACATTATATATACAGGGCTCAGTATAAGTGAGTACACCCCTGTATTATCAGTACATTATATATACAGAGCTCAGTATAAGTGAGTACATCCCTGTATTATCAGTACATTATATATACAGCGCTCAGCATAAGTGAGTACACCCCTGTATTATCAGTACATTATATATACAGGGCTCAGTATAAGTGAGTACACCCCTGTATTATCAGTACATTATATATACAGCGGTCAGTATAAGTGAGTACACCCCTGTATTATCAGTACATTATATATACAGGGCTCAGCATAAGTGAGTACACCCCCGTATTATCAGTACATTATATATACAGCGCTCAGCATAAGTGAGTACACCCCTGTATTATCAGTACATTATATATACAGGGCTCAGCATAAGTGAGTACACCCCCGTATTATCAGTACATTATATATACAGGGCTCAGTATAAGTGAGTACACCCCCGTATTATCAGTACATTATATATACAGGGCTCAGCATAAGTGAGTACACCCCCGTATTATCAGTACATTATATATACAGCGCTCAGCATAAGCGAGTACACCCCTGTATTATCAGTACATTATATATACAGGGCTCAATATAAGTGAGTACACCCCTGTATTATCAGTACATTATATATACAGGGCTTAGCATAAGTGAGTACACCCCCTGTATTATCAGTACATAACATACAGCGCTCAGTATAAGTGAGTACACCCCTGTATTATCAGTACATTATATATACAGCGCTCAGCATAAGTGAGTACACCCCTGTATTATCAGTACATTATATATACAGGGCTCAGTATAAGTGAGTACACCCCTGTATTATCAGTACATTATATATACAGCGGTCAGTATAAGTGAGTACACCCCTGTATTATCAGTACATTATATATACAGGGCTCAGCATAAGTGAGTACACCCCCGTATTATCAGTACATTATATATACAGCGCTCAGCATAAGTGAGTACACCCCTGTATTATCAGTACATTATATATACAGGGCTCAGCATAAGTGAGTACACCCCCGTATTATCAGTACATTATATATACAGGGCTCAGTATAAGTGAGTACACCCCCGTATTATCAGTACATTATATATACAGCGCTCAGCATAAGTGAGTACACCCCTGTATTATCAGTACATTATATATACAGGGCTCAATATAAGTGAGTACACCCCTGTATTATCAGTACATTATATATACAGGGCTTAGCATAAGTGAGTACACCCCCTGTATTATCAGTACATAACATACAGCGCTCAGTATAAGTGAGTACACCCCTTTATTATCAGTACATTATATATACAGTGCTCAGCATAAGTGAGTACACCCCTGTATTATCAGTACATTATATATACAGCGCTCAGTAAAAGAGAGTACACCCCTGTATTATCAGTACATTATATATACAGGGCTCAGTATAAGTGAGTACACCCCTGTATTATCAGTACAATATGTATACAGCGCTCAGTATAAGTGAGTACACCCCTGTATTATCAGTACATTATATATACAGGGCTCAGTAAAAGAGAGTACACCCCTGTATTATCAGTACATTATATATACAGGGCTCAGTATAAGTGAGTACACCCCTGTATTATCACTGCATTATATATACAGGGCTCAGCATAAGTGAATACACCCCTGTATTATCAGTACAATATATATACAGCACTCAGTATAAGTGAGTACACCCCTGTATTATCAGTACAATATATATACAGCGCTCAGAATAAGTGAGTACACCCCTGTATTATCAGTACATTATATATACAGCGCTCAGTATAAGTGAGTACACCCCTGTATTATCAGTACATTATATATACAGGGCTCAGTATAAGTGAGTACACCCCTGTATTATTAGTACATTATATATACAGTGCTCAGTATAAGTGAGTACACCCCTGTATTATCACTGCATTATATATACAGGGCTCAGCATAAGTGAGTACACCCCTGTATTATCACTGCATTATATATACAGGGCTCAGCATAAGTGAGTACACCCCTGTATTATCAGTACAATATATATACAGCGCTCAGTATAAGTGAGTACACCCCTGTATTATCAGTACATTATATATACAGCGCTCAGTATAAGTGAGTACACCCCTGTATTATCAGTACATTATATATACAGGGCTCAGCATAAGTGAGTACACCCCTGTATTATCAGTACATTATATATACAGGGCTCAGTATAAGTGAGTACACCCCTGTATTATCAGTACATTATATATACAGGGCTCAGTATAAGTGAGTACACCCCTGTATTATCAGTACATTATATATACAGAGCTCAGTATAAGTGAGTACACCCCTGTATTATCAGTACATTATATATACAGAACTCAGCATAAGTGAGTACACCCCTGTATTATCAGTACATTATATATACAGCGCTCAGTATAAGTGAGTACACCACTGTATTATCAGTACATTATATATACAGCGCTAAGCATAAGTGAGTACACCCCTGTATTATCAGTACATTATATATACAGGGCTCAGTATAAGTGAGTACACCCCTGTATTATCAGTACATTATATATACAGAGCTCAGCATAAGTGAGTACACCCCTGTATTATCAGTACATTATATATACAGTGCTCAGTATAAATGAGTACACCCCTGTATTATCAGTACAATATATATACAGGGCTCAGTATAAGTGAGTACACCCCCTGCATTATCAGTACAATATATATACAGGGCTCAGCATAAGTGAGTACACCCCTGTATTATCAGTACATTATATATATGGCTCAGCATAAGTGAGTACACCCCTGTATTATCAGTACATTATATATACAGCGCTAAGCATAAGTGAGTACACCCCTGTATTATCAGTACATTATATATACAGCGCTCAGTATAAGTGAGTACACCCCTGTATTATCAGTACATTATATATACAGGGCTCAGTATAAGCGAGTACACCCCCTGTATTATCAGTACATTATATATACAGGGCTCAGTATAAGTGAGTACACCCCTGTATTATCAGTACATTATATATACAGGGCTCAGTATAAGTGAGTACACCCCTGTATTATCAGTACATTATATATACAGGGCTCAGCATAAGTGAGTACACCCCTGTATTATCAGTACATTATATATACAGCGCTCAGTATAAGTGTGTACACCCCTGTATTATCAGTACATTATATATACAGGGCTCAGTATAAGTGAGTACACCCCTGTATTATCAGTACATTATATATACAGGGCTCAGTATAAGTGAGTACACCCCTGTATTATCAGTACATTATATATACAGGGCTCAGCATAAGTGAGTACACCCCTGTATTATCAGTACATTATATATACAGGGCTCAGTATAAGTGAGTACACCCCTGTATTATCAGTACATTATATATACAGAGCTCAGTATAAGTGAGTACACCCCTGTATTATCAGTACATTATATATACAGCGCTCAGCATAAGTGAGTACACCCCTGTATTATCAGTACATTATATATACAGGGCTCAGTATAAGTAAGTACACCCCTGAATTATCAGTACATTATATATACAGCGCTCAGTATAAGTGAGTACACCCCTATATTATCAGTACATTATATATACAGGGCTCAGTATAAGCGAGTACACCCCCTGTATTATCAGTACATTATATATACAGGGCTCAGCATAAGTGAGTACACCCCCGTATTATCAGTACATTATATATACAGCGCTCAGCATAAGTGAGTACACCCCTGTATTATCAGTACATTATATATACAGGGCTCAGTATAAGTGAGTACACCCCCTGTATTATCAGTACATTATATATACAGCGCTCAGTATAAGTGAGTACACCCCTGTATTATCAGTACATTATATATACAGGGCTCAGTATAAGTGAGTACACCCCCGTATTATCAGTACATTATATATACAGCGCTCAGCATAAGTGAGTACACCCCTGTATTATCAGTATATTATATATACAGTGCTCAGCATAAGTGAGTACACCCCTGTATTATCAGTACATTATACATACAGGGCTCAGTATAAGTGAGTACACCCCTGTATTATCAGTACATTATATATACAGGGCTCAGCATAAGTGAGTACACCCCCTGTATTATCAGTACATAACATACAGCGCTCAGTATAAGTGAGTACACCCCTGTATAATCAGTACATTATATATACAGCGCTCAGTATAAGTGAGTACACCCCTGTATTATCAGTACATTATATATACAGCGCTCAGCATAAGTGAGTACACCCCTGTATTATCAGTACATTATATATACAGTGCTCAGCATAAGTGAGTACACCCCTGTATTATCAGTACAATATGTATACAGCGCTCAGTATAAGTGAGTACACCCCTGTATTATCAGTACATTATATATACAGGGCTCAGTAAAAGAGAGTACACCCCTGTATTATCAGTACATTATATATACAGGGCTCAGTATAAGCGAGTACACCCCTGTATTATCAGTACATTATATATACAGTGCTCAGTATAAGTGAGTACACCCCTGTATTATCAGTACATTATATATACAGGGCTCAGTATAAGCGAGTACACCCCTGTATTATCAGTACATTATATATACAGTGCTCAGCATAAGTGAGTACACCCCTGTATTATCAGTACATTATATATACAGTGCTCAGTATAAGTGAGTACACCCCTGTATTATCAGTACATTATATATACAGTGCTCAGCATAAGTGAGTACACCCCTGTATTATCACTGCATTATATATACAGGGCTCAGTATAAGCGAGTACACCCCTGTATTATCAGTACATTATATATACAGTGCTCAGCATAAGTGAGTACACCCCTGTATTATCACTGCATTATATATACAGGGCTCAGCATAAGTGAATACACCCCTGTATTATCAGTACAATATATATACAGCACTCAGTATAAGTGAGTACACCCCTGTATTATCAGTACATTATATATACAGGGATCAGTATAAGTGAGTACACCCCTGTATTATCAGTACATTATATATACAGGGCTCAGTATAAGTGAGTACACCCCTTGTATTATCAGTACATTATATATACAGGGATCAGTATAAGTGAGTACACCCCTGTATTATCAGTACATTATATATACAGCACTCAGCATAAGTGAGTACACCCCTGTATTATCAGTACATTATATATACAGGGCTCAGTATAAGTGAGTACACCCCTTGTATTATCAGTACATTATATATACAGGGCTCAGTATAAGCGAGTACACCCCTGTATTATCAGTACATTATATATACAGGGCTCAGTATAAGTGAGTACACCCCCTGTATTATCAGTACATTATATATACAGGGCTCAGTATAAGCGAGTACACCCCTGTATTATCAGTACATTATATATACAGGGCTCAGTATAAGTGAGTACACCCCTGTATTATCAGTATATTATATATACAGTGCTCAGTATAAGTGAGTACACCCCTGTATTATCAGTACATTATATATATAGCGCTCAGTATAAGTGAGTACACCCCTGTATTATCAGTACATTATATATACAGGGCTCAGTATAAGTGAGTACACCCCTGTATTATCAGTACATTATATATACAGCGCTCAGCATAAGTGAGTACACCCCTGTATTATCAGTACATTATATATACAGGGCTCAGTATAAGTGAGTACACCCCTGTATTATCAGTACATTATATATACAGGGCTCAGCATAAGTGAGTACACCCCCTGTATTATCAGTACATAACATACAGCGCTCAGTATAAGTGAGTACACCCCTGTATTATCAGTACATTATATATACAGCGCTCAGCATTAGTGAATACACCCCTGTATTATCAGTACATTATATATACAGTGCTCAGCATAAGTGAGTACACCCCTGTATTATCAGTACATTATATATACAGCGCTCAGTAAAAGAGAGTACACCCCTGTATTATCAGTACATTATATATACAGGGCTCAGTATAAGTGAGTACACCCCTGTATTATCAGTACAATATGTATACAGCGCTCAGTATAAGTGAGTACACCCCTGTATTATCAGTACATTATATATACAGGGCTCAGTAAAAGAGAGTACACCCCTGTATTATCAGTACATTATATATACAGGGCTCAGTATAAGTGAGTACACCCCTGTATTATCACTGCATTATATATACAGGGCTCAGTATAAGTGAGTACACCCCTGTATTATCAGTACAATATATATACAGCACTCAGTATAAGTGAGTACACCCCTGTATTATCAGTACAATATATATACAGCGCTCAGTATAAGTGACTACACCCCTGTATTATCAGTACATTATATATACAGGGCTCAGTATAAGTGAGTACACCCCTGTATTATTAGTACATTATATATACAGTGCTCAGTATAAGTGAGTACACCCCTGTATTATCACTGCATTAAATATACAGGGCTCAGCATAAGTGAGTACACCCCTGTATTATCAGTACAATATATATACAGCGCTCAGTATAAGTGAGTACACCCCTGTATTATCAGTACATTATATATACAGCGCTCAGTATAAGTGAGTACACCCCTGTATTATCAGTACATTATATATACAGGGCTCAGTATAAGTGAGTACACCCCTGTATTATCAGTACATTATATATACAGGGCTCAGTATAAGTGAGTACACCTCTGTATTATCAGTACATTATATATACAGTGCTCAGCATAAGTGAGTACACCCCTGTATTATCAGTACATTATATATACAGTGCTCAGCATAAGTGAGTACACCCCTGTATTATCAGTACATTATATATACAGGGCTCAGTATAAGTGAGTACACCCCTGTATTATCAGTACATTATATATACAGGGCTCAGTATAAGTGAGTACACCCCTGTATTATCAGTACATTATATATACAGGGCTCAGCATAAGTGAGTACACCCCTGTATTATCAGTACATTATATATACAGCGCTCAGTATAAGTGAGTACACCCGCTGTATTATCAGTACATTATATATACAGCGCTCAGTATAAGTGAGTACACCCCTGTATTATCAGTACATTATATATAAAGAGCTCAGTATAAGTGAGTACACCCCTGTATTATCAGTACATTATATATACAGAGCTCAGCATAAGTGAGTACACCCCTGTATTATCAGTACATTATATATACAGTGCTCAGTATAAGTGAGTACACCCGCTGTATTATCAGTACAATATATATACAGGGCTCAGCATAAGTGAGTACACCCCTGTATTTTCAGTACATTATATATACAGAGCTCAGTATAAGTGAGTACACCCCTGTATTATCAGTACATTATATATACAGGGCTCAGCATAAGTGAGTACACCCCTGTATTATCAGTACATTATATATACAGAGCTCAGTATAAGTGAGTACACCCCTGTATTATCAGTACATTATATATACAGGGCTCAGTATAAGTGAGTACATCCCTGTATTATCAGTACATTATATATACAGAGCTCAGCATAAGTGAGTACTCCCCTGTATTATCAGTACAATATATATACAGCGCTCAGTATAAGTGAGTACACCCCCTGTATTATCAGTACAATATATATACAGGGCTCAGCATAAGTGAGTACACCCCTGTATTATCAGTACATTATATATACAGCGCTCAGTATAAGTGAGTACACCCCTGTATTATCAGTACATTATATATACAGCGCTCAGTATAAGTGAGTACACCCCCTGTATTATCAGTACAATATATATACAGGGCTCAGCATAAGTGAGTACACCCCTGTATTATCAGTACATTATATATATGGCTCAGCATAAGTGAGTACACCCCTGTATTATCAGTACATTATATATACAGGGCTCAGTATAAGTGAGTACACCCCTGTATTATCAGTACATTATATATACAGGGCTCAGTATAAGTGAGTACACCCCTGTATTATCAGTACATTATATATACAGCGCTAAGCATAAGTGAGTACACCCCTGTATTATCAGTACATTATAAATACAGCGCTCAGTATAAGTGAGTACACCCCTGTATTATCAGTACATTATATATACAGGGCTCAGTATGAGCGAGTACACCCCCTGTATTATCAGTACATTATATATACAGGGCTCAGTATAAGTGAGTACACCCCTGTATTATCAGTACATTATATATACAGGGCTCAGTATAAGTGAGTACACCCCTGTATTATCAGTACATTATATATACAGGGCTCAGTATAAGTGAGTACACCCCTGTATTATCAGTACATTATATATACAGGGCTCAGCATAAGTGAGTACACCCCTCTATTATCAGTACATTATATATACAGGGCTCAGTATAAGTGAGTACACCCCTGTATTATCAGTACATTATATATACAGAGCTCAGTATAAGTGAGTACACCCCTGTATTATCAGTACATTATATATACAGCGCTCAGCATAAGTGAGTACACCCCTGTATTATCAGTACATTATATATACAGCGCTCAGCATAAGTGAGTACACCCCTGTATTATCAGTACATTATATATACAGGGCTCAGTATAAGTAAGTACACCCCTGTATTATCAGTACATTATATATACAGCGCTCAGTATAAGTGAGTACACCCCAATATTATCAGTACATTATATATACAGGGCTCAGTATAAGCGAGTACACCCCCTGTATTATCAGTACATTATATATACAGGGCTCAGCATAAGTGAGTACACCCCCGTATTATCAGTACATTATATATACAGCGCTCAGCATAAGTGAGTTCACCCCTGTATTATCAGTACATTATATATACAGGGCTCAGCATAAGTGAGTACACCCCCTGTATTATCAGTACATTATATATACAGCGCTCAGTATAAGTGAGTACACCCCCTGTATTATCAGTACATTATATATACAGCGCTCAGTATAAGTGAGTACACCCCTGTATTATCAGTACATTATATATACAGGGCTCAGTATAAGTGAGTACACCCCCGTATTATCAGTACATTATATATATACAGCGCTCAGCATAAGTGAGTACACCCCTGTATTATCAGTACATTATATATACAGTGCTCAGCATAAGTGAGTACACCCCTGTATTATCAGTACATTATATATACAGGGCTCAGTATAAGTGAGTACACCCCTGTATTATCAGTACATTATATATACAGGGCTCAGCATAAGTGAGTACACCCCTGTATTATCAGTACATTATATATACAGCGCTCAGTATAAGTGAGTACACCCCTGTATTATCAGTACATTATATATACAGCGCTCAGTATAAGTGAGTACACCCCTGTATAATCAGTACATTATATATACAGCGCTCAGTATAAGTGAGTACACCCCTGTATTATCAGTACATTATATATACAGTGCTCAGCATAAGTGAGTACACCCCTGTATTATCAGTACATTATATATACAGGGCTCAGTATAAGTGATTACACCCCTGTATTATCAGTACATTATATATACAGGGCTCAGTATAAGTGAGTACACCCCTGTATTATCAGTACTTTATATATACAGGGCTCAGTATAAGTGATTACACCCCTGTATTATCAGTACATTATATATACAGGGCTCAGTAAAAGAGAGTACACCCCTGTATTATCAGTACATTATATATACAGGGCTCAGTATAAGTGAGTACACCCCTGTATTATCAGTACATTATATATACAGTGCTCAGTATAAGTGAGTACACCCCTGTATTATCAGTACAATATGTATACAGCGCTCAGTATAAGTGAGTACACCCCTGTATTATCAGTACATTATATATACAGGGCTCAGTAAAAGAGAGTACACCCCTGTATTATCAGTACATTATATATACAGGGCTCAGTATAAGTGAGTACACCCCTGTATTATCAGTACATTATATATACAGGGCTCAGCATAAGTGAATACACCCCTGTATTATCAGTACAATATATATACAGCACTCAGTATAAGTGAGTACACCCCTGTATTATCAGTACATTATATATACAGGGATCAGTATAAGTGAGTACACCCCTGTATTATCAGTACATTATATATACAGGGCTCAGTATAAGTGAGTACACCACTGTATTATCAGTACATTATATATACAGGGCTCAGTATAAGTGAGTACACCCCTGTATTATCAGTACATTATATATACAGTGCTCAGTATAAGTGAGTACACCCCTGTATTATCACTGCATTATATATACAGGGCTCAGCATAAGTGAGTACACCCCTGTATTATCAGTACAATATATATACAGCGCTCAGTATAAGTGAGTACACCCCTGTATTATCAGTACATTATATATACAGCGCTCAGTATAAGTGAGTACACCCCTGTATTATTAGTACATTATATATACAGGGCTCAGCATAAGTGAATACACCCCTGTATTATCAGTACAATATATATACAGCACTCAGTATAAGTGAGTACACCCCTGTATTATCAGTACATTATATATACAGGGCTCAGTAAAAGAGAGTACACCCCTGTATTATCAGTACATTATATATACAGGGCTCAGTATAAGTGAGTACACCCCTGTATTATCACTGCATTATATATACAGGGCTCAGCATAAGTGAATACACCCCTGTATTATCAGTACAATATATATACAGCACTCAGTATAAGTGAGTACACCCCTGTATTATCAGTACATTATATATACAGGGATCAGTATAAGTGAGTACACCCCTGTATTATCAGTACAATATATATACAGGGCTCAGTATAAGTGAGTACACCACTGTATTATCAGTACATTATATATACAGGGCTCAGTATAAGTGAGTACACCCCTGTATTATCAGTACATTATATATACAGTGCTCAGTATAAGTGAGTACACCCCTGTATTATCACTGCATTATATATACAGGGCTCAGCATAAGTGAGTACACCCCTGTATTATCAGTACAATATATATACAGCGCTCAGTATAAGTGAGTACACCCCTGTATTATCAGTACATTATATATACAGCGCTCAGTATAAGTGAGTACACCCCTGTATTATTAGTACATTATATATACAGGGCTCAGCATAAGTGAATACACCCCTGTATTATCAGTACAATATATATACAGCACTCAGTATAAGTGAGTACACCCCTGTATTATCAGTACATTATATATACACCGCTCAGTATAAGTGAGTACACCCCTGTATTATCAGTACATTATATATACAGTGCTCAGTATAAGTGAGTACACCCCTGTATTATCACTGCATTATATATACAGGGCTCAGCATAAGTGAGTACACCCCTGTATTATCACTGCATTATATATACAGGGCTCAGCATAAGTGAGTACACCCCTGTATTATCAGTACATTATATATACAGTGCTCAGTATAAGTGAGTAAACCCCTGTATTATCAGTACATTATATATACAGCGCTCAGTATAAGTGAGTACACCCCTGTATTATTAGTACATTATATATACAGGGCTCAGTATAAGTGAGTACACCCCTGTATTATCAGTACAATATATATACAGCACTCAGTATAAGTGAGTACACCCCTGTATTATCAGTACATTATATATACAGCGCTCAGTATAAGTGAGTACACCCCTGTATTATCAGTACATTATATATACAGGGCTCAGTATAAGTGAGTACACCCCTGTATTATCACTGCATTATATATACAGGGCTCAGCATAAGTGAGTACACCCCTGTATTATCAGTACAATATATATACAGCGCTCAGTATAAGTGAGTACACCCCTGTATTATCAGTACATTATATATACAGCGCTCAGTATAAGTGAGTACACCCCTGTATTATTAGTACATTATATATACAGGGCTCAGTATAAGTGAGTACACCCCTGTATTATCAGTACATTATATATACAGTGCTCAGTATAAGCGAGTACACCCCTGTATTATCAGTACATTATATATACAGTGCTCAGTATAAGTGAGTACACCCCTGTATTATCAGTACATTATATACACAGGGCTCAGTATAAGTGAGTACACCCCTGCATTATCAGTATATTATGTATATACAGCGCTCAGTATAAGTGAGTACACCCCTGTATTATTAGTACATTATATATACAGTGCTCAGTATAAGTGAGTACACCCCTGTATTATCAGTACATTATATATACAGGGCTCAGTATAACTGAGTACACCCCCTGTATTATCAGTACATTATATATACAGGGCTCAGTATAAGTGAGTACACCCCTGTATTATCAGTACATAATATATACAGGGCTCAGCATAAGTGAGTACACCCCTGTATTATCAGTACATTATATATACAGGGATCAGTATAAGTGAGTACACCCCTGTATTATCAGTATATTATATATACAGGGCTCAGCATAAGTGAGTACACCCCCGTATTATCAGTACATTATATATACAGGGCTCAGCATAAGTGAGTACACCCCTGTATAATCAGTACATTATATATACAGCGCTCAGTATAAGTGAGTACACCCCTGTATTATCAGTATATTATATATACAGGGCTCAGCATAAGTGAGTACACCCCCGTATTATCAGTATATTATATATACAGCGCTCAGTATAAGTGAGTACACCCCTGTATTATCAGTACATTATATATACAGGGCTCAGTATAAGTGAGTACACCCCTGTATTATTAGTACATTATATATACAGTGCTCAGTATAAGTGAGTACACCCCTGTATTATCAGTACATTATATACACAGGGCTCAGTATAAGTGAGTACACCCCTGTATTATCAGTACATTATATATACAGGGCTCAGCATAAGTGAGTACACCCCCTGTATTATCAGTACATTATATATACAGGGCTCAGCATAAGTGAGTTCACCCCTGTATTATCAGTACATTATATATACAGCGCTCAGTATAAGTGAGTACACCCCCTGTATTATCAGTACATTATATATACAGTGCTCAGTATAAGTGAGTACACCCCTGTATTATCAGTACATTATATATACAGTGCTCAGTAAAAGTGAGTACACCCCTGTATTATCAGTACATTATATATACAGTGCTCAGTATAAGTGAGTACACCCCTGTATTATCAGTACATTATATATACTGTGCTAAGTAGAAGTGAGTACACCCCTGTATTATCAGTACATTATATATACAGCGCTCAGCATAAGTGAGTACACCCCTGTATTATCAGTACATTATATATACAGGGCTCAGTATAAGTGAGTACACCCCTGTATTATCAGTACATTATATATACAGGGCTCAGCATAAGTGAGTACACCCCCTGTATTATCAGTACATTATATATACAGGGCTCAGCATAAGTGAGTTCACCCCTGTATTATCAGTACATTATATATACAGCGCTCAGTATAAGTGAGTACACCCCCTGTATTATCAGTACATTATATATACAGGGCTCAGCATAAGTGAGTTCACCCCTGTATTATCAGTACATTATATATACAGCGCTCAGTATAAGTGAGTACACCCCCTGTATTATCAGTACATTATATATACAGTGCTCAGTATAAGTGAGTACACCCCTGTATTACCAGTACATTATATATACAGGGCTCAGTATAAGTGAGTACACCCCTGTATTATCAGTACATTATATATACAGTGCTCAGCATAAGTGAGTTCACCCCTGTATTATCAGTACATTATATATACAGTGCTCAGTATAAGTGAGTACACCCCTGTATTACCAGTACATTATATATACAGGGCTCAGTATAAGTGAGTACACCCCTGTATTATCAGTACATTATATATACAGTGCTCAGCATAAGTGAGTACACCTCTGTATTATCAGTACATTATATATACAGGGCTCAGCATAAGTGAGTTCACCCCTGTATTATCAGTACATTATATATACAGGGCTCAGTATAAGTGAGTACACCCCTGTATTATCAGTACATTATATATACAGGGCTCAGCATAAGTGAGTTCACCCCTGTATTATCAGTACATTATATATACAGTGCTCAGTATAAGTGAGTACACCCCTGTATTATCAGTACATTATATATACAGTGCTCAGTATAAGTGAGTACACCCCTGTATTATCAGTACATTATATATACAGGGCTCAGCATAAGTGAGTTCACCCCTGTATTATCAGTACATTATATATACAGTGCTCAGTATAAGTGAGTACACCCCTGTATTATCAGTACATTATATATACAGGGCTCAGTATAAGTGAGTACACCCCCTGTATTATCAGTACATTATATATACAGCGCTCAGTATAAGTGAGTAAACCCCTGTATTATCAGTACATTATATATACAGGGCTCAGTATAAGTGAGTACACCCCTGTATTATCAGTACATTATATATACAGGGCTCAGCATAAGTGAGTACACCCCTGTATTATCAGTACATTATATATACAGGGCTCAGTATAAGTGAGTACACCCCTGTATTATCAGTACATTATATATACAGGGCTCAGTATAAGTGAGTACACCCCTGTATTATCAGTACATTATATATACAGAGCTCAGTATAAGTGAGTACACCCCTGTATTATCAGTACATTATATATACAGAGCTCAGTATAAGTGAGTACACCCCTGTATTATCAGTACATTATATATACAGAGCTCAGCATAAGTGAGTACACCCCTGTATTATCAGTACATTATATATACAGCGCTCAGTATAAGTGAGTACACCCCTGCATTATCAGTACATTATATATACAGAGCTCAGTATAAGTGAGTACACCCCTGTATTATCAGTACGTTATATATACAGTGCTCAGTATAAGTGAGTACACCCCTGTATTATCAGTACATTATATATACAGCGCTAAGTATAAGTGAGTACACCCCTGTATTATCAGTACATTATATATACAGGGCTCAGTATAAGTGAGTACACCCCTGTATTATCAGTACATTATATATACAGCGCTTAGTATAAGTGAGTACACCCCTGTATTATCAGTACATTATATATACAGAGCTCAGTATAAGTGAGTACACCCCTGTATTATCAGTACATTATATATACAGGGCTCAGCATAAGTGAGTACACCCCTGTATTATCAGTACATTATATATACAGCGCTCAGTATAAGTGAGTACACCCCTGTATTATCAGTACGTTATATATACAGTGCTCAGTATAAGTGAGTACACCCCTGTATTATCAGTACATTATATATACAGTGCTCAGTATAAGTGAGTACACCCCTGTATTATCAGTACATTATATATACAGAGCTCAGTATAAGTGAGTACACCCCTGTATTATCAGTACATTATATATACAGCGCTCAGTATAAGTGAGTACACCCCTGTATTATCAGTACATTATATATACAGGGCTCAGTATAAGTGAGTACACCCCTGTATTATCAGTACATTATATATACAGCGCTTAGTATAAGTGAGTACACCCCTGTATTATCAGTACATTATATATACAGAGCTCAGTATAAGTGAGTACACCCCTGTATTATCAGTACATTATATATACAGGGCTCAGCATAAGTGAGTACACCCCTGTATTATCAGTACATTATATATACAGCGCTCAGTATAAGTGAGTACACCCCTGTATTATCAGTACGTTATATATACAGTGCTCAGTATAAGTGAGTACACCCCTGTATTATCAGTACATTATATATACAGAGCTCAGTATAAGTGAGTACACCCCTGTATTATCAGTACATTATATATACAGGGCTCAGCATAAGTGAGTACACCCCTGTATTATCAGTACATTATATATACAGCGCTCAGTATAAGCGAGTACACCCCTGTATTATCAGTACATTATATATACAGTGCTCAGTATAAGTGAGTACACCCCTGTATTATCAGTACATTATATATACAGGGCTCAGCATAAGTGAGTACACCCCTGTATTATCAGTACATTATATATACAGAGCTCAGTATAAGTGAGTACACCCCTGTATTATCAGTACATTATATATACA
This sequence comes from Phyllobates terribilis, assembly GCF_046119375.1. NCBI lineage: Eukaryota > Metazoa > Chordata > Amphibia > Anura > Dendrobatidae > Phyllobates > Phyllobates terribilis. The sequence goes on along the minus strand of NW_027362764.1, from coordinate 7,815,489 downwards.
GAGCTCAGTATAAGTGAGTACACCCCTGTATTATCAGTACATTATATATACAGAGCTCAGCATAAGTGAGTACACCCCTGTATTATCAATACATTATATATACAGCGCTCAGTATAAGTGAGTACACCCCCTGTTTTATCAGTACAATATATATACAGGGCTCAGCATAAGTGAGTACACCCCTGTATTATCAATACATTATATATACAGCGCTCAGTATAAGTGAGTACACCCCCTGTATTATCAGTACAATATATATACAGTGCTCAGTATAAGTGAGTACTCCCCTGTATTATCAATACATTATATATACAGCGCTCAGTATAAGTGAGTACACCCCCTGTATTATCAGTACAATATATATACAGGGCTCAGCATAAGTGAGTACACCCCTCTATTATCAGTACATTATATATATGGCTCAGCATAAGTGAGTACACCCCTGTATTATCAGTACATTATATATACAGCGCTAAGCATAAGTGAGTACACCCCTGTATTATCAGTACATTATATATACAGTGCTCAGTATAAGTGAGTTCACCCCTGTATTATCAGTACATTATATATATGGCTCAGCATAAGTGAGTACACCCCTGTATTATCAGTACATTATATATACAGGGCTCAGCATAAGTGAGTACACCCCTGTATTATCAGTATATTATATATACAGGGCTCAGTATAAGTGAGTACACCCCTGTATTATCAGTACATTATATATACAGAGCTCAGTATAAGTGAGTACACCCCTGTATTATCAGTACATTATATATACAGCGCTCAGCATAAGTGAGTACACCCCTGTATTATCAGTACATTATATATACAGGGCCCAGTATAAGTGAGTACACCCCTGTATTATCAGTACATTATATATACAGCGCTCAGTATAAGAGAGTACACCCCTGTATTATCAGTACATTATATATACAGGGCTCAGTGTAAGCGAGTACACCCCCTGTATTATCAGTACATTATATATACAGGGCTCAGCATAAGTGAGTACACCCCTGTATTATCAGTACATTATATATACAGGGCTCAGTATAAGTGAGTACACCCCCTGTATTATCAGTACAATATATATACAGTGCTCAGTATAAGTGAGTACTCCCCTGTATTATCAATACATTATATATACAGCGCTCAGTATAAGTGAGTACACCCCCTGTATTATCAGTACAATTTATATACAGGGCTCAGCATAAGTGAGTACACCCCTCTATTATCAGTACATTATATATATGGCTCAGCATAAGTGAGTACACCCCTGTATTATCAGTACATTATATATACAGCGCTAAGCATAAGTGAGTACACCCCTGTATTATCAGTACATTATATATACAGCGCTCAGTATAAGTGAGTACACCCCTGTATTATCAGTACATTATATATATGGCTCAGCATAAGTGAGTACACCCCTGTATTATCAGTACATTATATATACAGGGCTCAGTATAAGTGATTACACCCCTGTATTATCAGTACATTATATATACAGGGCTCAGTATAAGTGAGTACACCCCTGTATTATCAGTAGATTAAATATACAGGGCTCAGTATAAGTGAGTACACCCCCGTATTATCAGTACATTATATATACAGCGCTCAGCATAAGTGAGTACACCCCTGTATTATCAGTACATTATATATACAGGGCTCAGTATAAGTGAGTACACCCCCGTATTATCAGTACATTATATATACGGCGCTCAGTATAAGTGAGTAAACCCCTGTATTATCAGTACATTATATATACAGCGCTCAGTATAAGTGAGTACACCCCCTGTATTATCAGTACATTATATATACAGCGCTCAGTATAAGTGAGTACACCCCCTGTATTATCAGTACATTATATATACAGCGCTCAGTATAAGTGAGTACACCCCCTGTATTATCAGTACATTATATATACAGCGCTCAGTATAAGTGAGTACACCCCTGTATTATCAGTACATTATATATACAGGGCTCAGTATAAGTGAGTACACCCCCGTATTATCAGTACATTATATATACAGCGCTCAGCATAAGTGAGTACACCCCTGTATTATCAGTACATTATATATACAGTGCTCAGCATAAGTGAGTACACCCCTGTATTATCAGTACATTATATATACAGAGCTCAGTATAAGTGAGTACACCCCTGTATTATCAGTACATTATATATACAGGGCTCAGCATAAGTGAGTACACCCCTGTATTATCAGTACATTATATATACAGTGCTCAGCATAAGTGAGTACACCCCTGTATTATCAGTACATTATATATACAGGGCTCAGTATAAGTGAGTACACCCCTGTATTATCAGTACATTATATATACAGGGCTCAGTATAAGTGAGTACACCCCTGTATTATCAGTACATTATATATACAGTGCTCAGCATAAGTGAGTACACCCCTGTATTATCAGTACTTTATATATACAGGGCTCGGTATAAGTAATTACACCCCTGTATTATCAGTACATTATATATACAGGGCTCAGTAAAAGAGAGTACACCCCTGTATTATCAGTACATTATATATACAGGGCTCAGTATAAGTGAGTACACCCCTGTATTATCAGTACAATATGTATACAGCGCTCAGTATAAGTGAGTACACCCCTGTATTATCAGTACATTATATATACAGGGCTCAGTAAAAGAGAGTACACCCCTGTATTATCAGTACATTATATATACAGGGCTCAGTATAAGTGAGTACACCCCTGTATTATCACTGCATTATATATACAGGGCTCAGCATAAGTGAATACACCCCTGTATTATCAGTACAATATATATACAGCACTCAGTATAAGTGAGTACACCCCTGTATTATCAGTACATTATATATACAGCGCTCAGTATAAGTGAGTACACCCCTGTATTATTAGTACATTATATATACAGTGCTCAGTATAAGTGAGTACACCCCTGTATTATCACTGCATTATATATGCAGGGCTCAGCATAAGTGAGTACACCCCTGTATTATCAGTACAATATATATACAGCGCTCAGTATAAGTGAGTACACCCCTGTATTATCAGTACATTATATATACAGCGCTCAGTATAAGTGTGTACACCCCTGTATTATCAGTACATTATATATACAGGGCTCAGCATAAGTGAGTACACCCCTGTATTATCAGTACATTATATATACAGGGCTCAGTATAAGTGAGTACACCCCTGTATTATCAGTACATTATATATACAGGGCTCAGTATAAGTGAGTACACCCCTGTATTATCAGCACATTATATATACAGAGCTCAGTATAAGTGAGTACACCCCTGTATTATCAGTACATTATATATACAGGGCTCAGTATAAGTGAGTACACCCCTGTATTATCAGCACATTATATATACAGAGCTCAGTATAAGTGAGTACACCCCTGTATTATCAGTACATTATATATACAGCGCTCAGTATAAGTGAGTACACCCCTGTATTATCAGTACATTATATATACAGGGCTCAGCATAAGTGATTACACCCCTGTATTATCAGTACATTATATATACAGCGCTCAGTATAAGTGATTACACCCCTGTATTATCAGTACATTATATATACAGAGCTCAGTATAAGTGAGTACACCCCTGTATTATCAGTACATTATATATACATAGCTCAGCATAAGTGAGTACACCCCTGTATTATCAGTACATTATATATACAGCGCTCAGTATAAGTGAGTACACCCCCTGTATTATCAGTACAATATATATACAGGGCTCAGCATAAGTGAGTACACCCCTGTATTATCAGTACATTATATATACAGCGCTCAGCATAAGTGAGTACACCCCTGTATTATCAGTACATTATATATACAGAGCTCAGTATAAGTGAGTACACCCCTGTATTATCAGTACATTATATATACAGAGCTCAGTATAAGTGAGTACACCCCTGTATTATCAGTACATTATATATACAGGGCTCAGTATAAGTGAGTACACCCCTGTATTATCAGTACATTATATATACAGAGCTCAGCATAAGTGAGTACTCCCCTGTATTATCAATACATTATATATACAGCGCTCAGTATAAGTGAGTACACCCCCTGTATTATCAGTACAATATATATACAGGGCTCAGCATAAGTGAGTACACCCCTGTATTATCAGTACATTATATATATGGCTCAGCATAAGTGAGTACACCCCTGTATTATCAGTACATTATATATACAGCGCTAAGCATAAGTGAGTACACCCCTGTATTATCAGTACATTATATATACAGCGCTCAGTATAAGTGAGTACACCCCTGTATTATCAGTACATTATATATATGGCTCAGCATAAGTGAGTACACCCCTGTATTATCAGTACATTATATATACAGGGCTCAGCATAAGTGAGTACACCCCTGTATTATCAGTACATTATATATACAGGGCTCAGCATAAGTGAGTACACCCCTGTATTATCAGTACATTATATATACAGGGCTCAGTATAAGTGAGTACACCCCTGTATTATCAGTACATTATATATACAGGGCTCAGTATAAGTGAGTACACCCCTGTATTATCAGTACATTATATATACAGGGCTCAGTATAAGTGAGTACACCCCTGTATTATCAGTACATTATATATACAGCGCTCAGCATAAATGAGTACACCCCTGTATTACCAGTACATTATATATACAGAGCTCAGTATAAGTGAGTACACCCCTGTATTATCAGTACATTATATATACAGCGCTCAGCATAAGTGAGTACACCCCTGTATTATCAGTACATTATATATACAGGGCTCAGTATAAGTGAGTACACCCCTGTATTATCAGTACATTATATATACAGAGCTCAGTATAAGTCAGTACACCCCTGTATTATCAGTACATTATATATACAGCGCTCAGCATAAGTGAGTACACCCCTGTATTATCAGTACATTATATATACAGGGCTCAGTATAAGTGAGTACACCCCTGTATTATCAGTACATTATATATACAGCGCTCAGTATAAGTGAGTACACCCCTATATTATCAGTACATTATATATACAGGGCTCAGTATAAGCGAGTACACCCCCTGTATTATCAGTACATTATATATACAGCGCTCAGCATAAGTGAGTACACCCCTGTATTATCAGTACATTATATATACAGGGCTCAGTATAAGTGAGTACACCCCCCGTATTATCAGTACATTATATATACAGGGCTCAGTATAAGTGAGTACACCCCTGTATTATCAGTACATTATATATACAGTGCTCAGTATAAGTGAGTACACCCCCTGTATTATCAGTACATTATATATACAGCGCTCAGTATAAGTGAGTACACCCCTGTATTATCAGTACATTATATATACAGCGCTCAGTATAAGTGAGTACACCCCTGTATTATCAGTACATTATATATACAGGGCTCAGTATAAGTGAGTACACCCCCGTATTATCAGTACATTATATATACAGCGCTCAGCATAAGTGAGTACACCCCTGTATTATCAGTACATTATATATACAGTGCTCAGCATAAGTGAGTACACCCCTGTATTATCAGTACATTATATATACAGGGCTCAGTATAAGTGAGTACACCCCTGTATTATCAGTACATTATATATACAGGGCTCAGAATAAGTGAGTACACCCCCTGTATTATCAGTACATAACATACAGCGCTCAGTATAAGTGAGTACACCCCTGTATAATCAGTACATTATATATACAGCGCTCAGTATAAGTGAGTACACCCCTGTATTATCAGTACATTATATATACAGCGCTCAGCATAAGTGAGTACACCCCTGTATTATCAGTACATTATATATACAGTGCTCAGCATAAGTGAGTACACCCCTGTATTATCAGTACTTTATATATACAGGGCTCAGTATAAGTGATTACACGCCTGTATTATCAGTACATTATATATACAGGGCTCAGTAAAAGAGAGTACACCCCTGTATTATCAGTACATTATATATACAGGGCTCAGTATAAGTGAGTACACCCCTGTATTATCAGTACAATATGTATACAGCGCTCAGTATAAGTGAGTACACCCCTGTATTATCAGTACATTATATATACAGGGCTCAGTAAAAGAGAGTACACCCCTGTATTATCAGTACATTATATATACAGGGCTCAGTATAAGTGAGTACATCCCTGTATTATCACTGCATTATATATACAGGGCTCAGCATAAGTGAATACACCCCTGTATTATCAGTACAATATATATACAGCACTCAGTATAAGTGAGTACACCCCTGTATTATCAGTACATTATATATACAGAGCTCAGCATAAGTGAGTACACCCCTGTATTATCAATACATTATATATACAGCGCTCAGTATAAGTGAGTACACCCCCTGTTTTATCAGTACAATATATATACAGGGCTCAGCATAAGTGAGTACACCCCTGTATTATCAATACATTATATATACAGCGCTCAGTATAAGTGAGTACACCCCCTGTATTATCAGTACAATATATATACAGTGCTCAGTATAAGTGAGTACTCCCCTGTATTATCAATACATTATATATACAGCGCTCAGTATAAGTGAGTACACCCCCTGTATTATCAGTACAATATATATACAGGGCTCAGCATAAGTGAGTACACCCCTCTATTATCAGTACATTATATATATGGCTCAGCATAAGTGAGTACACCCCTGTATTATCAGTACATTATATATACAGCGCTAAGCATAAGTGAGTACACCCCTGTATTATCAGTACATTATATATACAGTGCTCAGTATAAGTGAGTTCACCCCTGTATTATCAGTACATTATATATATGGCTCAGCATAAGTGAGTACACCCCTGTATTATCAGTACATTATATATACAGGGCTCAGCATAAGTGAGTACACCCCTGTATTATCAGTATATTATATATACAGGGCTCAGTATAAGTGAGTACACCCCTGTATTATCAGTACATTATATATACAGAGCTCAGTATAAGTGAGTACACCCCTGTATTATCAGTACATTATATATACAGCGCTCAGCATAAGTGAGTACACCCCTGTATTATCAGTACATTATATATACAGGGCCCAGTATAAGTGAGTACACCCCTGTATTATCAGTACATTATATATACAGCGCTCAGTATAAGAGAGTACACCCCTGTATTATCAGTACATTATATATACAGGGCTCAGTGTAAGCGAGTACACCCCCTGTATTATCAGTACATTATATATACAGGGCTCAGCATAAGTGAGTACACCCCTGTATTATCAGTACATTATATATACAGGGCTCAGTATAAGTGAGTACACCCCCTGTATTATCAGTACAATATATATACAGTGCTCAGTATAAGTGAGTACTCCCCTGTATTATCAATACATTATATATACAGCGCTCAGTATAAGTGAGTACACCCCCTGTATTATCAGTACAATATATATACAGGGCTCAGCATAAGTGAGTACACCCCTCTATTATCAGTACATTATATATATGGCTCAGCATAAGTGAGTACACCCCTGTATTATCAGTACATTATATATACAGCGCTAAGCATAAGTGAGTACACCCCTGTATTATCAGTACATTATATATACAGCGCTCAGTATAAGTGAGTACACCCCTGTATTATCAGTACATTATATATATGGCTCAGCATAAGTGAGTACACCCCTGTATTATCAGTACATTATATATACAGGGCTCAGTATAAGTGATTACACCCCTGTATTATCAGTACATTATATATACAGGGCTCAGTATAAGTGAGTACACCCCTGTATTATCAGTAGATTATATATACAGGGCTCAGTATAAGTGAGTACACCCCCGTATTATCAGTACATTATATATACAGCGCTCAGCATAAGTGAGTACACCCCTGTATTATCAGTACATTATATATACAGGGCTCAGTATAAGTGAGTACACCCCCGTATTATCAGTACATTATATATACGGCGCTCAGTATAAGTGAGTAAACCCCTGTATTATCAGTACATTATATATACAGCGCTCAGTATAAGTGAGTACACCCCCTGTATTATCAGTACATTATATATACAGCGCTCAGTATAAGTGAGTACACCCCCTGTATTATCAGTACATTATATATACAGCGCTCAGTATAAGTGAGTACACCCCCTGTATTATCAGTACATTATATATACAGCGCTCAGTATAAGTGAGTACACCCCTGTATTATCAGTACATTATATATACAGAGCTCAGTATAAGTGAGTACACCCCCGTATTATCAGTACATTATATATACAGCGCTCAGCATAAGTGAGTACACCCCTGTATTATCAGTACATTATATATACAGTGCTCAGCATAAGTGAGTACACCCCTGTATTATCAGTACATTATATATACAGAGCTCAGTATAAGTGAGTACACCCCTGTATTATCAGTACATTATATATACAGGGCTCAGCATAAGTGAGTACACCCCTGTATTATCAGTACATTATATATACAGTGCTCAGCATAAGTGAGTACACCCCTGTATTATCAGTACATTATATATACAGGGCTCAGTATAAGTGAGTACACCCCTGTATTATCAGTACATTATATATACAGGGCTCAGTATAAGTGAGTACACCCCTGTATTATCAGTACATTATATATACAGTGCTCAGCATAAGTGAGTACACCCCTGTATTATCAGTACTTTATATATACAGGGCTCGGTATAAGTAATTACACCCCTGTATTATCAGTACATTATATATACAGGGCTCAGTAAAAGAGAGTACACCCCTGTATTATCAGTACATTATATATACAGGGCTCAGTATAAGTGAGTACACCCCTGTATTATCAGTACAATATGTATACAGCGCTCAGTATAAGTGAGTACACCCCTGTATTATCAGTACATTATATATACAGGGCTCAGTAAAAGAGAGTACACCCCTGTATTATCAGTACATTATATATACAGGGCTCAGTATAAGTGAGTACACCCCTGTATTATCACTGCATTATATATACAGGGCTCAGCATAAGTGAATACACCCCTGTATTATCAGTACAATATATATACAGCACTCAGTATAAGTGAGTACACCCCTGTATTATCAGTACATTATATATACAGCGCTCAGTATAAGTGAGTACACCCCTGTATTATTAGTACATTATATATACAGTGCTCAGTATAAGTGAGTACACCCCTGTATTATCACTGCATTATATATACAGGGCTCAGCATAAGTGAGTACACCCCTGTATTATCAGTACAATATATATACAGCGCTCAGTATAAGTGAGTACACCCCTGTATTATCAGTACATTATATATACAGCGCTCAGTATAAGTGTGTACACCCCTGTATTATCAGTACATTATATATACAGGGCTCAGCATAAGTGAGTACACCCCTGTATTATCAGTACATTATATATACAGGGCTCAGTATAAGTGAGTACACCCCTGTATTATCAGTACATTATATATACAGGGCTCAGTATAAGTGAGTACACCCCTGTATTATCAGCACATTATATATACAGAGCTCAGTATAAGTGAGTACACCCCTGTATTATCAGTACATTATATATACAGGGCTCAGTATAAGTGAGTACACCCCTGTATTATCAGCACATTATATATACAGAGCTCAGTATAAGTGAGTACACCCCTGTATTATCAGTACATTATATATACAGCGCTCAGTATAAGTGAGTACACCCCTGTATTATCAGTACATTATATATACAGGGCTCAGCATAAGTGATTACACCCCTGTATTATCAGTACATTATATATACAGCGCTCAGTATAAGTGATTACACCCCTGTATTATCAGTACATTATATATACAGAGCTCAGTATAAGTGAGTACACCCCTGTATTATCAGTACATTATATATACATAGCTCAGCATAAGTGAGTACACCCCTGTATTATCAGTACATTATATATACAGCGCTCAGTATAAGTGAGTACACCCCCTGTATTATCAGTACAATATATATACAGGGCTCAGCATAAGTGAGTACACCCCTGTATTATCAGTACATTATATATACAGCGCTCAGCATAAGTGAGTACACCCCTTTATTATCAGTACATTATATATACAGAGCTCAGTATAAGTGAGTACACCCCTGTGTTATCAGTACATTATATATACAGAGCTCAGTATAAGTGAGTACACCCCTGTATTATCAGTACATTATATATACAGGGCTCAGTATAAGTGAGTACACCCCTGTATTATCAGTACATTATATATACAGAGCTCAGCATAAGTGAGTACTCCCCTGTATTATCAATACATTATATATACAGCGCTCAGTATAAGTGAGTACACCCCCTGTATTATCAGTACAATATATATACAGGGCTCAGCATAAGTGAGTACACCCCTGTATTATCAGTACATTATATATATGGCTCAGCATAAGTGAGTACACCCCTGTATTATCAGTACATTATATATACAGCGCTAAGCATAAGTGAGTACACCCCTGTATTATCAGTACATTATATATACAGCGCTCAGTATAAGTGAGTACACCCCTGTATTATCAGTACATTATATATATGGCTCAGCATAAGTGAGTACACCCCTGTATTATCAGTACATTATATATACAGGGCTCAGCATAAGTGAGTACACCCCTGTATTATCAGTACATTATATATACAGGGCTCAGCATAAGTGAGTACACCCCTGTATTATCAGTACATTATATATACAGGGCTCAGTATAAGTGAGTACACCCCTGTATTATCAGTACATTATATATACAGGGCTCAGTATAAGTGAGTACACCCCTGTATTATCAGTACATTATATATACAGGGCTCAGTATAAGTGAGTACACCCCTGTATTATCAGTACATTATATATACAGCGCTCAGCATAAATGAGTACACCCCTGTATTACCAGTACATTATATATACAGAGCTCAGTATAAGTGAGTACACCCCTGTATTATCAGTACATTATATATACAGCGCTCAGCATAAGTGAGTACACCCCTGTATTATCAGTACATTATATATACAGGGCTCAGTATAAGTGAGTACACCCCTGTATTATCAGTACATTATATATACAGAGCTCAGTATAAGTCAGTACACCCCTGTATTATCAGTACATTATATATACAGCGCTCAGCATAAGTGAGTACACCCCTGTATTATCAGTACATTATATATACAGGGCTCAGTATAAGTGAGTACACCCCTGTATTATCAGTACATTATATATACAGCGCTCAGTATAAGTGAGTACACCCCTATATTATCAGTACATTATATATACAGGGCTCAGTATAAGCGAGTACACCCCCTGTATTATCAGTACATTATATATACAGCGCTCAGCATAAGTGAGTACACCCCTGTATTATCAGTACATTATATATACAGGGCTCAGTATAAGTGAGTACACCCCCCGTATTATCAGTACATTATATATACAGGGCTCAGTATAAGTGAGTACACCCCTGTATTATCAGTACATTATATATACAGTGCTCAGTATAAGTGAGTACACCCCCTGTATTATCAGTACATTATATATACAGCGCTCAGTATAAGTGAGTACACCCCTGTATTATCAGTACATTATATATACAGCGCTCAGTATAAGTGAGTACACCCCTGTATTATCAGTACATTATATATACAGGGCTCAGTATAAGTGAGTACACCCCCGTATTATCAGTACATTATATATACAGCGCTCAGCATAAGTGAGTACACCCCTGTATTATCAGTACATTATATATACAGTGCTCAGCATAAGTGAGTACACCCCTGTATTATCAGTACATTATATATACAGGGCTCAGTATAAGTGAGTACACCCCTGTATTATCAGTACATTATATATACAGGGCTCAGCATAAGTGAGTACACCCCCTGTATTATCAGTACATAACATACAGCGCTCAGTATAAGTGAGTACACCCCTGTATAATCAGTACATTATATATACAGCGCTCAGTATAAGTGAGTACACCCCTGTATTATCAGTACATTATATATACAGCGCTCAGCATAAGTGAGTACACCCCTGTATTATCAGTACATTATATATACAGTGCTCAGCATAAGTGAGTACACCCCTGTATTATCAGTACTTTATATATACAGGGCTCAGTATAAGTGATTACACGCCTGTATTATCAGTACATTATATATACAGGGCTCAGTAAAAGAGAGTACACCCCTGTATTATCAGTACATTATATATACAGGGCTCAGTATAAGTGAGTACACCCCTGTATTATCAGTACAATATGTATACAGCGCTCAGTATAAGTGAGTACACCCCTGTATTATCAGTACATTATATATACAGGGCTCAGTAAAAGAGAGTACACCCCTGTATTATCAGTACATTATATATACAGGGCTCAGTATAAGTGAGTACATCCCTGTATTATCACTGCATTATATATACAGGGCTCAGCATAAGTGAATACACCCCTGTATTATCAGTACAATATATATACAGCACTCAGTATAAGTGAGTACACCCCTGTATTATCAGTACAATATATATACAGCGCTCAGTATAAGTGAGTACACCCCTGTATTATCAGTACATTATATATACAGCGCTCAGTATAAGTGAGTACACCCCTGTATTATCAGTACATTATATATACAGCGCTCAGTATAAGTGAGTACACCCCTGTATTATCAGTACATTATATATACAGGGCTCAGTATAAGTGAGTACACCCCTGTATTATTAGTACATTATATATACAGGGCTCAGTATAAGTGAGTACACCCCTGTATTATCAGTACATTATATATACAGTGCTCAGTATAAGTGAGTACACCCCTGTATTATCAGTACATTATATATACAGTGCTCAGTATAAGTGAGTACACCCCTGTATTATCAGTACATTATATACACAGGGCTCAGTATAAGTGAGTACACCCCTGCATTATCAGTATATTATGTATATACAGCGCTCAGTATAAGTGAGTACACCCCTGTATTATTAGTACATTATATATACAGGGCTCAGTATAAGTGAGTACACCCCTGTATTATCAGTACATTATATATACAGGGCTCAGTATAAGTGAGTACACCCCCTGTATTATCAGTACATTATATATACAGGGCTCAGTATAAGTGAGTACACCCCTGTATTATCAGTACATTATATATACAGGGCTCAGTATAAGTGAGTACACCCCTGTATTATCAGTACATTATATATACAGGGCTCAGTATAAGTGAGTACACCCCCTGTATTATCAGTACATTATATATACAGGGCTCAGTATAAGTGAGTACACCCCTGTATTATCAGTACATAATATATACAGGGCTCAGCATAAGTGAGTACACCCCTGTATTATCAGTACATTATATATACAGGGCTCAGTATAAGTGAGTACACCCCCTGTATTATCAGTACATTATATATACAGGGCTCAGTATAAGTGAGTACACCCCTGTATTATCAGTATATTATATATACAGGGCTCAGCATAAGTGAGTACACCCCCTGTATTATCAGTACATTATATATACAGGGCTCAGTATAAGTGAGTACACCCCTGTATTATCAGTATATTATATATACAGGGCTCAGCATAAGTGAGTACACCCCCGTATTATCAGTACATTATATATACAGGGCTCAGCATAAGTGAGTACACCCCTGTATAATCAGTACATTATATATATAGCGCTCAGTATAAGTGAGTACACCCCTGTATTATCAGTATATTATATATACAGGGCTCAGCATAAGTGAGTACACCCCCGTATTATCAGTATATTATATATACAGCGCTCAGTATAAGTGAGTACACCCCTGTATTATCAGTACATTATATATACAGGGCTCAGTATAAGTGAGTACACCCCTGTATTATAAGTACATTATATATACAGGGCTCAGTATAAGTGAGTACACCCCTGTATTATCAGTATATTATATATACAGGGCTCAGCATAAGTGAGTACACCCCCGTATTATCAGTATATTATATATACAGCGCTCAGTATAAGTGAGTACACCCCTGTATTATCAGTACATTATATATACAGGGCTCAGTATAAGTGAGTACACCCCTGTATTATCAGTACATTATATATACAGTGCTCAGTATAAGTGAGTACACCCCTGTATTATCAGTACATTATATATACAGCGCTCAGCATAAGTGAGTACACCCATATATTATCAGTACATTATTTATACAGTGCTCAGCATAAGTGAGTACACCCCTGTATTATCAGTACATTATATATACAGGGCTCAGTATAAGTGAGTACACCCCTGTATTATCAGTAAAATATATATACAGCGCTCAGTATAAGTGAGTACACCCCTGTATTATCAGTACATTATATATACAGGGCTCAGTAAAAGAGAGTACACCCCTGTATTATCAGTACATTATATATACAGGGCTCAGTATAAGTGAGTACACCCCTGTATTATCAGTACAATATATATACAGTGCTCAGTATAAGTGAGTACACCCCTGTATTATCAGTACATTATATATACAGCGCTCAGTATAAGTGAGTACACCCCTGTATTATCAGTACATTATATATACAGCGCTCAGTATAAGTGAGTACACCCCTGTATTATCAGTACATTATATATACAGGGCTCAGTATAAGTGAGTACAGCCCTGTATTATTAGTACATTATATATACAGTGCTCAGTATAAGTGAGTACACCCCTGTATTATCAGTACATTATATACACAGGGCTAAGTATAAGTGAGTACACCCCTGTATTATCAGTACATTATATATACAGGGCTCAGTATAAGTGAGTACACCCCTGTATTATCAGTACATTCTATATACAGGGCTCAGCATAAGTGAGTACACCCCTGTATTATCAGTACATTCTATATACAGGGCTCAGTATAAGTGAGTACACCCCTGTATTATCAGTACATTATATACACAGGGCTAAGTATAAGTGAGTACACCCCTGTATTATCAGTACATTATATACACAGGGCTAAGTATAAGTGAGTACACCCCTGTATTATCAGTACATTATATATACAGGGCTCAGTATAAGTGAGTACACCCCTGTATTATCAGTACATTATATATACAGAGCTCAGCATAAGTGAGTACTCCCCTGTATTATCAATACATTATATATACAGCGCTCAGTATAAGTGAGTACACCCCCTGTATTATCAGTACAATATATATACAGGGCTCAGCATAAGTGAGTACACCCCTGTATTATCAGTACATTATATATATGGCTCAGCATAAGTGAGTACACCCCTGTATTATCAGTACATTATATATACAGCGCTAAGCATAAGTGAGTACACCCCTGTATTATCAGTACATTATATATACAGCGCTCAGTATAAGTGAGTACACCCCTGTATTATCAGTACATTATATATATGGCTCAGCATAAGTGAGTACACCCCTGTATTATCAGTACATTATATATACAGGGCTCAGCATAAGTGAGTACACCCCTGTATTATCAGTACATTATATATACAGGGCTCAGCATAAGTGAGTACACCCCTGTATTATCAGTACATTATATATACAGGGCTCAGTATAAGTGAGTACACCCCTGTATTATCAGTACATTATATATACAGGGCTCAGTATAAGTGAGTACACCCCTGTATTATCAGTACATTATATATACAGGGCTCAGTATAAGTGAGTACACCCCTGTATTATCAGTACATTATATATACAGCGCTCAGCATAAATGAGTACACCCCTGTATTACCAGTACATTATATATACAGAGCTCAGTATAAGTGAGTACACCCCTGTATTATCAGTACATTATATATACAGCGCTCAGCATAAGTGAGTACACCCCTGTATTATCAGTACATTATATATACAGGGCTCAGTATAAGTGAGTACACCCCTGTATTATCAGTACATTATATATACAGAGCTCAGTATAAGTCAGTACACCCCTGTATTATCAGTACATTATATATACAGCGCTCAGCATAAGTGAGTACACCCCTGTATTATCAGTACATTATATATACAGGGCTCAGTATAAGTGAGTACACCCCTGTATTATCAGTACATTATATATACAGCGCTCAGTATAAGTGAGTACACCCCTATATTATCAGTACATTATATATACAGGGCTCAGTATAAGCGAGTACACCCCCTGTATTATCAGTACATTATATATACAGCGCTCAGCATAAGTGAGTACACCCCTGTATTATCAGTACATTATATATACAGGGCTCAGTATAAGTGAGTACACCCCCCGTATTATCAGTACATTATATATACAGGGCTCAGTATAAGTGAGTACACCCCTGTATTATCAGTACATTATATATACAGTGCTCAGTATAAGTGAGTACACCCCCTGTATTATCAGTACATTATATATACAGCGCTCAGTATAAGTGAGTACACCCCTGTATTATCAGTACATTATATATACAGCGCTCAGTATAAGTGAGTACACCCCTGTATTATCAGTACATTATATATACAGGGCTCAGTATAAGTGAGTACACCCCCGTATTATCAGTACATTATATATACAGCGCTCAGCATAAGTGAGTACACCCCTGTATTATCAGTACATTATATATACAGTGCTCAGCATAAGTGAGTACACCCCTGTATTATCAGTACATTATATATACAGGGCTCAGTATAAGTGAGTACACCCCTGTATTATCAGTACATTATATATACAGGGCTCAGCATAAGTGAGTACACCCCCTGTATTATCAGTACATAACATACAGCGCTCAGTATAAGTGAGTACACCCCTGTATAATCAGTACATTATATATACAGCGCTCAGTATAAGTGAGTACACCCCTGTATTATCAGTACATTATATATACAGCGCTCAGCATAAGTGAGTACACCCCTGTATTATCAGTACATTATATATACAGTGCTCAGCATAAGTGAGTACACCCCTGTATTATCAGTACTTTATATATACAGGGCTCAGTATAAGTGATTACACGCCTGTATTATCAGTACATTATATATACAGGGCTCAGTAAAAGAGAGTACACCCCTGTATTATCAGTACATTATATATACAGGGCTCAGTATAAGTGAGTACACCCCTGTATTATCAGTACAATATGTATACAGCGCTCAGTATAAGTGAGTACACCCCTGTATTATCAGTACATTATATATACAGGGCTCAGTAAAAGAGAGTACACCCCTGTATTATCAGTACATTATATATACAGGGCTCAGTATAAGTGAGTACATCCCTGTATTATCACTGCATTATATATACAGGGCTCAGCATAAGTGAATACACCCCTGTATTATCAGTACAATATATATACAGCACTCAGTATAAGTGAGTACACCCCTGTATTATCAGTACAATATATATACAGCGCTCAGTATAAGTGAGTACACCCCTGTATTATCAGTACATTATATATACAGCGCTCAGTATAAGTGAGTACACCCCTGTATTATCAGTACATTATATATACAGCGCTCAGTATAAGTGAGTACACCCCTGTATTATCAGTACATTATATATACAGGGCTCAGTATAAGTGAGTACACCCCTGTATTATTAGTACATTATATATACAGGGCTCAGTATAAGTGAGTACACCCCTGTATTATCAGTACATTATATATACAGTGCTCAGTATAAGTGAGTACACCCCTGTAT
This sequence comes from Phyllobates terribilis, assembly GCF_046119375.1. Lineage (NCBI taxonomy): Eukaryota > Metazoa > Chordata > Amphibia > Anura > Dendrobatidae > Phyllobates > Phyllobates terribilis. The sequence continues at coordinate 7,797,823 of NW_027362764.1, read as the reverse complement.
TATCAGTACATTATATATACAGTGCTCAGTATAAGTGAGTACACCCCTGTATTATCAGTACATTATATACACAGGGCTCAGTATAAGTGAGTACACCCCTGCATTATCAGTATATTATGTATATACAGCGCTCAGTATAAGTGAGTACACCCCTGTATTATTAGTACATTATATATACAGGGCTCAGTATAAGTGAGTACACCCCTGTATTATCAGTACATTATATATACAGGGCTCAGTATAAGTGAGTACACCCCCTGTATTATCAGTACATTATATATACAGGGCTCAGTATAAGTGAGTACACCCCTGTATTATCAGTACATTATATATACAGGGCTCAGTATAAGTGAGTACACCCCTGTATTATCAGTACATTATATATACAGGGCTCAGTATAAGTGAGTACACCCCCTGTATTATCAGTACATTATATATACAGGGCTCAGTATAAGTGAGTACACCCCTGTATTATCAGTACATAATATATACAGGGCTCAGCATAAGTGAGTACACCCCTGTATTATCAGTACATTATATATACAGGGCTCAGTATAAGTGAGTACACCCCCTGTATTATCAGTACATTATATATACAGGGCTCAGTATAAGTGAGTACACCCCTGTATTATCAGTATATTATATATACAGGGCTCAGCATAAGTGAGTACACCCCCTGTATTATCAGTACATTATATATACAGGGCTCAGTATAAGTGAGTACACCCCTGTATTATCAGTATATTATATATACAGGGCTCAGCATAAGTGAGTACACCCCCGTATTATCAGTACATTATATATACAGGGCTCAGCATAAGTGAGTACACCCCTGTATAATCAGTACATTATATATATAGCGCTCAGTATAAGTGAGTACACCCCTGTATTATCAGTATATTATATATACAGGGCTCAGCATAAGTGAGTACACCCCCGTATTATCAGTATATTATATATACAGCGCTCAGTATAAGTGAGTACACCCCTGTATTATCAGTACATTATATATACAGGGCTCAGTATAAGTGAGTACACCCCTGTATTATAAGTACATTATATATACAGGGCTCAGTATAAGTGAGTACACCCCTGTATTATCAGTATATTATATATACAGGGCTCAGCATAAGTGAGTACACCCCCGTATTATCAGTATATTATATATACAGCGCTCAGTATAAGTGAGTACACCCCTGTATTATCAGTACATTATATATACAGGGCTCAGTATAAGTGAGTACACCCCTGTATTATCAGTACATTATATATACAGTGCTCAGTATAAGTGAGTACACCCCTGTATTATCAGTACATTATATATACAGCGCTCAGCATAAGTGAGTACACCCATATATTATCAGTACATTATTTATACAGTGCTCAGCATAAGTGAGTACACCCCTGTATTATCAGTACATTATATATACAGGGCTCAGTATAAGTGAGTACACCCCTGTATTATCAGTAAAATATATATACAGCGCTCAGTATAAGTGAGTACACCCCTGTATTATCAGTACATTATATATACAGGGCTCAGTAAAAGAGAGTACACCCCTGTATTATCAGTACATTATATATACAGGGCTCAGTATAAGTGAGTACACCCCTGTATTATCAGTACAATATATATACAGTGCTCAGTATAAGTGAGTACACCCCTGTATTATCAGTACATTATATATACAGCGCTCAGTATAAGTGAGTACACCCCTGTATTATCAGTACATTATATATACAGCGCTCAGTATAAGTGAGTACACCCCTGTATTATCAGTACATTATATATACAGGGCTCAGTATAAGTGAGTACAGCCCTGTATTATTAGTACATTATATATACAGTGCTCAGTATAAGTGAGTACACCCCTGTATTATCAGTACATTATATACACAGGGCTAAGTATAAGTGAGTACACCCCTGTATTATCAGTACATTATATATACAGGGCTCAGTATAAGTGAGTACACCCCTGTATTATCAGTACATTCTATATACAGGGCTCAGCATAAGTGAGTACACCCCTGTATTATCAGTACATTCTATATACAGGGCTCAGTATAAGTGAGTACACCCCTGTATTATCAGTACATTATATACACAGGGCTAAGTATAAGTGAGTACACCCCTGTATTATCAGTACATTATATACACAGGGCTAAGTATAAGTGAGTACACCCCTGTATTATCAGTACATTATATATACAGGGCTCAGTATAAGTGAGTACACCCCTGTATTATCAGTACATTATATATACAGGGCTCAGTATAAGTGAGTACACCCCTGTATTATCAGTACATTCTATATACAGGGCTCAGTATAAGTGAGTACACCCCCCTGTATTATCAGTACATTCTATATACAGGGCTCAGCATAAGTGAGTATACCCCTGTATTATCAGTACATTATATATACAGCGCTCAGCATAAGTGAGTACACCCCTGTATTATCAGTACATTATATATACAGAGCACAGTATAAGTGAGTACACCCCTGTATTATCAGTACATTATATAAATGGCTCAGCATAAGTGAGTACACCCCTGTATTATCATTACATTATATATACAGGGCTCAGCATAAGTGAGTACACCCCTGTATTATCAGCACATTATATATACAGGGCTCAGTATAAGTGAGTACACCCCTGTATTATCAGTACATTATATATACAGGGCTCAGCATAAGTGAGTTCACCCCTGTATTATCAGTACATTATATATACAGAGCACAGTATAAGTGAGTACACCCCTGTATTATCAGTACATTATATATATGGCTCAGCATAAGTGAGTACACCCCTGTATTATCATTACATTATATATACAGGGCTCAGCATAAGTGAGTACACCCCTGTATTATCAGTACATTATATATACAGGGCTCAGTATAAGTGAGTACACCCCTGTATTATCAGTACATTATATATACAGGGCTCAGTATAAGTGAGTACACCCCTGTATTATCAGTACATTATATATACAGGGCTCAGCATAAGTGAGTACACCCCTGTATTATCAGTACAGTATATATACAGGGCTCAGTATAAGTGAGTACACCCCTGTATTATCAGTACATTATATATACAGAGCTCAGTATAAGTGAGTACACCCCTGTATTATCAGTACATTATATATACAGAGCTCAGTATAAGTGAGTACACCCCTGTATTATCAGTACATTATATATACAGCGGTCAGTATAAGTGAGTACACCCCTGTATTATCAGTACATTATATATACAGGGCTCAGTATAAGTGAGTACACCCCTGTATTATCAGTACATTATATATACAGGGCTCAGTATAAGTGAGTACACCCCTGTATTATCAGTACATTATATATACAGAGCTCAGTATAAGTGAGTACATTATATATACAGGGCTCAGCATAAGTGAGTACACCCCTGTATTATCAGTACATTATATATACAGGGCTCAGTATAAGTGAGTACACCCCTGTATTATCAGTACATTATATATACAGGGCTCAGTATAAGTGAGTACACCCCTGTATTATCAGTACATTATATATACAGGGCTCAGCATAAGTGAGTACACCCCTGTATTATCAGTACAGTATATATACAGGGCTCAGTATAAGTGAGTACACCCCTGTATTATCAGTACATTATATATACAGAGCTCAGTATAAGTGAGTACATTATATATACAGGGCTCAGCATAAGTGAGTACACCCCTGTATTATCAGTACATTATATATACAGGGCTCAGTATAAGTGAGTACACCCCTGTATTATCAGTACATTATATATACAGGGCTCAGTATAAGTGAGTACACCCCTGTATTATCAGTACATTATATATACAGGGCTCAGTATAAGTGAGTACACCCCTGTATTATCAGTACATTATATATACAGGGCTCAGTATAAGTGAGTACACCCCTGTATTATCAGTACAGTATATATACAGTGCTCAGTATAAGTGAGTACACCCCCTGTATTATCAGTACATTATATATACAGTGCTCAGTATAAGTGAGTACACCCCCTGTATTATCAGTACATTATATATACAGGGCTCAGTATAAGTGAGTACACCCCTGTATTATCAGTACATTATATATACAGGGCTCAGCATAAGTGAGTACACCCCTGTATTATCAGTACATTATATATACAGTGCTCAGTATAAGTGAGTACACCCCTGTATTATCAGTACATTATATATACAGTGCTCAGTATAAGTGAGTACACCCCTGTATTATCAGTACATTATATATACAGAGCTCAGTATAAGTGAGTACATTATATATACAGGGCTCAGCATAAGTGAGTACACCCCTGTATTATCAGTACATTATATATACAGAGCTCAGTATAAGTGAGTACACTATATATACAGGGCTCAGTATAAGTGAGTACACCCCTGTATTATCAGTACATTATATATACAGTGCTCAGTATAAGTGAGTACACCCCTGTATTATCAGTACATTATATATACTGTGCTAAGTAGAAGTGAGTACACCCCTGTATTATCAGTACATTATATATACAGTGCTCAGTATAAGTGAGTACACCCCTGTATTATCAGTACATTATATATACAGTGCTCAGTATAAGTGAGTACACCCCTGTATTATCAGTACATTATATATACAGTGCTCAGTATAAGTGAGTACACCCCTGTATTATCAGTACATTATATATACAGTGCTCAGTATAAGTGAGTACACCCCTGTATTATCAGTACATTATATATACAGTGCTCAGTATAAGTGAGTACACCACTGTATTATCAGTACATTATATATACAGGGCTCAGTATAAGTGAGTACACCCCTGTATTATCAGTACATTATATATACAGGGCTCAGTATAAGTGAGTACACCCCTGTATTATCAGTACATTATATACACAGGGCTCAGTATAAGTGAGTACACCACTGTATTATCAGTACATTATATATACAGTGCTCAGTATAAGTGAGTACACCCCTGTATTATCAGTACATTATATATACAGGGCTCAGCATAAGTGAGTTCACCCCTGTATTATCAGTACATTATATATACAGTGCTCAGTATAAGTGAGTTCACCCCTGTATTATCAGTACATTATATATACAGTGCTCAGTATAAGTGAGTACACCCCTGTATTATCAGTACATTATATATACAGGGCTCAGTATAAGTGAGTACACCCCTGTATTATCAGTACATTATATATACAGGGCTCAGTATAAGTGAGTACACCCCTGTATTATCAGTACATTATATATACAGTGCTCAGTATAAGTGAGTACACCACTGTATTATCAGTACATTATATATACAGGGCTCAGTATAAGTGAGTACACCCCTGTATTATCAGTACATTATATATACAGGGCTCAGTATAAGTGAGTACACCCCTGTATTATCAGTACATTATATATACAGTGCTCAGTATAAGTGAGTACACCACTGTATTATCAGTACATTATATATACAGCGCTCAGTATAAGTGAGTACACCCCTGTATTATCAGTACATTATATATACAGCGCTCAGTATAAGTGAGTACACCCCTGTATTATCAGTACATTATATATACAGCGCTCAGTATAAGTGAGTTCACCCCTGTATTATCAGTACATTATATATACAGCGCTCAGTATAAGTGAGTACACCCCTGTATTATCAGTACATTATACATACAGGGCTCAGTATAAGTGAGTACACCCCTGTATTATCAGTACATTATATATACAGGGCTCAGTATAAGTGAGTACACCCCTGTATTATCAGTACATTATATATACAGGGCTCAGCATAAGTGAGTTCACCCCTGTATTATCAGTACATTATATATACACTGCTCAGTATAAGTGAGTTCACCCCTGTATTATCAGTACATTATATATACAGTGCTCAGCATAAGTGAGTACACCCCTGTGTTATCAGTACATTATATATACAGGGCTCAGTAAAAGTGAGTACACCCCTGTATTATCAGTAAATTATATATACAGGGCTCAGTATAAGTGAGTACACCACTGTATTATCAGTACATTATATATGCAGTGCTCAGTATAAGTGAGTACACCCCTGTATTATCAGTACATTATATATACAGTGCTCAGCATAAGTGAGTACACCCCTGTATTATCAGTACATTATATATACAGTGCTCAGCATAAGTGAGTACACCCCTGTATTATCAGTACATTATATATACAGTGCTCAGCATAAGTGAGTACACCCCTGTGTTATCAGTACATTATATATACAGGGCTCAGTAAAAGTGAGTACACCCCTGTATTATCAGTAAATTATATATACAGGGCTCAGTATAAGTGAGTAAACCCCTGTATTATCAGTACATTATATATACAGGGCTCAGTATAAGTGAGTACACCCCTGTATTATCAGTACATTATATATACAGCGCTCAGTATAAGTGAGTACACCCGTGTATTATCAGTACATTATATATACAGCGCTCAGTATAAGTGAGTACACCTCTGTATTATCAGTACATTATATATACAGGGCTCAGTATAAGTGAGTACACCCCCTGTATTATCAGTACATTATATATGCAGTGCTCAGTATAAGTGAGTACACCCCTGTATTATCAGTACATTATATATACAGGGCTCAGTATAAGTGAGTACACCCCTGTATTATCAGTACATTATATATACAGTGCTCAGTATAAGTGAGTACACCCCTGTATTATCAGTACATTATATATACAGTGCTCAGTATAAGTGAGTACACCCCTGTATTATCAGTACATTATATATACAGAGCTCAGTATAAGTGAGTACATTATATATACAGGGCTCAGCATAAGTGAGTACACCCCTGTATTATCAGTACATTATATATACAGAGCTCAGTATAAGTGAGTACACTATATATACAGGGCTCAGTATAAGTGAGTACACCCCTGTATTATCAGTACATTATATATACAGTGCTCAGTATAAGTGAGTACACCCCTGTATTATCAGTACATTATATATACTGTGCTAAGTAGAAGTGAGTACACACCTGTATTATCAGTACATTATATATACAGTGCTCAGTATAAGTGAGTACACCCCTGTATTATCAGTACATTATATATACAGTGCTCAGTATAAGTGAGTACACCCCTGTATTATCAGTACATTATATATACAGTGCTCAGTATAAGTGAGTACACCCCTGTATTATCAGTACATTATATATACAGTGCTCAGTATAAGTGAGTACACCACTGTATTATCAGTACATTATATATACAGGGCTCAGTATAAGTGAGTACACCCCTGTATTATCAGTACATTATATATACAGGGCTCAGTATAAGTGAGTACACCCCTGTATTATCAGTACATTATATACACAGGGCTCAGTATAAGTGAGTACACCACTGTATTATCAGTACATTATATATACAGTGCTCAGTATAAGTGAGTACACCCCTGTATTATCAGTACATTATATATACAGGGCTCAGCATAAGTGAGTTCACCCCTGTATTATCAGTACATTATATATACAGTGCTCAGTATAAGTGAGTTCACCCCTGTATTATCAGTACATTATATATACAGTGCTCAGTATAAGTGAGTACACCCCTGTATTATCAGTACATTATATATACAGGGCTCAGTATAAGTGAGTACACCCCTGTATTATCAGTACATTATATATACAGGGCTCAGTATAAGTGAGTACACCCCTGTATTATCAGTACATTATATATACAGTGCTCAGTATAAGTGAGTACACCACTGTATTATCAGTACATTATATATACAGGGCTCAGTATAAGTGAGTACACCCCTGTATTATCAGTACATTATATATACAGGGCTCAGTATAAGTGAGTACACCCCTGTATTATCAGTACATTATATATACAGTGCTCAGTATAAGTGAGTACACCACTGTATTATCAGTACATTATATATACAGCGCTCAGTATAAGTGAGTACACCCCTGTATTATCAGTACATTATATATACAGCGCTCAGTATAAGTGAGTACACCCCTGTATTATCAGTACATTATATATACAGCGCTCAGTATAAGTGAGTTCACCCCTGTATTATCAGTACATTATATATACAGCGCTCAGTATAAGTGAGTACACCCCTGTATTATCAGTACATTATACATACAGGGCTCAGTATAAGTGAGTACACCCCTGTATTATCAGTACATTATATATACAGGGCTCAGTATAAGTGAGTACACCCCTGTATTATCAGTACATTATATATACAGGGCTCAGCATAAGTGAGTTCACCCCTGTATTATCAGTACATTATATATACACTGCTCAGTATAAGTGAGTTCACCCCTGTATTATCAGTACATTATATATACAGTGCTCAGCATAAGTGAGTACACCCCTGTGTTATCAGTACATTATATATACAGGGCTCAGTAAAAGTGAGTACACCCCTGTATTATCAGTAAATTATATATACAGGGCTCAGTATAAGTGAGTACACCACTGTATTATCAGTACATTATATATGCAGTGCTCAGTATAAGTGAGTACACCCCTGTATTATCAGTACATTATATATACAGTGCTCAGCATAAGTGAGTACACCCCTGTATTATCAGTACATTATATATACAGTGCTCAGCATAAGTGAGTACACCCCTGTATTATCAGTACATTATATATACAGTGCTCAGCATAAGTGAGTACACCCCTGTGTTATCAGTACATTATATATACAGGGCTCAGTAAAAGTGAGTACACCCCTGTATTATCAGTAAATTATATATACAGGGCTCAGTATAAGTGAGTAAACCCCTGTATTATCAGTACATTATATATACAGGGCTCAGTATAAGTGAGTACACCCCTGTATTATCAGTACATTATATATACAGCGCTCAGTATAAGTGAGTACACCCGTGTATTATCAGTACATTATATATACAGCGCTCAGTATAAGTGAGTACACCTCTGTATTATCAGTACATTATATATACAGGGCTCAGTATAAGTGAGTACACCCCCTGTATTATCAGTACATTATATATGCAGTGCTCAGTATAAGTGAGTACACCCCTGTATTATCAGTACATTATATATACAGGGCTCAGTATAAGTGAGTACACCCCTGTATTATCAGTACATTATATATACAGAGCTCAGTATAAGTGAGTACACCCCTGTATTATCAGTACATTATATATGCAGCGCTCAGTATAAGTGAGTACACCAATGTATTATCAGTACATTATATATACAGGGCTCAGTATAAGTGAGTACACCCCTGTATTATCAGTACATTATATATACAGGGCTCAGTATAAGTGAGTACACCCCTGTATTATCAGTACATTATATATACAGGGCTCAGTATAAGTGAGTACACCCCCTGTATTATCAGTACATTATATATGCAGTGCTCAGTATAAGTGAGTACACCCCTGTATTATCAGTACATTATATATACAGGGCTCAGCATAAGTGAGTACACCACTGTATTATCAGTACATTATATATGCAGTGCTCAGTATAAGTGAGTACACCCCTGTATTATCAGTACATTATATATACAGTGCTCAGTATAAGTGAGTACACCCCTGTATTATCAGTACATTATATATACAGCGCTCAGCATAAGTGAGTACACCCCTGTATTATCAGTACAATATGTATACAGCGCTCAGTATAAGTGAGTACACCCCTGTATTATCAGTAAATTATATATACAGGGCTCAGTATAAGTGAGTAAACCCCTGTATTATCAGTAAATTATATATACAGGGCTCAGTATAAGTGAGTAAACCCCTGTATTATCAGTACATTATATATACAGCGCTCAGTATAAGTGAGTACACCCGTGTATTATCAGTACATTATATATACAGCGCTCAGTATAAGTGAGTACACCCCTGTATTATCAGTACATTATATATACAGGGCTCAGTATAAGTGATTACACCCCTGTATTATCAGTACATTATATACACAGTGCTCAGTATAAGTGAGTACACCACTGTATTATCAGTACATTATATATACAGCGCTCAGTATAAGTGAGTACACCCCTGTATTATCAGTACATTATATATACAGTGCTCAGCATAAGTGAGTACACCCCTGTATTATCAGTACATTATATATACAGGGCTCAGTAAAAGTGAGTACACCCCTGTATTATCAGTAAATTATATATACAGGGCTCAGTATAAGTGAGTACACCCCTGTATTATCAGTACATTATATATACAGCGCTCAGTATAAGTGAGTACACCCGTGTATTATCAGTACATTATATATACAGTGCTCAGTATAAGTGAGTACACCACTGTATTATCAGTACATTATATATGCAGTGCTCAGTATAAGTGAGTACACCCCTGTATTATCAGTACATTATATATACAGGGATCAGCATAAGTGAGTACACCCCTGTATTATCAGTATATTATATATACACGGCTCAGCATAAGTGAGTTCACCCCTGTATTATCAGTACATTATATATACAGTGCTCAGCATAAGTGAGTACACCCCTTTGTTATCAGTACATTATATATACAGTGCTCAGCATAAGTGAGTACACCCCTGTATTATCAGTACATTATATATACAGGGCTCAGTATAAGTGAGTACACCCCTGTATTATCAGTACATTATATATACAGGGCTCAGTATAAGTGAGTACACCACTGTATTATCAGTACATTATATATGCAGTGCTCAGTATAAGTGAGTACACCCCTGTATTATCAGTATATTATATATACACGGCTCAGCATAAGTGAGTTCACCCCTGTATTATCAGTACATTATATATACAGTGCTCAGCATAAGTGAGTACACCCCTGTATTATCAGTACATTATATATACAGTGCTCAGCATAAGTGAGTACACCCCTGTGTTATCAGTACATTATATATACAGGGCTCAGTAAAAGTGAGTACACCCCTGTATTATCAGTAAATTATATATACAGGGCTCAGTATAAGTGAGTACACCACTGTATTATCAGTACATTATATATGCAGTGCTCAGTATAAGTGAGTACACCCCTGTATTATCAGTACATTATATATACAGCGCTCAGTATAAGTGAGTACACCCCTGTATTATCAGTACATTATATATACAGCGCTCAGTATAAGTGAGTACACCCCTGTATTATCAGTACATTATATATACAGTGCTCAGCATAAGTGAGTACACCCCTGTGTTATCAGTACATTATATATACAGGGCTCAGTAAAAGTGAGTACACCCCTGTATTATCAGTACATTATATATACAGCGCTCAGTATAAGTGAGTACACCCCTGTATTATCAGTACATTATATATACAGGGCTCAGTATAAGTGAGTACACCCCTGTATTATCAGTACCTTATATATACAGGGATCAGTATAAGTGAGTACACCCCTGTATTATCAGTACATTATATATACAGGGTTCAGTATAAGTGAGTACACCCCTGTATTATCAGTATATTATATATACAGTGCTCAGCATAAGTGAGTACACCCCTGTATTATCAGTACATTATATATACAGCACTCAGTATAAGTGAGTACACCCCTGTATTATCAGTACATTATATACACAGGGCTCAGCATAAATGAGTTCACCCCTGTATTATCAGTACATTATATATACAGAGCTCAGTATAAGTGAGTACACCCCTGTATTATCAGTACATTATATATACAGCGCTCAGTATAAGTGAGTACACCCCTGTATTATCAGTACATTATATATACAGAGCTCAGTATAAGTGAGTACACCCCTGTATTATCAGTACATTATATATACAGGGCTCAGTAAAAGAGAGTACACCCCTGTATTATCAGTACATTATATATACAGGGCTCAGTATAAGTGAGTACACCCCTGTATTATCAGTACATTATATATACAGAGCTCAGTATAAGTGAGTACACCCCTGTATTATCAGTACATTATATACACAGGGCTCAGCATAAATGAGTTCACCCCTGTATTATCAGTACATTATATATACAGTGCTCAGTATAAGTGAGTACACCCCTGTATTATCAGTACATTATATATACAGTGCTCAGTATAAGTGAGTACACCCCTGTATTATCAGTACATTATATATACAGGGCTCAGTAAAAGAGAGTACACCCCTGTATTATCAGTACATTATATATACAGCGCTCAGTATAAGTGAGTACACCCCTGTATTATCAGTACAATATATATACAGCGCTCAGTATAAGTGAGTACACCCCTGTATTATCAGTACATTATATATACATGGCTCAGTAAAAGAGAGTACAGCCCTGTATTATCAGTACATTATATATACAGGGCTCAGTATAAGTGAGTACACCCCTGTATTATCAGTACAATATATATACAGCGCTCAGTATAAGTGAGTACACCCCTGTATTATCAGTACATTATATATACAGCGCTCAGTATAAGTGAGTACACCCCTGTATTATCAGTACATTATATATACAGGGCTCAGTATAAGTGAGTACACCCCTGTATTATCAGTACATTATATATACAGGGCTCAGTATAAGTGAGTACACCCCTGTATTATCAGTACATTATATATACAGCGCTCAGCATAAGTGAGTACACCCCTGTATTATCAGTACATTATATATACAGGGCTCAGTATAAGTGAGTACACCCCTGTATTATCAGTACATTATATATACAGCGCTCAGCATAAGTGAGTACACCCCTGTATTATTAGTACATTATATATACAGTGCTCAGTATAAGTGAGTACACCCCTGTATTATCAATACATTATATATACAGGGCTCAGTATAAGTGAGTACACCCCTGTATTATCAGTACATTATATATACAGGGATCAGCATAAGTGAGTACACCCCTGTATTATCAGTACATTATATATACAGCGCTCAGCATAAGTGAGTACACCCCTGTATTATTAGTACATTATATATACAGTGCTCAGTATAAGTGAGTACACCCCTGTATTATCAGTACATTATATATACAGGGCTCAGTATAAGTGAGTACACCCCTGTATTATCAGTACATTATATATACAGGGCTCAGTATAAGTGAGTACACCCCTGTATTATCAGTACATTATATATACAGCGCTCAGCATAAGTGAGTACACCCCTGTATTATCAGTACATTATATACACAGGGCTCAGTATAAGTGAGTACACCCCTGTATTATCAGTACATTATATATACAGGGCTCAGTATAAGTGAGTACACCCCTGTATTATCAGTACATTATATATACAGGGCTCAGTATAAGTGAGTACACCCCCTGTATTATCAGTACATTATATATACAGGGCTCAGTATAAGTGAGTACACCCCTGTATTATCAGTACATTATATATACAGGGCTCAGCATAAGTGAGTACACCCCTGTATTATCAGTATATTATATATACAGGGCTCAGCATAAGTGAGTACACCCCCGTATTATCAGTATATTATATATACAGCGCTCAGTATAAGTGAGTACACCCCTGTATTATCAGTGCATGATATATACAGGGCTCAGTATAAGTGAGTACACCCCTGTATTATCAGTACATTATATATACAGAGCTCAGTATAAGGGAGTACACCCCTGTATTATCAGTACATTATATATACAGGGCTCAGCATAAGTGAGTACACCCCTGTATTATCAGTATATTATATATACAGGGCTCAGCATAAGTGAGTACACCCCCGTATTATCAGTATATTATATATACAGCGCTCAGTATAAGTGAGTACACCCCTGTATTATCAGTGCATGATATATACAGGGCTCAGTATAAGTGAGTACACCCCTGTATTATCAGTGCATGATATATACAGGGCTCAGTATTAGTGAGTACACCCCTGTATTATCAGTGCATGATATATACAGGGCTCAGTATAAGTGAGTACACCCCTGTATTATCAGTGCATGATATATACAGGGCTCAGTATAAGTGAGTACACCCCTGTATTATCAGTACATTATATATACAGCGCTCAGTATAAGTGAGTACACCCCTGTATTATCAGTAGATTAAATATACAGGGCTCAGTATAAGTAAGTACACCCCTGTATTATCAGTACATTCTATATACAGGGCTCAGCATAAGTGAGTATACCCCTGTATTATCAGTACATTATATATACAGCGCTCAGCATAAGTGAGTACACCCCTGTATTATCAGTACATTATATATACAGCGCACAGTATAAGTGAGTACACCCCTGTATTATCAGTACATTATATATATGGCTCAGCATAAGTGAGTACACCCCTGTATTATCAGTACATTATATATACAGGGCTCAGCATAAGTGAGTACACCCCTGTATTATCAGCAAATTATATATACAGGGCTCAGTATAAGTGAGTACACCCCTGTATTATCAGTACATTATATATACAGGGCTCAGTATAAGTGAGTACACCCCTGTATTATCAGTACATTATATATACAGGGCTCAGTATAAGTGAGTACACCCCCTGTATTATCAGTACATTATATATACAGGGCTCAGTATAAGTGAGTACACCCCTGTATTATCAGTACATTATATATACAGAGCTCAGTATAAGTGAGTACACCCCTGTATTATCAGTACATTATATATACAGCGCTCAGTATAAGTGAGTACACCCCTGTATTATCAGTACAATATATATACAGCGCTCAGTATAAGTGAGTACACCCCTGTATTATCAGTACATTATATATACAGTGCTCAGTATAAGTGAGTACACCCCTGTATTATCAGTACATTATATATACAGGGTTCAGTATAAGTGAGTACACCCCTGTATTATCAGTACATTATATATACAGCGCTCAGCATAAGTGAGTACACCCATATATTATCAGTACATTATATATACAGTGCTCAGCATAAGTGAGTACACCCCTGTATTATCAGTACATTATATATACAGGGCTCAGTAAAAGAGAGTACACCCCTGTATTATCAGTACATTATATATACAGGGCTCAGTATAAGTGAGTACACCCCTGTATTATCAGTACAATATATATACAGCGCTCAGTATAAGTGAGTACACCCCTGTATTATCAGTACATTATATATACAGCGCTCAGTATAAGTGAGTACACCCCTGTATTATCAGTACATTATACATACAGGGCTCAGTATAAGTGAGTACACCCCTGTATTATTAGTACATTATATATACAGTGCTCAGTATAAGTGAGTACACCCCTGTATTAATAGTACATTATATACACAGGGCTCAGTATAAGTGAGTACACCCCTGTATTATCAGTACATTATATATACAGGGCTCAGTATAAGTGAGTACACCCCTGTATTATCAGTACATTATATATACAGGGCTCAGTATAAGTGAGTACACCCCCTGTATTATCAGTACATTATATATACAGGGCTCAGTATAAGTGAGTACACCCCTGTATTATCAGTACATTATATATACAGGGCTCAGCATAAGTGAGCACACCCCTGTATTATCAGTATATTATATATATAGGGCTCAGCATAAGTGAGTACACCCCCGTATTATCAGTATATTATATATACAGCGCTCAGTATAAGTGAGTACACCCCTGTATTATCAGTGCATGATATATACAGGGCTCAGTATAAGTGAGTACACCCCTGTATTATCAGTAGATTATATATACAGGGCTCAGTATAAGTGAGTACACCCCTGTATTATCAGTACATTATATTACATACAGGGCTCAGTATAAGTGATTATACCCCTGTATTATCAGTAGATTATACATACAGCGCTCAGTATAAGTGAGTACACCCCTGTATTATCAGTAGATTAAATATACAGGGCTCAGTATAAGTAAGTACACCCCTGTATTATCAGTACATTCTATATACAGGGCTCAGCATAAGTGAGTATACCCCTGTATTATCAGTACATTATATATACAGCGCTCAGCATAAGTGAGTACACCCCTGTATTATCAGTACATTATATATACAGCGCACAGTATAAGTGAGTACACCCCTGTATTATCAGTACATTATATATACAGGGCTCAGCATAAGTGAGTACACCCATGTATTATCAGCAAATTATATATACAGGGCTCAGTATAAGTGAGTACACCCCTGTATTATCAGTACATTATATATACAGGGCTCAGTATAAGTGAGTACACCCCCTGTATTATCAGTACATTATATATACAGGGCTCAGTATAAGTGAGTACACCCCTGTATTATCAGTACATTATATATACAGGGCTCAGTATAAGTGAGTACACCCCTGTATTATCAGTACATTATATATACAGGGCTCAGCATAAGTGAGTACACCCCTGTATTATCAGTACATTATATATACAGGGCTCAGCATAAGTGAGTACACCCCCGTATTATCAGTACATTATATATACAGCGCTCAGAATAAGTGAGTACACCCCCTGTATTATCAGTACATTATATATATAGGGCTCAGTATAAGTGAGTACACCCCTGTATTATCAGTACATTATATATACAGGGCTCAGTATAAGTGAGTACACCCCTGTATTATCAGTACATTATATATACAGGTCTCAGTATAAGTGAGTACACCACTGTATTATCAGTACATTATATTATATACAGGGCTCAGTATAAGTGAGTATACCCCTGTATTATCAGTACATTATATATAAAGGGCTCAGTATAAGTGAGTACACCCCTGTATTATCAGTACATTATATATACAGGGCTCAGTATAAGTGAGTACACCCCTGTATTATCAGTACATTATATATACAGTGCTCAGTAAAAGTGAGTACACCCCTGTATTATCAGTACATTATATATACAGCGCTCAGTATAAGGGAGTACACCACTGTATTATCAGTACATTATATATACAGCGCTCAGTATAGGTGAGTACACCCCTGTATTATCAGTACATTATATATACAGTGCTCAGTATAAGTGAGTACACCCCTGTATTATCAGTACATTATATATACAGTGCTCAGTATAAGTGAGTACACCACTGTATTATCAGTACATTATATATACAGTGCTCAGTGTAAGTGAGTACACCCCTGTATTATCAGTACATTATATATACAGCGCTCAGCATAAGTGAGTACACCACTGTATTATCAGTACATTATATATACAGTGCTCAGTGTAAGTGAGTACACCCCTGTATTATCAGTACATTATATATACAGGGCTCAGTATAAGTGAGTTCACCACTGTATTATCAGTACATTATATATACAGAGCTCAGTGTAAGTGAGTACACCCCTGTATTATCAGTACATTATATATACAGGGCTCAGTATAAGTGAGTTCACTCCTGTATTATCAGTACATTATATATACAGGGCTCAGTATAAGTGAGTACACCCCTGTATTATCAGTACATTATATATACAGCGCTCAGCATAAGTGAGTTCACCCCTGTATTATCAGTACATTATATATACAGTGCTCAGTATAAGTGAGTACACCCCTGTATTATCAGTACATTATATATACAGGGCTCAGTATAAGTGAGTACACCCCTGTATTATCAGTACATTATATATACAGGGCTCAGCATAAGTGAGTACACCCCTGTATTATCAGTACATTATATATACAGGGCTCAGTATAAGTGAGTACACCCCTGTGTTATCAGTACATTATATATACAGGGCTCAGTATAAGTGAGTACACCCCTGTATTATCAGTACATTATATATACAGAGCTCAGTATAAGTGAGTACACCCCTGTATTATCAGTACATTATATATACAGCGCTCAGCATAAGTGAGTTCACCCCTGTATTATCAGTACATTATATATACAGGGCTCAGTATAAGTGAGTACACCCCTGTATTATCAGTACATTATATATACAGGGCTCAGCATAAGTGAGTACACCCCTCTATTATCAGTACATTATATATACAGGGCTCAGTATAAGTGAGTACACCCCTGTGTTATCAGTACATTATATATACAGGGCTCAGTATAAGTGAGTACACCCCTGTATTATCAGTACATTATATATACAGGGCTCAGTATAAGTGAGTACACCCCCTGTATTATCAATACATTATATATACAGGGCTCAGTATAAGTGAGTACACCCCTGTATTATCAGTACATTATATATACAGGGCTCAGTATAAGTGAGTACACCCCTGTATTATCAGTACATTATATATACAGGGCTCAGCATAAGTGAGTACACCCCTGTATTATCAGTACATTATATATACAGCGCTCAGTATAAATGAGTACACCCCTGTATTATCAGTACATTATATATACAGCGCTCAGTATAAGTGAGTACACCCCTGTATTATCAGTACATTATATATACAGCGCTCAGTATGAGTACACCTCTGTATTATCAATACATTATATATACAGCGCTCAGCATAAGTGAGTACACCCCTGTATTATCAGTACATTTTATAAACAGTGCTCAGTATAAGTGAGTACACCCCTGTATTATCAGTACATTATATATACAGTGCTCAGTAAAAGTGAGTACACCCCTGTATTATCAGTAAATTATATATACAGGGCTCAGCATAAGTGAGTACACCCCTGTATTATCAGCACATTATATATACAGTGCTCAGTATAAGTGAGTACACCCCTGTATTTGCAGTACATTATATATACTGTGCTAAGTAGAAGTGAGTACACCCCTGTATTATCAGTACATGATATATATTAAGGGCTCAGCATAAGTGAGTACACCCCCTGTATTATCAATACATTATATATACAGGGCTCAGCATAAGTGAGTTCACCCCTGTATTATCAGTACATTATATATACAGTGCTCAGTATAAGTGAGTGCACCCCTGTATTATCAGTACATTATATATACAGCGCTCAGTATAAGTGAGTACACCCCTGTATTATCAGTACATTATATATACAGCGCTCAGTATAAGTGAGTACACCCCTGTATTATCAGTACATTATATATACAGTGCTCAGTATAAGTGATTACACCCCTGTATTATCAGTAGATTATATATACAGGGCTCAGTATAAGTGAGTACACCCCTGTATTATCAGTACATTATATATACAGTGCTCAGTATAAGTGAGTACACCACTGTATTATCAGTACATTATATATACAGCGCTCAGTATAAGTGAGTACACCCCTGTATTATCAGTACATTATATATACAGCGCTCAGTATAAGTGAGTACACCCCTGTATTATCAGTACATTATATATACAGTTCTCAGTATAAGTAAATACACCCCTGTATTATCAGTACATTATATATACAGCGCTCAGTATAAGTGAGTACACCCCTGTATTATCAGTACATTATATATACTGGGCTTAGTATAAGTGAGTACACCCATGTATTATCAGTACATTATATATACAGCGCTCAGTATAAGTGAGTACACCACTCTATTATCAGTACATTATATATACAGTGCTCAGTATAAGTGAGTACACCCCTGTATTATCAGTACATTATATATACAGTGCTCAGTATAAGTGAGTACACCACTGTATTATCAGTACATTATATATACAGTGCTCAGTATAAGTGAGTACACCCCTGTATTATCAGTACATTATATATACAGTGCTCAGTATAAGTGAGTACACCACTGTATTATCAGTACATTATATATACAGCGCTCAGCATAAGTGAGTACACCCCTGTATTATCAGTACATTATATATACAGGGCTCAGTATAAGTGAGTACACCCCTGTATTATCAGTACATTATATATACAGGGCTCAGTATAAGTGAGTACACCCCTGTATTATCAGTACATTATATATACAGTGCTCAGTATAAGTGAGTTCACCCCTGTATTATCAGTACATTATATATACAGTGCTCAGTATAAGTGAGTACACCCCTGTATTATCAGTACATTATATATACAGGGCTCAGTATAAGTGAGTACACCCCTGTATTATCAGTACATTATATATACAGGGCTCAGTATAAGTGAGTACACCCCTGTATTATCAGTACATTATATATACAGTGCTCAGTATAAGTGAGTACACCACTGTATTATCAGTACATTATATATACAGCGCTCAGCATAAGTGAGTACACCCCTGTATTATCAGTACATTATATATACAGTGCTCAGTATAAGTGAGTACACCCCTGTATTATCAGTACATTATATATACAGTGCTCAGTATAAGTGAGTTCACCCCTGTATTATCAGTACATTATATATACAGTGCTCAGTATAAGTGAGTACACCCCTGTATTATCAGTACATTATATATACAGTGCTCAGTATAAGTGAGTTCACCCCTGTATTATCAGTACATTATATATACAGTGCTCAGTATAAGTGAGTACACCCCTGTATTATCAGTACATTATATATACAGTGCTCAGTATAAGTGAGTACACCCCTGCATTATCAGTACATTATATATACAGTGCTCAGTATATGTGAGTTCACCCCTGTATTATCAGTACATTATATATACAGTGCTCAGTATAAGTGAGTACACCCCTGTATTATCAGTACATTATATATACAGCGCTCAGCATAAGTGAGTACACCCCTGTATTATCAGTACAGTATATATACAGTGCTCAGTATAAGTGAGTACACCCCTGTATTATCAGTACATTATATATACAGTGCTCAGTATAAGTAAATACACCCCTGTATTATCAGTACATTATATATACTGGGCTTAGTATAAGTGAGTACACCCATGTATTATCAGTACATTATATATACAGCGCTCAGTATAAGTGAGTACACCACTCTATTATCAGTACATTATATATACAGTGCTCAGTATAAGTGAGTACACCCCTGTATTATCAGTACATTATATATACAGTGCTCAGTATAAGTGAGTACACCACTGTATTATCAGTACATTATATATACAGTGCTCAGTATAAGTGAGTACACCCCTGTATTATCAGTACATTATATATACAGTGCTCAGTATAAGTGAGTACACCACTGTATTATCAGTACATTATATATACAGCGCTCAGCATAAGTGAGTACACCCCTGTATTATCAGTACATTATATATACAGTGCTCAGTATAAGTGAGTACACCCCTGTATTATCAGTACATTATATATACAGTGCTCAGTATAAGTGAGTACACCACTGTATTATCAGTACATTATATATACAGCGCTCAGCATAAGTGAGTACACCCCTGTATTATCAGTACATTATATATACAGTGCTCAGTATAAGTGAGTACACCCCTGTATTATCAGTACATTATATATACAGTGCTCAGTATAAGTGAGTTCACCCCTGTATTATCAGTACATTATATATACAGTGCTCAGTATAAGTGAGTACACCCCTGTATTATCAGTACATTATATATACAGTGCTCAGTATAAGTGAGTTCACCCCTGTATTATCAGTACATTATATATACAGTGCTCAGTATAAGTGAGTACACCCCTGTATTATCAGTACATTATATATACAGTGCTCAGTATAAGTGAGTACACCCCTGCATTATCAGTACATTATATATACAGTGCTCAGTATATGTGAGTTCACACCTGTATTATCAGTACATTATATATACAGTGCTCAGTATAAGTGAGTACACCCCTGTATTATCAGTACATTATATATACAGCGCTCAGCATAAGTGAGTACACCCCTGTATTATCAGTACAGTATATATACAGTGCTCAGTATAAGTGAGTACACCCCTGTATTATCAGTACATTATATATACAGTGCTCAGTATAAGTGAGTACACCCCTGTATTATCAGTACATTATATATACAGGGCTCAGTATAAGTGAGTCCACCCCTGTATTATCAGTACATTATATATACAGGGCTCAGTATAAGTGAGTACACCACTGTATTATCAGTACATTATATATGCAGTGCTCAGTATAAGTGAGTACACCCCTGTATTATCAGTACATTATATATACAGCGCTCAGTATAAGTGAGTACACCCCTGTATTATCAGTATAAGTGAGTACACTCCTGTATTATCAGTACATTATATATACAGCGTTCAGTATAAGTGAGTACACCCCTGTGTTATCAGTACATTATATATACAGGGCTCAGCATAAGTGATTACACCCCTGTATTATCAGTACATAATATATACAGGGCTCAGGATAAGTGAGTACACCCCTGTATTATCAGTACATTATATATACAGGGCTCAGCATAAGTGAGTACACCCCTGTATTATCAGTACATAATATATACAGAGCTCAGCATAAGTGAGTACACCCCGGTATTATCAGTACATTATATATACAGGGCTCAGTATAAGTGAGTACACCCCTGTATTATCAGTACATTATATATACAGTGCTCAGTATAAGTGAGTACACCCCTGTGTTATCAGTACATTATATATACAGGGCTCAGCATAAGTGATTACACCCCTGTATTATCAGTACATAATATATACAGGTCTCAGTATAAGTGAGTACACCACTGTATTATCAGTACATTATATTATATACAGGGCTCAGTATAAGTGAGTATACCCCTGTATTATCAGTACATTATATATAAAGGGCTCAGTATAAGTGAGTACACCCCTGTATTATCAGTACATTATATATACAGGGCTCAGTATAAGTGAGTACACCTCTGTATTATCAGTACATTATATATACAGTGCTCAGAATAAGTGAGTACACCCCTGTATTATCAGTACATTATATATACAGTGCTCAGTAAAAGTGAGTACACCCCTGTATTATCAGTACATTATATATACAGGGCTCAGTATAAGTGAGTACACCCCTGTATTATCAGTACATTATATATACAGTGCTCAGTATAAGTGAGTACACCCCTGTATTATCAGTACATTATATATACAGGGCTCAGTATAAGTGAGTACACCCCTGTATTATCAGTACATTATATATACAGTGCTCAGTAAAAGTGAGTACACCCCTGTATTATCAGTACATTATATATACAGTGCTCAGTAAAAGTGAGTACACCCCTGTATTATCAGTACATTATATATACAGCGCTCAGTATAAGGGAGTACACCACTGTATTATCAGTACATTATATATACAGGGCTCAGTATAAGTGAGTACACCCCTGTATTATCAGTACATTATATATACAGCGCTCAGCATAAGAGAGTACACCCCTGTATTATCAGTACATTATATATACAGCGCTCAGTATAAGTGAGTACACCCCTGTATTATCAGTACATTATATATACAGGGCTCAGTATAAGTGAGTACACCCCTGTATTATCAGTACATTATATATACAGGGCTCAGTATAAGTGAGTACACCCCTGTATTATCAGTACATTATATATACAGGGCTCAGTATAAGTGAGTACACCCCTGTATTATCAGTACATTATATATACAGGGCTCAGCATAAGTGAGTATTCCCCTGTATTATCAGTACATTATATATACAGTGCTCAGTATAAGTGAGTACACCCCTGTATTATCAGTACATTATATATACAGTGCTCAGTATAAGTGAGTACACCCCTGTATTATCAGTACATTATATATACAGGGCTCAGTATAAGTGAGTACACCCCTGTATTATCAGTACATTATATATACAGGGCTCAGTATAAGTGAGTACACCCCTGTATTATCAGTACATTATATATACAGGGCTCAGTATAAGTGAGTACACCCCTGTATTATCAGTACATTATATATACAGTGCTCAGTATAAGTGAGTACACCCCTGTATTATCAGTACATTATATATACAGGGCTCAGTATAAGTGAGTACACCCCTGTATTATCAGTACATTATATATACAGGGCTCAGTATAAGTGAGTACACCCCTGTATTATCAGTACATTATATAAACAGGGCTCAGTATAAGTGAGTACACCCCTGTATTATCAGTACATTATATATACAGGGCTCAGTATAAGTGAGTACACCCCTGTATTATCAGTACATTATATATACAGGGCTCAGTATAAGTGAGTACACCCCTGTATTATCAGTACATTATATATACAGGGCTCAGTATAAGTGAGTACACCCCTGTATTATCAGTACATTATATATACAGGGCTCAGTATAAGTGAGTACACCCCTGTATTATCAGTACATTATATATACAGGGCTCAGTATAAGTGAGTACACCCCTGTATTATCAGTACATTATATATACAGGGCTCAGCATAAGTGAGTATTCCCCTGTATTATCAGTACATTATATATACAGGGCTCAGTATAAGTGAGTACACCCCTGTATTATCAGTACATTATATATACAGTGCTCAGTATAAGTGAGTACACCCCTGTATTATCAGTACATTATATATACAGGGCTCAGTATAAGTGAGTACACCCCTGTATTATCAGTATATTATATATACAGGGCTCAGTATAAGTGAGTACACCCCTGTATTATCAGTACATTATATATACAGGGCTCAGTATAAGTGAGTACACCCCTGTATTATCAGTACATTATATATACAGGGCTCAGTATAAGTGAGTACACCCCTGTATTATCAGTACATTATATATACAGGGCTCAGTATAAGTGAGTACACCCCTGTATTATCAGTATATTATATATACAGGGCTCAGTATAAGTGAGTACACCCCTGTATTATCAGTACATTATATATACAGTGCTCAGTATAAGTGAGTACACCCCTGTATTATCAGTACATTATATATACAGGGCTCAGTATAAGTGAGTACACCCCTGTATTATCAGTACATTATATATACAGGGCTCAGTATAAGTGAGTACACCCCTGTATTATCAGTACATTATATATACAGGGCTCAGCATAAGTGAGTATTCCCCTGTATTATCAGTACATTATATATACAGGGCTCAGTATAAGTGAGTACACCCCTGTATTATCAGTACATTATATATACAGTGCTCAGTATAAGTGAGTACACCCCTGTATTATCAGTACATTATATATACAGGGCTCAGTATAAGTGAGTACACCCCTGTATTATCAGTATATTATATATACAGGGCTCAGTATAAGTGAGTACACCCCTGTATTATCAGTACATTATATATACAGAGCTCAGTATAAGCGAGTACACCCCCTGTATTATCAGTACATTATATATACAGGGCTCAGTATAAGTGAGTACACCCCTGTATTATCAGTACATTATATATACAGAGCTCAGTATAAGTGAGTACACCCCTGTATTATCAGTACATTATATATATAGGGCTCAGTATAAGTGAGAACACCCCTGTATTATCAGTACATTATATATACAGGGCTCAGCATAAGTGAGTACACCCCCTGTATTATCAGTATATTATATAATCAGGGCTCAGTATAAGTGAGTACACCCCTGTATTATCAGTACATTATATATACAGGGCTCAGCATAAGTGAGTACACCCCTGTATTATCAGTACATTATATATATACAGGGCTCAGTATAAGTGAGTACACCCCCTGTATTATCAGTACATTATATGTACAGCGCTCAGCATAAGTGAGTACACCCCCGTATTATCAGTACATTATATATACAGCGCTCAGTATAAGTGAGTACACCCCTGTATTATCAGTACATTATATATACAGGGCTCAGAATAAGTGAGTACACCCCTGTATTATCAGTACATTATATATACAGGGCTCAGCATAAGTGAGTACACCCCTGTATTATCAGTACATTATATATATAGGGCTCAGTATAAGTGAGAACACCCCTGTATTATCAGTACATTATATATACAGGGCTCAGCATAAGTGAGTACACCCCCTGTATTATCAGTATATTATATAATCAGGGCTCAGCATAAGTGAGTACACCCCTGTATTATCAGTATATTATATAATCAGGGCTCAGTATAAGTGAGTACACCCCTGTATTATCAGTACATTATATATACAGGGCTCAGCATAAGTGAGTACACCCCTGTATTATCAGTACATTACATATAGAGGGCTCAGCATAAGTGAGTACACCCCTGTATTATCAGTACATTATATACACAGGGCTCAGCATAAGTGAGTACACCCCTGTATTATCAGTACATTATATATACAGGGTTCAGTATAAGTGAGTACACCCCTGTATTATCAGTACATTACATATACAGGGCTCAGCATAAGTGAGTACACCCCTGTATTATCAGTACATTATATACACAGGGCTCAGCATAAGTGAGTACACCCCTGTATTATCAGTACATTATATATACAGGGTTCAGTATAAGTGAGTACACCCCTGTATTATCAGTACATTACATATACAGGGCTCAGCATAAGTGAGTACACCCCTGTATTATCAGTACATTATATACACAGGGCTCAGCATAAGTGACTACACCCCTGTATTATCAGTACATTATATATACAGGGTTCAGTATAAGTGAGTACACCCCTGTATTA
Source organism: Phyllobates terribilis (assembly GCF_046119375.1). NCBI lineage: Eukaryota > Metazoa > Chordata > Amphibia > Anura > Dendrobatidae > Phyllobates > Phyllobates terribilis. Next base: position 7,771,515 of record NW_027362764.1, on the reverse strand, counting down.
TCAGTACATTACATATACAGGGCTCAGCATAAGTGAGTACACCCCTGTATTATCAGTACATTATATACACAGGGCTCAGCATAAGTGAGTACACCCCTGTATTATCAGTACATTATATACACAGGGTTCAGTATAAGTGAGTACACCCCTGTATTATCAGTACATTATATATACAGCGCTCAGTATAAGTGAGTACACCCCTGTATTATCAGTACATTATATATACAGAGCTCAGTATAATTGAGTACACCCCTGTATTATCAGTACATTATATATACAGCGCTCAGTATAAGTGAGTACACCCCTGTATTATCAGTACATTATATATACAGGGCTCAGTATAAGTGATTACACCCCTGTATTATCAGTACATTATATATACAGTGCTCAGTATAAGTGAGTACACCCCTTTATTATCAGTACATTATATATACAGGGCTCAGTATAAGTGAGTACACCCCTGTATTATCAGTACATTATATAAACAGTGCTCAGTATAAGTGAGTACACCCCTGTATTATCAGTACATTATATCTACAGGGCTCAGTATAAGTGAGTACACCCCTGTATTATCAGTACATTATATATACAGGGCTCAGCATAAGTGAGTACACCCCTGTGTTATCAGTACATTATATATACAGCGCTCAGTATAAGTGAGTACACCCCTGTATTATCAGTACATTATATAAATAGTGCTCAGTATAAGTGAGTACACCCCTGTATTATCAGTACATTATATATACAGGGCTCAGCATAAGTGAGTACACCCCTGTATTATCAGTACATTATATATACAGCGCTCAGTATAAGTGAGTACACCCCTGTATTATCAGTACATTATATATACAGGGCTCAGTATAAGTGAGTACACCCCTGTATTATCAGTACAATATATATACAGCGCTCAGTATAAGTGAGTACACCCCTGTATTATCAGTACATTATATATACAGGGCTCAGCATAAGTGAGTACACCCCTGTATTATCAGTACATTATATATACAGGGCTCAGTATAAGTGAGTACACCCCTGTATTATCAGTACATTATATATACAGGGCTCAGTATAAGTGAGTACACCCCTGTATTATCAGTACAATATATATACAGCGCTCAGTATAAGTGAGTACACCCCTGTATTATCAGTACATTATATATACAGGGCTCAGCATAAGTGAGTACACCCCTGTATTATCAGTACATTATATATACAGGGCTCAGCATAAGTGAGTACACCCCTGTATTATCAGTACATTATATATACAGGGCTCAGCATAAGTGAGTGCACCCCTGTATTATCAGTACATTATATATACAGGGCTCAGTATAAATGAGTACACCCCTGTATTATCAGTACATTATATATACAGCGCTCAGTATAAGTGAGTACACCCCTGTATTATCAGTACATTATATATACAGGGCTCAGTATAAGTGAGTACACCCCTGTATTATCAGTACATTATATATACAGTGCTCAGTATAAGTGAGTACACCCCTGTATTATCAGTACATTATATATACAGGGCTCAGTATAAGTGAGTACACCCCTGTATTATCAGTACATTATATATACAGGGCTCAGCATAAGTGAGTACACCCCTGTATTATTAGTATATTATATATACAGGGCTCAGCATAAGTGAGTACACCCCTGTATTATCAGTACATTATATATACAGCGCTCAGTATAAGTGAGTACTCCCCTGTATTATCAGTACATTATATATACAGCGCTCAGTATAAGTGAGTACTCCCCTGTATTATCAGTACATTATATATATACAGTGCTCAGTATAAGTGAGTACACCCCTGTATTATCAGTACATTATATATACAGGGCTCAGTATAAGTGAGTACACCCCTGTATTATCAGTACATTATATACACAGGGCTCAGCATAAGTGAGTACACCCCTGTATTATCAGTACATTATATATACAGGGTTCAGTATAAGTGAGTACACCCCTGTATTATCAGTACATTACATAAACAGGGCTCAGCATAAGTGAGTACACCCCTGTATTATCAGTACATTATATATACAGGGTTCAGTATAAGTGAGTACACACCTGTATTATCAGTACATTACATATACAGGGCTCAGCATAAGTGAGTACACCCCTGTATTATCAGTACATTATATACACAGGGCTCAGCATAAGTGAGTACACCCCTGTATTATCAGTACATTGTATACACAGGGTTCAGTATAAGTGAGTACACCCCTGTATTATCAGTACATTATATATACAGCGCTCAGTATAAGTGAGTACACCCCTGTATTATCAGTACATTATATATACAGCGCTCAGTATAAGTGAGTACACCCCTTTATTATCAGTACAGTATATATACAGGGCTCAGTATAAGTGAGTACACCCCTGTATTATCAGTACATTATATATACAGGGCTCAGTATAAGTGAGTACACCCCTGTATTATCAGTACATTATATATACAGCGCTCAGTATAAGTGAGTACACCCCTGTATTATCAGTACATTATATACACAGGGCTCAGCATAAATGAGTACACCCCTGTATTATCAGTACATTGTATACACAGGGTTCAGTATAAGTGAGTACACCCCTGTATTATCAGTACATTATATATACAGCGCTCAGCATAAGTGAGTACACCCCTGTATTATCAGTACATTATATATACAGTGCTCAGTATAAGTGAGTACACCCCTGTATTATCAGTACAGTATATATACAGGGCTCAGTATAAGTGAGTACACCCCTGTATTATCAGTACATTATATATACAGCGCTCAGCATAAGTGAGTACACCCCTGTATTATCAGTACATTATATATACAGGGCTCAGCATAAGTGAGTACACCCCTGTCTTATCAGTACATTATATATACAGGGCTCAGCATAAGTGAGTACACCCTTGTATTATCAGTACATTATATATACAGGGCTTAGCATAAGTGAGTGCACCCCTGTATTATCAGTACATTATATATACAGGGCTCAGTATAAGTGAGTACACCCCTGTATTATTAGTACATTATATATACAGGGCTCAGTATAAGTGAGTACACCCCTGTATTATCAGTACATTATATATACAGCGCTCAGTATAAGTAAGTACACCCCTGTATTATCAGTACAATATATATACAGCGCTCAGTATAAGTGAGTACACCCCTGTATTATCAGTACATTATATATACAGGGTTCAGTATAAGGGAGTACACCCCTGTATTATCAGTACATTATATATACAGAGCTCAATATAAGTGAGTACACCCCTGTATTATCAGTACATTATATATACAGGGCTCAGCATAAGTGATTACACCCCTGTATTATTAGTATATTATATATACAGGGCTCAGCATAAGTGAGTACACCCCTGTATTATCAGTACATTATATATACAGCGCTCAGTATAAGTGAGTACACCCTTGTATTATCAGTACATTATATATACAGGGCTCAGTATAAGTGAGTACACCCCTGTATTATCAGTACATTATATATACAGCGCTCAGTATAAGTGAGTACACCCCTGTATTATCAGTACATTATATATACAGGGTTCAGTATAAGGGAGTACACCCCTGTATTATCAGTACATTATATATACAGGGCTCAATATAAGTGAGTACACCCCTGTATTATCAGTACATTATATATACAGGGCTCAGCATAAGTGATTACACCCCTGTATTATTAGTATATTATATATACAGGGCTCAGCATAAGTGAGTACACCCCTGTATTATCAGTACATTATATATACAGCGCTCAGTATAAGTGAGTACACCCTTGTATTATCAGTACATTATATATACAGGGCTTAGCATAAGTGAGTGCACCCCTGTATTACCAGTACATTATATATACAGGGCTCAGTATAAGTGAGTACACCCCTGTATTATTAGTACATTATATATACAGGGCTCAGTATAAGTGAGTACACCCCTGTATTATCAGTACATTATATATACAACGCTCAGTATAAGTGAGTACACCCCTGTATTATCAGTACATTATATATACAGGGTTCAGTATAAGGGAGTACACCCCTGTATTATCAGTACATTATATATACAGGGCTCAGTATAAGTGAGTACACCCCTGTATTATCAGTACATTATATATACAGCGCTCAGTATAAGTGAGTACACCCCTGTATTATCAGTACATTATATATACAGGGCTTAGCATAAGTGAGTGCACCCCTGTATTATCAGTACATTATATATACAGGGCTCAGTATAAGTGAGTACACCCCTGTATTATTAGTACATTATATATACAGGGCTCAGTATAAGTGAGTACACCCCTGTATTATCAGTACATTATATATACAGAGCTCAGTATAAGTGAGTACACCCCTGTATTATCAGTACATTATATATACAGGGCTCAGTATAAGTGAGTACACCCCTGTATTATCAGTACATTATATATACAGGGCTCAGTATAAGTGATTACACCCCTGTATTATTAGTATATTATATATACAGGGCTCAGCATAAGTGAGTACACCCCTGTATTATCAGTACATTATATATACAGGGCTCAGTATAAGTGATTACACCCCTGTATTATTAGTATATTATATATACAGGGCTCAGTATAAGTGAGTACACCCCTGTATTATCAGTACATTATATATACAGGGCTCAGTATAAGTGAGTACACCCCTGTATTATCAGTACATTATATATACAGGGCTCAGCATAAGTGAGTACACCCCTGTATTATCAGTACATTATATATATACAGTGCTCAGCATAAGTGAGTACACCCCTGTATTATCAGTACATTATATATACAGGGCTCAGCATAAGTGACTACACCCCTGTATTATCAGTACATTATATACAGTATACAGTGCTCAGTATAAGTGAGTACACCCCTGTATTATCAGTACATTATATATACAGGGCTCAGTATAAGTGAGTACACCCCTGTATTATCAGTACAGTATATATACAGAGCTCAGTATAAGTGAGTACACCCCTGTATTATCAGTACATTATATATACAGGGCTCAGTATAAGTGAGTACACCCCTGTATTATCAGTACATTATATATACAGGGCTCAGTATAAGTGAGTACTCCCCTGTATTATCAGTACATTATATATATACAGTGCTCAGCATAAGTGAGTACACCCCTGTATTATCAGTACATTATATATACAGGGCTCAGCATAAGTGACTACACCCCTGTATTATCAGTACATTATATACAGTATACAGTGCTCAGTATAAGTGAGTACACCCCTGTATTATCAGTACATTATATATACAGGGCTCAGTATAAGTGAGTACACCCCTGTATTATCAGTACAGTATATATACAGAGCTCAGTATAAGTGAGTACACCCCTGTATTATCAGTACATTATATACAGGGCTCAGTATAAGTGAGTACACCCCTGTATTATCAGTACATTATATATACAGCGCTCAGTATAAGTGAGTACACCCCTGTATTATCAGTACATTATATATACAGGGCTCAGTATAAGTGAGTACTCCCCTGTATTATCAGTACATTATATATATACAGTGCTCAGCATAAGTGAGTACACCCCTGTATTATCAGTACAATATATATACAGGGCTCAGCATAAGTGAGTACACCCCTGTATTATCAGTACATTATATATACAGCGCTCAGTATAAGTGAGTACGCCCCTGTATTATCAGTACATTATATATACAGGGCTCAGCATAAGTGAGTACACCCCTGTATTATCAGTACATTATATATACAGGGCTCAGTATAAGTGAGTACTCCCCTGTATTATCAGTACATTATATATATACAGTGCTCAGCATAAGTGAGTACACCCCTGTATTATCAGTACATTATATATACAGGGCTCAGCATAAGTGACTACACCCCTGTATTATCAGTACATTATATACAGTATACAGTGCTCAGTATAAGTGAGTACACCCCTGTATTATCAGTACATTATATATACAGGGCTCAGTATAAGTGAGTACACCCCTGTATTATCAGTACAGTATATATACAGAGCTCAGTATAAGTGAGTACACCCCTGTATTATCAGTACATTATATACAGGGCTCAGTATAAGTGAGTACACCCCTGTATTATCAGTACATTATATATACAGTGCTCAGTATAAGTGAGTACACCCCTGTATTATCAGTACAGTATATATACAGAGCTCAGTATAAGTGAGTACACCCCTGTATTATCAGTACATTATATACAGGGCTCAGTATAAGTGAGTACACCCCTGTATTATCAGTACATTATATATACAGGGCTCAGTATAAGTGAGTACTCCCCTGTATTATCAGTACATTATATATACAGCGCTCAGTATAAGTGAGTACACCCCTGTATTATCAGTACATTATATATACAGGGCTCAGTATAAGTGAGTACTCCCCTGTATTATCAGTACATTATATATACAGCGCTCAGTATAAGTGAGTACACCCCTGTATTATCAGTACATTATATATACAGGGCTCAGTATAAGTGAGTACTCCCCTGTATTATCAGTACATTATATATACAGGGCTCAGTATAAGTGAGTACACCCCTGTATTATCAGTACATTATATATACAGTGCTCAGCATAAGTGAGTACACCCCTGTATTATCAGTACATTATATATACAGCGCTCAGTATAAGTGACTACACCCCTGTATTATCAGTACATTATATATATACAGTGCTCAGCATAAGTGAGAACACCCCTGTATTATCAGTACATTATATATACAGCGCTCAGTATAAGTGAGTACACCCCTGTATTATCAGTACATTATATATACAGGGCTCAGTATAAGTGACTACACCCCTGTATTATCAGTACATTATATACAGTATACAGTGCTCAGTATAAGTGAGTACACCCCTGTATTATCAGTACATTATATATACAGTGCTCAGTATAAGTGAGTACACCCCTGTATTATCAGTACATTATATATACAGCGCTCAGTATAAGTGAGTACACCCCTGTATTATCAGTACATTATATATACAGTGCTCAGTATAAGTGATTACACCCCTGTATTATCAGTACATTATATATACAGAGCTCAGTATAAGTGAGTACACCACTGTATTATCAGTACATTATATATACAGGGCTCAGTATAAGTGAGTACACCCCTGTATTATCAGTACATTATATATACAGTGCTCAGTATAAGTGATTACACCCCTGTATTATCAGTACATTATATATACAGGGCTCAGTATAAGTGAGTACACCCCTGTATTATCAGTACAGTATATATACAGAGCTCAGTATAAGTGAGTACACCCCTGTATTATCAGTACATTATATATACAGGGCTCAGTATAAGTGAGTACACCCCTGTATTATCAGTACATTATATATACAGGGCTCAGTATAAGTGAGTACTCCCCTGTATTATCAGTACATTATATATATACAGTGCTCAGCATAAGTGAGTACACCCCTGTATTATCAGTACATTATATATACAGGGCTCAGCATAAGTGACTACACCCCTGTATTATCAGTACATTATATACAGTATACAGTGCTCAGTATAAGTGAGTACACCCCTGTATTATCAGTACATTATATATACAGGGCTCAGTATAAGTGAGTACACCCCTGTATTATCAGTACAGTATATATACAGAGCTCAGTATAAGTGAGTACACCCCTGTATTATCAGTACATTATATACAGGGCTCAGTATAAGTGAGTACACCCCTGTATTATCAGTACATTATATATACAGCGCTCAGTATAAGTGAGTACACCCCTGTATTATCAGTACATTATATATACAGGGCTCAGTATAAGTGAGTACTCCCCTGTATTATCAGTACATTATATATATACAGTGCTCAGCATAAGTGAGTACACCCCTGTATTATCAGTACAATATATATACAGGGCTCAGCATAAGTGAGTACACCCCTGTATTATCAGTACATTATATATACAGCGCTCAGTATAAGTGAGTACGCCCCTGTATTATCAGTACATTATATATACAGGGCTCAGCATAAGTGAGTACACCCCTGTATTATCAGTACATTATATATACAGGGCTCAGTATAAGTGAGTACTCCCCTGTATTATCAGTACATTATATATATACAGTGCTCAGCATAAGTGAGTACACCCCTGTATTATCAGTACATTATATATACAGGGCTCAGCATAAGTGACTACACCCCTGTATTATCAGTACATTATATACAGTATACAGTGCTCAGTATAAGTGAGTACACCCCTGTATTATCAGTACATTATATATACAGGGCTCAGTATAAGTGAGTACACCCCTGTATTATCAGTACAGTATATATACAGAGCTCAGTATAAGTGAGTACACCCCTGTATTATCAGTACATTATATACAGGGCTCAGTATAAGTGAGTACACCCCTGTATTATCAGTACATTATATATACAGTGCTCAGTATAAGTGAGTACACCCCTGTATTATCAGTACAGTATATATACAGAGCTCAGTATAAGTGAGTACACCCCTGTATTATCAGTACATTATATACAGGGCTCAGTATAAGTGAGTACACCCCTGTATTATCAGTACATTATATATACAGGGCTCAGTATAAGTGAGTACTCCCCTGTATTATCAGTACATTATATATACAGCGCTCAGTATAAGTGAGTACACCCCTGTATTATCAGTACATTATATATACAGGGCTCAGTATAAGTGAGTACTCCCCTGTATTATCAGTACATTATATATACAGCGCTCAGTATAAGTGAGTACACCCCTGTATTATCAGTACATTATATATACAGGGCTCAGTATAAGTGAGTACTCCCCTGTATTATCAGTACATTATATATACAGGGCTCAGTATAAGTGAGTACACCCCTGTATTATCAGTACATTATATATACAGTGCTCAGCATAAGTGAGTACACCCCTGTATTATCAGTACATTATATATACAGCGCTCAGTATAAGTGACTACACCCCTGTATTATCAGTACATTATATATATACAGTGCTCAGCATAAGTGAGAACACCCCTGTATTATCAGTACATTATATATACAGCGCTCAGTATAAGTGAGTACACCCCTGTATTATCAGTACATTATATATACAGGGCTCAGTATAAGTGACTACACCCCTGTATTATCAGTACATTATATACAGTATACAGTGCTCAGTATAAGTGAGTACACCCCTGTATTATCAGTACATTATATATACAGTGCTCAGTATAAGTGAGTACACCCCTGTATTATCAGTACATTATATATACAGCGCTCAGTATAAGTGAGTACACCCCTGTATTATCAGTACATTATATATACAGTGCTCAGTATAAGTGATTACACCCCTGTATTATCAGTACATTATATATACAGAGCTCAGTATAAGTGAGTACACCACTGTATTATCAGTACATTATATATACAGGGCTCAGTATAAGTGAGTACACCCCTGTATTATCAGTACATTATATATACAGTGCTCAGTATAAGTGATTACACCCCTGTATTATCAGTACATTATATATACAGGGCTCAGTATAAGTGAGTACACCCCTGTATTATCAGTACATTATATATACAGGGCTCAGTATAAGTGAGTACACCCCTGTATTATCAGTACATTATATATACAGGGCTCAGCATAAGTGAGTACACCCCTGTATTATCAGTACATTATATATATACAGTGCTCAGCATAAGTGAGTACACCCCTGTATTATCAGTACATTATATATACAGGGCTCAGCATAAGTGACTACACCCCTGTATTATCAGTACATTATATACAGTATACAGTGCTCAGTATAAGTGAGTACACCCCTGTATTATCAGTACATTATATATACAGGGCTCAGTATAAGTGAGTACACCCCTGTATTATCAGTACAGTATATATACAGAGCTCAGTATAAGTGAGTACACCCCTGTATTATCAGTACATTATATATACAGGGCTCAGTATAAGTGAGTACACCCCTGTATTATCAGTACATTATATATACAGGGCTCAGTATAAGTGAGTACTCCCCTGTATTATCAGTACATTATATATATACAGTGCTCAGCATAAGTGAGTACACCCTTGTATTATCAGTACATTATATATACAGGGCTCAGCATAAGTGACTACACCCCTGTATTATCAGTACATTATATACAGTATACAGTGCTCAGTATAAGTGAGTACACCCCTGTATTATCAGTACATTATATATACAGGGCTCAGTATAAGTGAGTACACCCCTGTATTATCAGTACAGTATATATACAGAGCTCAGTATAAGTGAGTACACCCCTGTATTATCAGTACATTATATACAGGGCTCAGTATAAGTGAGTACACCCCTGTATTATCAGTACATTATATATACAGCGCTCAGTATAAGTGAGTACACCCCTGTATTATCAGTACATTATATATACAGGGCTCAGTATAAGTGAGTACTCCCCTGTATTATCAGTACATTATATATATACAGTGCTCAGCATAAGTGAGTACACCCCTGTATTATCAGTACATTATATATACAGGGCTCAGCATAAGTGAGTACACCCCTGTATTATCAGTACATTATATATACAGCGCTCAGTATAAGTGAGTACGCCCCTGTATTATCAGTACATTATATATACAGGGCTCAGCATAAGTGAGTACACCCCTGTATTATCAGTACATTATATATACAGGGCTCAGTATAAGTGAGTACTCCCCTGTATTATCAGTACATTATATATATACAGTGCTCAGCATAAGTGAGTACACCCCTGTATTATCAGTACATTATATATACAGGGCTCAGCATAAGTGACTACACCCCTGTATTATCAGTACATTATATACAGTATACAGTGCTCAGTATAAGTGAGTACACCCCTGTATTATCAGTACATTATATATACAGGGCTCAGTATAAGTGAGTACACCCCTGTATTATCAGTACAGTATATATACAGAGCTCAGTATAAGTGAGTACACCCCTGTATTATCAGTACATTATATACAGGGCTCAGTATAAGTGAGTACACCCCTGTATTATCAGTACATTATATATACAGTGCTCAGTATAAGTGAGTACACCCCTGTATTATCAGTACAGTATATATACAGAGCTCAGTATAAGTGAGTACACCCCTGTATTATCAGTACATTATATACAGGGCTCAGTATAAGTGAGTACACCCCTGTATTATCAGTACATTATATATACAGGGCTCAGTATAAGTGAGTACTCCCCTGTATTATCAGTACATTATATATACAGCGCTCAGTATAAGTGAGTACACCCCTGTATTATCAGTACATTATATATACAGGGCTCAGTATAAGTGAGTACTCCCCTGTATTATCAGTACATTATATATACAGCGCTCAGTATAAGTGAGTACACCCCTGTATTATCAGTACATTATATATACAGGGCTCAGTATAAGTGAGTACTCCCCTGTATTATCAGTACATTATATATACAGGGCTCAGTATAAGTGAGTACACCCCTGTATTATCAGTACATTATATATACAGTGCTCAGCATAAGTGAGTACACCCCTGTATTATCAGTACATTATATATACAGCGCTCAGTATAAGTGACTACACCCCTGTATTATCAGTACATTATATATATACAGTGCTCAGCATAAGTGAGAACACCCCTGTATTATCAGTACATTATATATACAGGGCTCAGTATAAGTGAGTGCACCCCTGTATTATCAGTACATTATATATACAGCGCTCAGTATAAGTGAGTACACCCCTGTATTATCAGTACATTATATATACAGGGCTCAGTATAAGTGACTACACCCCTGTATTATCAGTACATTATATACAGTATACAGTGCTCAGTATAAGTGAGTACACCCCTGTATTATCAGTACATTATATATACAGTGCTCAGTATAAGTGAGTACACCCCTGTATTATCAGTACATTATATATACAGCGCTCATTATAAGTGAGTACACCCCTGTATTATCAGTACATTATATATACAGTGCTCAGTATAAGTGATTACACCCCTGTATTATCAGTACATTATATATACAGAGCTCAGTATAAGTGAGTACACCACTGTATTATCAGTACATTATATATACAGGGCTCAGTATAAGTGAGTACACCCCTGTATTATCAGTACATTATATATACAGTGCTCAGTATAAGTGATTACACCCCTGTATTATCAGTACATTATATATACAGGGCTCAGTATAAGTGAGTACACCCCTGTATTATCAGTACATTATATATACAGCGCTCAGTATAAGTGAGTACACTCCTGTATTATCAGTACATTATATATACAGCGCTCAGTATAAGTGAGTACACTCCTGTATTATCAGTACATTATATATACAGGGCTCAGTATAAGTGAGTACACCCCTGTATTATCAGTACATTATATATACAGTGCTCAGTATAAGTGAGTACACCCCTGTATTATCAGTACATTATATATACAGTGCTCAGCATAAGTGAGTACACCCCTGTATTATCAGTACATTATATATACAGGGCTCAGTATAAGTGAGTACACCCCTGTATTATCAGTACATTATATATACAGGGCTCAGTATAAGTGAGTACACCCCTGTATTATCAGTATATTATATATACAGGGCTCAGCATAAGTGAGTACACCCCTGTATTATCAGTACATTATATATACAGGGCTCAGTATAAGTGAGTACTCCCCTGTATTATCAGTACATTATATATATACAGTGCTCAGCATAAGTGAGTACACCCCTGTATTATCAGTATATTATATATACAGGGCTCAGCATAAGTGAGTACACCCCTGTATTATCAGTACATTATATATATACAGTGCTCAGCATAAGTGAGTACACCCCTGTATTATCAGTACATTATATATACAGGGCTCAGTATAAGTGAGTACACCCCTGTATTATCAGTACATTATATACAGTATACAGTGCTCAGTATAAGTGAGTACACCCCTGTATTATCAGTACATTATATATACAGGGCTCAGTATAAGTGAGTACACCCCTGTATTATCAGTACATTATATATACAGGGCTCAGTATAAGTGAGTACACCCTGTATTATCAGTACATTATATATACAGGGCTCAGTATAAGTGAGTACACCCTGTATTATCAGTGCATTATATATACAGAGCTCAGTATAAGTGAGTACACCCCTGTATTATCAGTACATTATATATACAGGGTTCAGTATAAGTGAGTACACCCCTGTATTATCAGTACATTATATATACAGGGCTCAGTATAAGTGACTACACCCCTGTATTATCAGTACATTATATACAGTATACAGTGCTCAGTATAACTGAGTACACCCCTGTATTATCAGTACATTATATATACAGGGCTCAGTATAAGTGAGTACACCCCTGTATTATCAGTACAGTATATATACAGAGCTCAGTATAAGTGAGTACACCCCTGTATTATCAGTACATTATATATACAGGGCTCAGTATAAGTGAGTACACCGCTGTATTATCAGTGCATTATATATACAGAGCTCAGTATAAGTGAGTACACCCCTGTATTATCAGTACATTATATATACAGGGTTCAGTATAAGTGAGTACACCCCTGTATTATCAGTACATTATATATACAGCGCTCAGTATAAGTGAGTACACCCCCTGTATTATCAGTGCATTATATATACAGCGCTCAGTATAAGTGAGTACACCCCTGTATTATCAGTACATTATATATACAGCGCTCAGTATAAGTGAGTACACTCCTGTATTATCAGTACATTATATATACAGGGCTCAGCATAAGTGAGTACACCCCTGTATTATCAGTACATTATATATACAGCGCTCAGCATAAGTGAGTACACCCCTGTATTATCAGTACATTATATATACAGGGCTCAGTATAAGTGAGTACACCCCTGTATTATCAGTACATTATATATACAGTGCTCAGCATAAGTGAGTACACCCCTGTATTATCAGTACATTATATATACAGGGCTCAGTATAAGTGAGTACACCCCTGTATTATCAGTACATTATATATACAGGGCTCAGTATAAGTGAGTACACTCCTGTATTATCAGTACATTATATATACAGGGCTCAGTATAAGTGAGTACACCCCTGTATTATCAGTACATTATATATACAGTGCTCAGTATAAGTGAGTACACCCCTGTATTATCAGTACATTATATATACAGGGCTCAGTATAAGTGAGTACACCCCTGTATTATCAGTACATTATATATACAGTGCTCAGCATAAGTGAGTACACCCCTGTATTATCAGTACATTATATATACAGTGCTCAGCATAAGTGAGTACACCCCTGTATTATCAGTACATTATATATACAGGGCTCAGTATAAGTAAGTACACCCCGGAATTATCAGTACATTATATATACAGGGCTCAGTATAAGTGAGTACACCCCTGTATTATCAGTACATTATATATACTGTGCTCAGTATAAGTGATTACACCCCTGTATTATCAGTACATTATATATACAGGGCTCAGTATAAGTGAGTACACCCCTGTACTATCAGTACATTATATATACACTGCTCAGTATAAGTGAGTACACCCCTGTATTATCAGTACATTATATATACAGGGCTCAGTATAAGTGAGTACATCCCTGTATTATCAGTACATTATATATACATCGCTCAGCATAAGTGAGTACACCCCTGTATTATCAGTACATTATATATACACTGCTCAGTATAAGTGAGTACACCCCTGTATTATCAGTACATTATATATACAGCGCTCAGTATAAGTGAGTACACCCCTGTATTATCAGTACATTATATATACAGGGCTCAGTATAAGTGAGTACACCCCTGTATTATCAGTACATTTTATATACACTGCTCAGTATAAGTGAGTACACCCCTGTATTATCAGTACATTATATATACAGCGCTCAGTATAAGTGAGTACACCCCTGTATTATCAGTACATTATATATACAGTGCTCAGTATAAGTGAGTACACCCCTGTATTATCAGTATATTATATATACAGAGCTCAGTATAAGTGAGTACACCCCTGTATTATCAGTACATTATATATACAGTGCTCAGTATAAGTGAGTACACCCCTGTATTATCAGTACATTATATATACAGGGCTCAGTATAAGTGAGTACACCCCTGTATTATCAGTACATTTTATATACACTGCTCAGTATAAGCGAGTACACCCCTGTATTATCAGTACATTATATATACAGGGCTCAGTATAAGTGAGTACACCCCTGTATTATCAGTACATTATATATACAGGGCTCAGCATAAGTGATTACACCCCTGTATTATCAGTACATTATATATACAGGGCTCAGTATAAGTGAGTACATCCCTGTATTATCAGTACATTATATATACAGGGCTCAGTATAAGTGAGTACACCCCTGTATTATCAGTACATTACATATACAGTGCTCAGCATAAGTGAGTACACCCCTGTATTATCAGTACATTATATATACAGCACTCAGTATAAGTGAGTACACACCTGTATTATCAGTACATTATATATACAGCGCTCAGCATAAGTGAGTACACCCCTTTATTATCAGTACATTACATATACAGGGCTCAGCATAAGTGAGTACACCCCTGTATTATCAGTACATTACATATACAGGGCTCAGCATAAGTGAGTACACCCCTGTATTATCAGTACATTATATACACAGGGCTCAGCATAAGTGAGTACACCCCTGTATTATCAGTACATTATATATACAGGGTTCAGTATAAGTGAGTACACCCCTGTATTATCAGTACATTATATATACAGCGCTCAGTATAAGTGAGTACACCCCCCGTATTATCAGTACATTATATATACAGCGCTCAGTATAAGTGAGTACACCCCTGTATTATCAGTGCATTATATAAACAGCGCTCAGTATAAGTGAGTACACCCCTGTATTATCAGTACATTATATATACAGCGCTCAGTATAAGTGAGTACACCCCTGTATTATCAGTACATTATATATACAGGGCTCAGCATAAGTGAGTACACCCCTGTATTATCAGTACATTATATACACAGGGCTCAGCATAAGTGAGTACACCCCTGTATTATCAGTACATTATATACACAGGGTTCAGTAAAAGTGAGTACACCCCTGTATTATCAGTACATTATATATACAGAGCTCAGTATAAGTGAGTATACCCCTGTATTATCAGTACATTATATATACAGTGCTAAGTATAAGTGAGTACACCCCTGTATTATCAGTACATTATATATACAGAGCTCAGTATAAGTGAGTACACCCCTGTATTATCAGTACATTATATACACAGGGCTCAGTATAAGTGAGTGCACCCCTGTATTATCAGTACATTATATATACAGGGCTCAGTATAAGTGAGTACACCCCTGTATTATCAGTACATTATATATACAGCGCTCAGTATAAGTGAGTACACCCCTGTATTATCAGTACATTATATATACAGGGCTCAGCATAAGTGAGTACACCCCTGTATTATCAGTACATTATATATACAGGGCTTAGTATAAGTGAGTACACCCCTGTATTATCAGTACATTATATATACAGCGCTCAGTATAAGTGAGTACACCCCTGTATTATCAGTACATTATATACACAGGGCTCAGCATAAGTGAGTACACCCCTGTATTATCAGTACATTATATACACAGGGCTCAGCATAAGTGAGTACACCCCTGTATTATCAGTACATTATATATACAGGGCTTAGTATAAGTGAGTACACCCCTGTATTATCAGTACATTATATATACAGGGCTCAGTATAAGTGAGTACACCCCTGTATTATCAGTACATTATATATACAGCGCTCAGTATAAGTGAGTACACCCCTGTATTATCAGTACATTATATATACAGTGCTCAGTATAAGTGAGTACACCCCTGTATTATCAGTACATTATATAAACAGTGCTCAGTATAAGTGAGTACACCCCTGTATTATCAGTACATTATATATACAGGGCTCAGTATAAGTGAGTACACCCCTGTATTATCAGTACATTATATATACAGGGCTCAGCATAAGTGAGTACACCCCTGTATTATCAGTACATTATATATACAGCGCTCAGTATAAGTGAGTACACCCCTGTATTATCAGTACATTATATAAACAGTGCTCAGTATAAGTGAGTACACCCCTGTATTATCAGTACATTATATATACAGGGCTCAGCATAAGTGAGTACACCCCTGTATTATCAGTACATTATATATACAGCGCTCAGTATAAGTGAGTACACCCCTGTATTATCAGTACATTATATAAACAGTGCTCAGTATAAGTGAGTACACCCCTGTATTATCAGTACATTATATATACAGTGCTCAGTATAAGTGAGTACACCCCTGTATTATCAGTACATTATAAATACAGCGCTCAGTATAAGTGAGTACACCCCCTGTATTATCAGTACATTATATATACAACGCTCAGTATAAGTGAGTACACCCCTGTATTATCAGTACATTATATATACAGTGCTCAGTATAAGTGAGTACACCCCCTGTATTATCAGTACATTATATATACAGGGCTCAGCATAAGTGAGTACACCCCTGTATTATCAGTACATTATATATACAGGGCTCAGTATAAGTGAGTACACCCCCTGTATTATCAGTACATCATATATACAGCGCTCAGTATAAGTGAGTACACCCCTGTATTATCAGTACATTATATATACAGTGCTCAGTATAAGTGAGTACACCCCCTGTATTATCAGTACATTATATATACAGCGCTCAGTATAAGTGAGTACACCCCTGTATTATCAGTACATTATATATACAGAGCTCAGTATAAGTGAGTACACCCCTGTATTATCAGTACATTATATATACAGGGCTCAGTATAAGTGAGTACACCCCTGTGTTATCAGTACATTATGTATACAGTGCTCAGTATAAGTGAGTACACCCCTGTATTATCAGTACATTATATATACAGGGTCAGTATAAGTGAGTACACCCCTGTATTATCAGTACATTATATATACAGCGCTCAGTATAAGTGAGTACATCCCTGTATTATCAGTACATTATATATACAGTGCTCAGTATAAGTGAGTACACCCCTGTATTATCAGTACATTATATATACAGGGCTCAGTATAAGTGAGTACACCCCTGTATTATCAGTACAGTATATATACAGGGCTAAGCATAAGTGAGTACACCCCCTGTATTATCAGTACATTATATATACAGGGCTCAGTATAAGTGAGTATACCACTGTATTATCAGTACATTATATATACAGTGCTCAGTATAAGTGAGTACACCCCTGTATTATCAGTACATTATATATACAGGGCTCAGTATAAGGGAGTACACCCCTGTATTATCAGTACATTATATATACAGGGCTAAGCATAAGTGAGTACACCCCCTGTATTATCAGTACATTATATATACAGTGCTCAGTATAAGTGAGTACACCCCTGTATTATCAGTACATTATATATACAGGGCTCAGTATAAGGGAGTACACCCCTGTATTATCAGTACATTATATATACAGGGCTAAGCATAAGTGAGTACACCCCCTGTATTATCAGTACATTATATATACAGGGCTCAGTATAAGTGAGTATACCACTGTATTATCAGTACATTATATATACAGTGCTCAGTATAAGTGAGTACACCCCTGTATTATCAGTACATTATATATACAGGGCTCAGTATAAGGGAGTACACCCCTGTATTATCAGTACATTATATATACAGGGCTAAGCATAAGTGAGTACACCCCCTGTATTATCAGTACATTATATATACAGTGCTCAGTATAAGTGAGTACACCCCTGTATTATCAGTACATTATATATACAGGGCTCAGTATAAGGGAGTACACCCCTGTATTATCAGTACATTATATATACAGGGCTAAGCATAAGTGAGTACACCCCCTGTATTATCAGTACATTATATATACAGCGCTCAGTATAAGTGAGTACACCCCTGTATTATCAGTACATTATATATACAGAGCTCAGTATAAGTGATTACACCCCTGTATTATCAGTACATTATATATACAGGGCTCAGTATAAGTGAGTACACCCCTGTATTATCAGTACATTATATATACAGAGCTCAGTATAAGTGAGTACACCCCTGTATTATCAGTACATTATATATACAGCGCTCAGTATAAGTGAGTACACCCCTGTATTATCAGTACATTATATATACAGAGCTCAGCATAAGTGAGTACACCCCTGTATTATCAGCACATTATATATACAGGGCTCAGTATAAGTGAGTACACCCCTGTATTATCAGTACATTATATATACAGCGCTCAGTATAAGTGAGTACACCCCTGTATTATCAGTACATTATATATACAGGGCTCAGTATAAGAGAGTACACTCCTGTATTATCAGTACATTATATATACAGCGCTCAGTATAAGTGAGTACACCCCTGTATTATCAGTACATTATATATACAGGGCTCAGTATAAGTGAGTTCACCCCTGTATTATCAGTATAAGTGAGTACACTCCTGTATTATCAGTACATTATATATACAGCGCTCAGTATAAGTGAGTACACCCCTGTGTTATCAGTACATTATATATACAGGGCTCAGCATAAGTGAGTACACCCCTGTATTATCAGTACATAATATATACAGGGCTCAGTATAAGTGAGTACACCCCTGTATTATCAGTACATTATATATACAGGGCTCAGTATAAGTGAGTACACCCCTGTATTATCAGTACAGTATATATACAGAGCTCAGTATAAGTGAGTACACCCCTGTATTATCAGTACATTATATACAGGGCTCAGTATAAGTGAGTACACCCCTGTATTATCAGTACATTATATATACAGCGCTCAGTATAAGTGAGTACACCCCTGTATTATCAGTACATTATATATACAGGGCTCAGTATAAGTGAGTACTCCCCTGTATTATCAGTACATTATATATATACAGTGCTCAGCATAAGTGAGTACACCCCTGTATTATCAGTACATTATATATACAGGGCTCAGCATAAGTGAGT
This sequence comes from Phyllobates terribilis, assembly GCF_046119375.1. Taxonomy (NCBI): domain Eukaryota; kingdom Metazoa; phylum Chordata; class Amphibia; order Anura; family Dendrobatidae; genus Phyllobates; species Phyllobates terribilis. The sequence goes on along the minus strand of NW_027362764.1, from coordinate 7,751,443 downwards.
ACACCCCTGTATTATCAGTACATTATATATACAGCGCTCAGTATAAGTGAGTACGCCCCTGTATTATCAGTACATTATATATACAGGGCTCAGCATAAGTGAGTACACCCCTGTATTATCAGTACATTATATATACAGGGCTCAGTATAAGTGAGTACTCCCCTGTATTATCAGTACATTATATATATACAGTGCTCAGCATAAGTGAGTACACCCCTGTATTATCAGTACATTATATATACAGGGCTCAGCATAAGTGACTACACCCCTGTATTATCAGTACATTATATACAGTATACAGTGCTCAGTATAAGTGAGTACACCCCTGTATTATCAGTACATTATATATACAGGGCTCAGTATAAGTGAGTACACCCCTGTATTATCAGTACAGTATATATACAGAGCTCAGTATAAGTGAGTACACCCCTGTATTATCAGTACATTATATACAGGGCTCAGTATAAGTGAGTACACCCCTGTATTATCAGTACATTATATATACAGTGCTCAGTATAAGTGAGTACACCCCTGTATTATCAGTACAGTATATATACAGAGCTCAGTATAAGTGAGTACACCCCTGTATTATCAGTACATTATATACAGGGCTCAGTATAAGTGAGTACACCCCTGTATTATCAGTACATTATATATACAGGGCTCAGTATAAGTGAGTACTCCCCTGTATTATCAGTACATTATATATACAGCGCTCAGTATAAGTGAGTACACCCCTGTATTATCAGTACATTATATATACAGGGCTAAGCATAAGTGAGTACACCCCCTGTATTATCAGTACATTATATATACAGCGCTCAGTATAAGTGAGTACACCCCTGTATTATCAGTACATTATATATACAGAGCTCAGTATAAGTGATTACACCCCTGTATTATCAGTACATTATATATACAGGGCTCAGTATAAGTGAGTACACCCCTGTATTATCAGTACATTATATATACAGAGCTCAGTATAAGTGAGTACACCCCTGTATTATCAGTACATTATATATACAGCGCTCAGTATAAGTGAGTACACCCCTGTATTATCAGTACATTATATATACAGAGCTCAGCATAAGTGAGTACACCCCTGTATTATCAGCACATTATATATACAGGGCTCAGTATAAGTGAGTACACCCCTGTATTATCAGTACATTATATATACAGCGCTCAGTATAAGTGAGTACACCCCTGTATTATCAGTACATTATATATACAGGGCTCAGTATAAGAGAGTACACCCCTGTATTATCAGTACATTATATATACAGCGCTCAGTATAAGTGAGTACACCCCTGTATTATCAGTACATTATATATACAGGGCTCAGTATAAGTGAGTTCACCCCTGTATTATCAGTATAAGTGAGTACACTCCTGTATTATCAGTACATTATATATACAGCGCTCAGTATAAGTGAGTACACCCCTGTGTTATCAGTACATTATATATACAGGGCTCAGCGTAAGTGAGTACACCCCTGTATTATCAGTACATAATATATACAGGGCTCAGTATGAGTGAGTACACCCCTGTATTATCAGTACATTATATATACAGGGCTCAGTATAAGTGAGTACACCCCTGTATTATCAGTACAGTATATATACAGAGCTCAGTATAAGTGAGTACACCCCTGTATTATCAGTACATTATATACAGGGCTCAGTATAAGTGAGTACACCCCTGTATTATCAGTACATTATATATACAGCGCTCAGTATAAGTGAGTACACCCCTGTATTATCAGTACATTATATATACAGGGCTCAGTATAAGTGAGTACTCCCCTGTATTATCAGTACATTATATATATACAGTGCTCAGCATAAGTGAGTACACCCCTGTATTATCAGTACATTATATATACAGGGCTCAGCATAAGTGAGTACACCCCTGTATTATCAGTACATTATATATACAGCGCTCAGTATAAGTGAGTACGCCCCTGTATTATCAGTACATTATATATACAGGGCTCAGCATAAGTGAGTACACCCCTGTATTATCAGTACATTATATATACAGGGCTCAGTATAAGTGAGTACTCCCCTGTATTATCAGTACATTATATATATACAGTGCTCAGCATAAGTGAGTACACCCCTGTATTATCAGTACATTATATATACAGGGCTCAGCATAAGTGACTACACCCCTGTATTATCAGTACATTATATACAGTATACAGTGCTCAGTATAAGTGAGTACACCCCTGTATTATCAGTACATTATATATACAGGGCTCAGTATAAGTGAGTACACCCCTGTATTATCAGTACAGTATATATACAGAGCTCAGTATAAGTGAGTACACCCCTGTATTATCAGTACATTATATACAGGGCTCAGTATAAGTGAGTACACCCCTGTATTATCAGTACATTATATATACAGTGCTCAGTATAAGTGAGTACACCCCTGTATTATCAGTACAGTATATATACAGAGCTCAGTATAAGTGAGTACACCCCTGTATTATCAGTACATTATATACAGGGCTCAGTATAAGTGAGTACACCCCTGTATTATCAGTACATTATATATACAGGGCTCAGTATAAGTGAGTACTCCCCTGTATTATCAGTACATTATATATACAGCGCTCAGTATAAGTGAGTACACCCCTGTATTATCAGTACATTATATATACAGGGCTCAGTATAAGTGAGTACTCCCCTGTATTATCAGTACATTATATATACAGCGCTCAGTATAAGTGAGTACACCCCTGTATTATCAGTACATTATATATACAGGGCTCAGTATAAGTGAGTACTCCCCTGTATTATCAGTACATTATATATACAGGGCTCAGTATAAGTGAGTACACCCCTGTATTATCAGTACATTATATATACAGTGCTCAGCATAAGTGAGTACACCCCTGTATTATCAGTACATTATATATACAGCGCTCAGTATAAGTGACTACACCCCTGTATTATCAGTACATTATATATATACAGTGCTCAGCATAAGTGAGAACACCCCTGTATTATCAGTACATTATATATACAGCGCTCAGTATAAGTGAGTACACCCCTGTATTATCAGTACATTATATATACAGGGCTCAGTATAAGTGACTACACCCCTGTATTATCAGTACATTATATACAGTATACAGTGCTCAGTATAAGTGAGTACACCCCTGTATTATCAGTACATTATATATACAGTGCTCAGTATAAGTGAGTACACCCCTGTATTATCAGTACATTATATATACAGCGCTCATTATAAGTGAGTACACCCCTGTATTATCAGTACATTATATATACAGTGCTCAGTATAAGTGATTACACCCCTGTATTATCAGTACATTATATATACAGAGCTCAGTATAAGTGAGTACACCACTGTATTATCAGTACATTATATATACAGGGCTCAGTATAAGTGAGTACACCCCTGTATTATCAGTACATTATATATACAGTGCTCAGTATAAGTGATTACACCCCTGTATTATCAGTACATTATATATACAGGGCTCAGTATAAGTGAGTACACCCCTGTATTATCAGTACATTATATATACAGCGCTCAGTATAAGTGAGTACACTCCTGTATTATCAGTACATTATATATACAGCGCTCAGTATAAGTGAGTACACTCCTGTATTATCAGTACATTATATATACAGGGCTCAGTATAAGTGAGTACACCCCTGTATTATCAGTACATTATATATACAGTGCTCAGTATAAGTGAGTACACCCCTGTATTATCAGTACATTATATATACAGTGCTCAGCATAAGTGAGTACACCCCTGTATTATCAGTACATTATATATACAGGGCTCAGTATAAGTGAGTACACCCCTGTATTATCAGTACATTATATATACAGGGCTCAGTATAAGTGAGTACACCCCTGTATTATCAGTATATTATATATACAGGGCTCAGCATAAGTGAGTACACCCCTGTATTATCAGTACATTATATATACAGGGCTCAGTATAAGTGAGTACTCCCCTGTATTATCAGTACATTATATATATACAGTGCTCAGCATAAGTGAGTACACCCCTGTATTATCAGTATATTATATATACAGGGCTCAGCATAAGTGAGTACACCCCTGTATTATCAGTACATTATATATATACAGTGCTCAGCATAAGTGAGTACACCCCTGTATTATCAGTACATTATATATACAGGGCTCAGTATAAGTGAGTACACCCCTGTATTATCAGTACATTATATACAGTATACAGTGCTCAGTATAAGTGAGTACACCCCTGTATTATCAGTACATTATATATACAGGGCTCAGTATAAGTGAGTACACCCCTGTATTATCAGTACATTATATATACAGGGCTCAGTATAAGTGAGTACACCCTGTATTATCAGTACATTATATATACAGGGCTCAGTATAAGTGAGTACACCCTGTATTATCAGTGCATTATATATACAGAGCTCAGTATAAGTGAGTACACCCCTGTATTATCAGTACATTATATATACAGGGTTCAGTATAAGTGAGTACACCCCTGTATTATCAGTACATTATATATACAGGGCTCAGTATAAGTGACTACACCCCTGTATTATCAGTACATTATATACAGTATACAGTGCTCAGTATAACTGAGTACACCCCTGTATTATCAGTACATTATATATACAGGGCTCAGTATAAGTGAGTACACCCCTGTATTATCAGTACAGTATATATACAGAGCTCAGTATAAGTGAGTACACCCCTGTATTATCAGTACATTATATATACAGGGCTCAGTATAAGTGAGTACACCGCTGTATTATCAGTGCATTATATATACAGAGCTCAGTATAAGTGAGTACACCCCTGTATTATCAGTACATTATATATACAGGGTTCAGTATAAGTGAGTACACCCCTGTATTATCAGTACATTATATATACAGCGCTCAGTATAAGTGAGTACACCCCCTGTATTATCAGTGCATTATATATACAGCGCTCAGTATAAGTGAGTACACCCCTGTATTATCAGTACATTATATATACAGCGCTCAGTATAAGTGAGTACACTCCTGTATTATCAGTACATTATATATACAGGGCTCAGCATAAGTGAGTACACCCCTGTATTATCAGTACATTATATATACAGCGCTCAGCATAAGTGAGTACACCCCTGTATTATCAGTACATTATATATACAGGGCTCAGTATAAGTGAGTACACCCCTGTATTATCAGTACATTATATATACAGTGCTCAGCATAAGTGAGTACACCCCTGTATTATCAGTACATTATATATACAGGGCTCAGTATAAGTGAGTACACCCCTGTATTATCAGTACATTATATATACAGGGCTCAGTATAAGTGAGTACACTCCTGTATTATCAGTACATTATATATACAGGGCTCAGTATAAGTGAGTACACCCCTGTATTATCAGTACATTATATATACAGTGCTCAGTATAAGTGAGTACACCCCTGTATTATCAGTACATTATATATACAGGGCTCAGTATAAGTGAGTACACCCCTGTATTATCAGTACATTATATATACAGTGCTCAGCATAAGTGAGTACACCCCTGTATTATCAGTACATTATATATACAGTGCTCAGCATAAGTGAGTACACCCCTGTATTATCAGTACATTATATATACAGGGCTCAGTATAAGTAAGTACACCCCGGAATTATCAGTACATTATATATACAGGGCTCAGTATAAGTGAGTACACCCCTGTATTATCAGTACATTATATATACTGTGCTCAGTATAAGTGATTACACCCCTGTATTATCAGTACATTATATATACAGGGCTCAGTATAAGTGAGTACACCCCTGTACTATCAGTACATTATATATACACTGCTCAGTATAAGTGAGTACACCCCTGTATTATCAGTACATTATATATACAGGGCTCAGTATAAGTGAGTACATCCCTGTATTATCAGTACATTATATATACATCGCTCAGCATAAGTGAGTACACCCCTGTATTATCAGTACATTATATATACACTGCTCAGTATAAGTGAGTACACCCCTGTATTATCAGTACATTATATATACAGCGCTCAGTATAAGTGAGTACACCCCTGTATTATCAGTACATTATATATACAGGGCTCAGTATAAGTGAGTACACCCCTGTATTATCAGTACATTTTATATACACTGCTCAGTATAAGTGAGTACACCCCTGTATTATCAGTACATTATATATACAGCGCTCAGTATAAGTGAGTACACCCCTGTATTATCAGTACATTATATATACAGTGCTCAGTATAAGTGAGTACACCCCTGTATTATCAGTACATTATATATACAGAGCTCAGTATAAGTGAGTACACCCCTGTATTATCAGTACATTATATATACAGTGCTCAGTATAAGTGAGTACACCCCTGTATTATCAGTACATTATATATACAGGGCTCAGTATAAGTGAGTACACCCCTGTATTATCAGTACATTTTATATACACTGCTCAGTATAAGCGAGTACACCCCTGTATTATCAGTACATTATATATACAGGGCTCAGTATAAGTGAGTACACCCCTGTATTATCAGTACATTATATATACAGGGCTCAGCATAAGTGATTACACCCCTGTATTATCAGTACATTATATATACAGGGCTCAGTATAAGTGAGTACATCCCTGTATTATCAGTACATTATATATACAGGGCTCAGTATAAGTGAGTACACCCCTGTATTATCAGTACATTACATATACAGTGCTCAGCATAAGTGAGTACACCCCTGTATTATCAGTACATTATATATACAGCACTCAGTATAAGTGAGTACACACCTGTATTATCAGTACATTATATATACAGCGCTCAGCATAAGTGAGTACACCCCTTTATTATCAGTACATTACATATACAGGGCTCAGCATAAGTGAGTACACCCCTGTATTATCAGTACATTACATATACAGGGCTCAGCATAAGTGAGTACACCCCTGTATTATCAGTACATTATATACACAGGGCTCAGCATAAGTGAGTACACCCCTGTATTATCAGTACATTATATATACAGGGTTCAGTATAAGTGAGTACACCCCTGTATTATCAGTACATTATATATACAGCGCTCAGTATAAGTGAGTACACCCCCTGTATTATCAGTACATTATATATACAGCGCTCAGTATAAGTGAGTACACCCCTGTATTATCAGTGCATTATATAAACAGCGCTCAGTATAAGTGAGTACACCCCTGTATTATCAGTACATTATATATACAGCGCTCAGTATAAGTGAGTACACCCCTGTATTATCAGTACATTATATATACAGGGCTCAGCATAAGTGAGTACACCCCTGTATTATCAGTACATTATATACACAGGGCTCAGCATAAGTGAGTACACCCCTGTATTATCAGTACATTATATACACAGGGTTCAGTAAAAGTGAGTACACCCCTGTATTATCAGTACATTATATATACAGAGCTCAGTATAAGTGAGTATACCCCTGTATTATCAGTACATTATATATACAGTGCTAAGTATAAGTGAGTACACCCCTGTATTATCAGTACATTATATATACAGAGCTCAGTATAAGTGAGTACACCCCTGTATTATCAGTACATTATATACACAGGGCTCAGTATAAGTGAGTGCACCCCTGTATTATCAGTACATTATATATACAGGGCTCAGTATAAGTGAGTACACCCCTGTATTATCAGTACATTATATATACAGCGCTCAGTATAAGTGAGTACACCCCTGTATTATCAGTACATTATATATACAGGGCTCAGCATAAGTGAGTACACCCCTGTATTATCAGTACATTATATATACAGGGCTTAGTATAAGTGAGTACACCCCTGTATTATCAGTACATTATATATACAGCGCTCAGTATAAGTGAGTACACCCCTGTATTATCAGTACATTATATACACAGGGCTCAGCATAAGTGAGTACACCCCTGTATTATCAGTACATTATATACACAGGGCTCAGCATAAGTGAGTACACCCCTGTATTATCAGTACATTATATATACAGGGCTTAGTATAAGTGAGTACACCCCTGTATTATCAGTACATTATATATACAGGGCTCAGTATAAGTGAGTACACCCCTGTATTATCAGTACATTATATATACAGCGCTCAGTATAAGTGAGTACACCCCTGTATTATCAGTACATTATATATACAGTGCTCAGTATAAGTGAGTACACCCCTGTATTATCAGTACATTATATAAACAGTGCTCAGTATAAGTGAGTACACCCCTGTATTATCAGTACATTATATATACAGGGCTCAGTATAAGTGAGTACACCCCTGTATTATCAGTACATTATATATACAGGGCTCAGCATAAGTGAGTACACCCCTGTATTATCAGTACATTATATATACAGCGCTCAGTATAAGTGAGTACACCCCTGTATTATCAGTACATTATATAAACAGTGCTCAGTATAAGTGAGTACACCCCTGTATTATCAGTACATTATATATACAGGGCTCAGCATAAGTGAGTACACCCCTGTATTATCAGTACATTATATATACAGTGCTCAGTATAAGTGAGTACACCCCTGTATTATCAGTACATTATATATACAGCGCTCAGTATAAGTGAGTACACCCCCTGTATTATCAGTACATTATATATACAACGCTCAGTATAAGTGAGTACACCCCTGTATTATCAGTACATTATATATACAGTGCTCAGTATAAGTGAGTACACCCCCTGTATTATCAGTACATTATATATACAGGGCTCAGCATAAGTGAGTACACCCCTGTATTATCAGTACATTATATATACAGGGCTCAGTATAAGTGAGTACACCCCCTGTATTATCAGTACATTATATATACAGCGCTCAGTATAAGTGAGTACACCCCTGTATTATCAGTACATTATATATACAGTGCTCAGTATAAGTGAGTACACCCCCTGTATTATCAGTACATTATATATACAGCGCTCAGTATAAGTGAGTACACCCCTGTATTATCAGTACATTATATATACAGAGCTCAGTATAAGTGAGTACACCCCTGTATTATCAGTACATTATATATACAGGGCTCAGTATAAGTGAGTACACCCCTGTGTTATCAGTACATTATGTATACAGTGCTCAGTATAAGTGAGTACACCCCTGTATTATCAGTACATTATATATACAGGGTCAGTATAAGTGAGTACACCCCTGTATTATCAGTACATTATATATACAGCGCTCAGTATAAGTGAGTACATCCCTGTATTATCAGTACATTATATATACAGTGCTCAGTATAAGTGAGTACACCCCTGTATTATCAGTACATTATATATACAGGGCTCAGTATAAGTGAGTACACCCCTGTATTATCAGTACAGTATATATACAGGGCTAAGCATAAGTGAGTACACCCCCTGTATTATCAGTACATTATATATACAGGGCTCAGTATAAGTGAGTATACCACTGTATTATCAGTACATTATATATACAGTGCTCAGTATAAGTGAGTACACCCCTGTATTATCAGTACATTATATATACAGGGCTCAGTATAAGGGAGTACACCCCTGTATTATCAGTACATTATATATACAGGGCTAAGCATAAGTGAGTACACCCCCTGTATTATCAGTACATTATATATACAGTGCTCAGTATAAGTGAGTACACCCCTGTATTATCAGTACATTATATATACAGGGCTCAGTATAAGGGAGTACACCCCTGTATTATCAGTACATTATATATACAGGGCTAAGCATAAGTGAGTACACCCCCTGTATTATCAGTACATTATATATACAGGGCTCAGTATAAGTGAGTATACCACTGTATTATCAGTACATTATATATACAGTGCTCAGTATAAGTGAGTACACCCCTGTATTATCAGTACATTATATATACAGGGCTCAGTATAAGGGAGTACACCCCTGTATTATCAGTACATTATATATACAGGGCTAAGCATAAGTGAGTACACCCCCTGTATTATCAGTACATTATATATACAGTGCTCAGTATAAGTGAGTACACCCCTGTATTATCAGTACATTATATATACAGGGCTCAGTATAAGGGAGTACACCCCTGTATTATCAGTACATTATATATACAGGGCTAAGCATAAGTGAGTACACCCCCTGTATTATCAGTACATTATATATACAGCGCTCAGTATAAGTGAGTACACCCCTGTATTATCAGTACATTATATATACAGAGCTCAGTATAAGTGATTACACCCCTGTATTATCAGTACATTATATATACAGGGCTCAGTATAAGTGAGTACACCCCTGTATTATCAGTACATTATATATACAGAGCTCAGTATAAGTGAGTACACCCCTGTATTATCAGTACATTATATATACAGCGCTCAGTATAAGTGAGTACACCCCTGTATTATCAGTACATTATATATACAGAGCTCAGCATAAGTGAGTACACCCCTGTATTATCAGCACATTATATATACAGGGCTCAGTATAAGTGAGTACACCCCTGTATTATCAGTACATTATATATACAGCGCTCAGTATAAGTGAGTACACCCCTGTATTATCAGTACATTATATATACAGGGCTCAGTATAAGAGAGTACACTCCTGTATTATCAGTACATTATATATACAGCGCTCAGTATAAGTGAGTACACCCCTGTATTATCAGTACATTATATATACAGGGCTCAGTATAAGTGAGTTCACCCCTGTATTATCAGTATAAGTGAGTACACTCCTGTATTATCAGTACATTATATATACAGCGCTCAGTATAAGTGAGTACACCCCTGTGTTATCAGTACATTATATATACAGGGCTCAGCATAAGTGAGTACACCCCTGTATTATCAGTACATAATATATACAGGGCTCAGTATAAGTGAGTACACCCCTGTATTATCAGTACATAATATATACAGGGCTCAGCATAAGTGAGTACACCCCTGTATTATCAGTACATAATATATACAGAGCTCAGCATAAGTGAGTACACCCCAGTATTATCAGTACATTATATATACAGGGCTCAGTATAAGTGAGTACACCCCTGTATTATCAGTACATTATATATACAGCGCTCAGTATAAGTGAGTACACCCCTGTATTATCAGTACATTATATATACAGTGCTCAGTATAAGTGAGTACACCCCTGTATTATCAGTACATTATATATACAGCGCTCAGTATAAGTGAGTACACCCCCTGTATTATCAGTACATTATATATACAACGCTCAGTATAAGTGAGTACACCCCTGTATTATCAGTACATTATATATACAGTGCTCAGTATAAGTGAGTACACCCCCTGTATTATCAGTACATTATATATACAGGGCTCAGCATAAGTGAGTACACCCCTGTATTATCAGTACATTATATATACATCGCTCAGCATAAGTGAGTACACCCCTGTATTATCAGTACATTATATATACAGGGCTCAGCATAAGTGAGTACACCCCTGTATTATCAGTACATTATATATACATCGCTCAGCATAAGTGAGTACACCCCTGTATTATCAGTACATTATATATACAGGGCTCAGCATAAGTGAGTACACCCCTGCAATATCAGTACATTATATATACAGGGCTCAGCATAAGTGAGTACACCCCTGTATTATCAGTACATTATATATACAGCGCTCAGTATAAGTGAGTACACCCCTGTATTATCAGTATATTATATATACAGGGCTCAGCATAAGTGAGTACACCCCTGTATTATCAGTACATTATATATACAGGGCTCAGTATAAGTGAGTACACCCCTGTATTATCAGTATATTATATATACAGGGCTCAGCATAAGTGAGTACACCCCTGTATTATCAGTACATAATATATACAGAGCTCAGCATAAGTGAGTACACCCCGGTATTATCAGTACATTATATATACAGGGCTCAGTATAAGTGAGTACACCCCTGTATTATCAGTATATTATATATACAGGGCTCAGCATAAGTGAGTACACCCCTGCATTATCAGTACATTATATATACAGGGCTCAGCATAAGTGAGTACACCCCTGTATTATCAGTACATTATATATACAGGGCTCAGTATAAGTGAGTACACCCCTGTATTATCAGTACATTATATATACAGCGCTCAGCATAAGTGAGTACACCCCTGTATTATCAGTACAATACATATACAGGGCTCAGCATAAGTGAGTACACCCCTGTATTATCAGTACATTATGTATACAGGGCTCAGCATAAGTGAGTACACCCCTGTATTATCAGTACATTATATATACAGGGCTCAGTATAAGCGAGTACACCCCTGTATTATCAGTACATTATATATACAGGGCTCAGTATAAGTGAGTACACCCCTGTATTATCAGTACATTATATATACAGGGCTCAGTATAAGTGAGTACACCCCTGTATTATCAGTACATTATATATACAGCGCTCAGCATAAGTGAGTACACCCCTGTATTATCAGTACAATACATATACAGGGCTCAGCATAAGTGAGTACACCCCTGTATTATCAGTACATTATATATACAGGGCTCAGTATAAGTGAGTACACCCCTGTATTATCAGTACATTATATATACAGGGCTCAGTATAAGCGAGTACACCCCTGTATTATCAGTACATTATATATACAGGGCTCAGTATAAGTGAGTACACCCCTGTATTATCAGTACATTATATATACAGTGCTCAGCATAAGTGAGTACATCCCTGTATTATCAGTACATTATATATACAGGGCTCAGTATAAGTGAGTACACCCCTGTATTATCAGTACATTATATATACAGCGCTCAGCATAAGTGAGTACACCCCTGTATTATCAGTACAATACATATACAGGGCTCAGCATAAGTGAGTACACCCCTGTATTATCAGTACATTATGTATACAGGGCTCAGCATAAGTGAGTACACTCCTGTATTATCAGTACATTATATATACAGCGCTCAGTATAAGTGAGTACACCCCTGTATTATCAGTATATTATATATACAGGGCTCAGCATAAGTGAGTACACCCCTGCATTATCAGTACATTATATATACAGGGCTCAGCATAAGTGAGTACACCCCTGTATTATCAGTACATTATATATACAGGGCTCAGTATAAGTGAGTACACCCCTGTATTATCAGTACATTATATATACAGCGCTCAGCATAAGTGAGTACACCCCTGTATTATCAGTACAATACATATACAGGGCTCAGCATAAGTGAGTACACCCCTGTATTATCAGTACATTATGTATACAGGGCTCAGCATAAGTGAGTACACCCCTGTATTATCAGTACATTATATACAGGGCTCAGTATAAGTGAGTACACCCCTGTATTATCAGTACATTATATATACAGGGCTCAGTATAAGTGAGTACACCCCTGTATTATCAGTACATTATATATACAGCGCTCAGCATAAGTGAGTACACCCCTGTATTATCAGTACATTATATATACAGCGCTCAGTATAAGTGAGTACACCCCTGTATTATCAGTACATTATATATACAGGGCTCAGCATAAGTGAGTACACCCCTGTATTATCAGTACATTATATATACAGGGCTCAGTATAAGTGAGTACACCCCTGTGTTATCAGTACATTATATATACAGGGCTCAGTATAAGCGAGTACACCCCTGTATTATCAGCACATTATATATACAGGGCTCAGTATAAGTGAGTACACCCCTGTATTATCAGTACATTATATATACAGCGCTCAGTATAAGTGAGTACACCCCTGTATTATCAGTACATTATATATACAGGGCTCAGTATAAGTGAGTACACCCCTGTATTATCAGTACATTATATATACAGGGCTCAGTATGAGCGAGTACACCCCTGTATTATCAGTACATTATATATACAGGGCTCAGTAGAAGTGAGTACACCCCTGTATTATCAGTACATTATATATACAGCGCTCAGTATAAGTGAGTACACCCCTGTATTATCAGTACATTATATATACAGGGCTCAGTATAAGTGAGTACACCCCTGTATTATCAGTACATTATATATACAGGGCTCAGTATAAGCGAGTACACCCCTGTATTATCAGTACATTATATATACAGGGCTCAGTATAAGTGAGTACACCCCTGTATTATCAGTACATTATATATACAGTGCTCAGCATAAGTGAGTACATCCCTGTATTATCAGTACATTATGTATACAGTGCTCAGTATAAGTGAGTACACCCCTGTATTATCAGTACATTATATATACAGGGATCAGTATAAGTGAGTACACCCCCTGTATTATCAGTACATTATATATACAGGGCTCAGTATAAGTGAGTACACCCCTGTATTATCAGTACATTATATATACAGTGCTCAGCATAAGTGAGTACACCCCTGTATTATCAGTACATTATGTATACAGTGCTCAGTATAAGTGAGTACACCCCTGTATTATCAGTACATTATATATACAGGGATCAGTATAAGTGAGTACACCCCCTGTATTATCAGTACATTATATATACAGGGCTCAGTATAAGCGAGTACACCACTGTATTATCAGTACATTATATATACAGGGCTCAGTATAAGTGAGTACACCCCTGTATTATCAGTACATTATATACAGTATACAGTGCTCAGTATAAGTGAGTACACCCCTGTATTATCAGTACATTATGTATACAGTGCTCAGTATAAGTGAGTACACCCCTGTATTATTAGTACATGTTATACAGTGTGGAAAAAAGTATTTAGCCAGCCCCCAATTGTGCAAGTTCTCCCACTTATAAAGATGAGGTCGGCCTGTAATTGACATCATAGGTCGACCTCGACTATGAGAGACAAAATGAGAAAACAAATCCTGAAAATCACATTTTCTGATTTGGAAAGAATTTTTTTTTTAAATTTTGGTGGAAAATAAGTATTTGGTCAATTACAAAAAAATTTCTTTCCAAATCAGAGAATGTGATTTTCAGGATTTGTTTTCTCATTTTGTCTCTCATAGTCGATGTCGACCTATGATGTCAATTACAGGCCGACCTCATCTTTATAAGTGGGAGAACTTGCACAATTGGGGGCTGACTAAATACTTTTTTCCCCACTGTATATGCTAGACGCGTCCTTTTTTCTGAAGCCCGGATGGGTGGCGCCTTCATAGTGAGGCGCTGGAGTCAGCATGCGTGCATACCACACTACGGCGCTATTTTATTGAAGACACTGTATATGGAAATTCGCAGACAATGTCAATGCAGACAATATTGTAAGGCAGAGGCTTTCACTCTAGTATGGTAGAGAGGAAGTGACCCAAGTAAGTTCAAAAACCGTTTTTATTTTCCAAACTTTACAAACTAACGTTCCAAACCGTCATTATTCGGATCTCAGCTGGGACCTTTTGTATATAGTCAGGTGCTGTGCCATGGGCGCCTGCACCATCGTAGGTATCCCGAGGGTAGCAATAGCTTTACCCAAATCCCTGGCTTTGGTCAGTGTTCAATCTCACACAGCCAGGCATACACAGAACCTCCAGCTCTGCTGCACTTGAAAACAACGCTGACACACCCAAACTTTTTCTGCAGGATTAAATGTGAATCGTGGCCATGGGCCACTTGCAAGACCCGTACTGCAGGAAGAGATTTGTCCCACTACCTTCCTACAGATCTCTCCAAAAATAAGAGCCCATGTCTGGTTTTTCCTAAATCTGACATCATGGTCAAATAGCTTGACCCAGTCCATGCTTACTTTTATTTTGCGTTGTAACCATAGCTGTGGCTGTGATTACAAAGCTCTCCAGCGGGTGGAGTATGTTTCCATACACATCCTGGAGGACACATAAAGACCTTCATTTGTGACTCCGATCACTGCCTTACATAACCCCCCTGTTCAAACTTGAGAGGTTGAGGACCTGTTACCATACAAGGTGCCCATGACAGGGCATCTGCATCTCCTTTTGACTTCTCAGCTCGATGTTCCACCGAGAAACGAAAGTTTTGTAACGACAAAAAACATCTGATGACCCGAGCATTCCTCTCCTTGGCATTTTTCATCCAGACCAAGTGTGAATGGTTCGTTAACAAGCAGAACTGCCACACCAGTAAATAATAGCTTAAGGACTAGTATTGAGGGAGTATGAATTGTTAACCCTTTTAGCGAGAATGCTCAGGTTAACAATTCAAACTCACTCAAAACTAGTAAGGGCTCCAAGGCCCTCTTAATGGCCAAGCACTCATTCTCCACTATGCTATACTTTTTCTCTGCCGGGGTGAGTTTCCTACTCAAGTAGGTGACTGGATGTTCCTCTCCGTGCAACTCCTGCACCAGAACCGCTCCTAGGCTTACTTCAAAGGCATCTGTTTGAACAATAAAACTGTTCCTAAAGTTGGGGCAGGTGAGGATGGGCTGTCCACACAGCGCCATCTTCATGGACTGGAATGCTTCCTCCGCCTGAGGACCATGACCGATTTTCTTCCCTTTAAGAGATGGGTCAAGGGTGCCAATCTCCCAGAAAAATTAGGTATAAATTTTCTGTAACAATGATGCCGAGGAACGCTCTTACCTGCTTCGTAGTAAGAGGACAAGGCCGGTTTTCAATGGCCTTGATTTTGTTTATTTGGGGTTTGATAATCCCGCAGCCAATCATGAACTCCAAGTAACGGGATTACGTGAGACTGATTGCATATTTTTTGGGTTTGCTCTCAAGCTCGCAGCTCTCAGCGCATCCACTACCGCTTGTACCTGAGACAAGTGGGTATGCCTGTCGCTACTACCATCTAGGTATGCCAATGAATACTTCTGAAGGGGCTCTAAAACTATGTCCATCACCCTCTGAAATGTGTCCAGAGCCTCATGTAACCCAAAAGGCAAGACAACATAGTGACAGAGACCCTCTGGTGTAATGAATGCAGTCTTTTCTTTCGTTGACTCTGTCAGAGGCACGTGCCAGTAACCCTTGGTCAAGTCGAGTTTCGTGAACTATTGGACCTGTTCCAGTATCTCAATCAGCTCATCCACCAAGTGCATAGGATAAAAGTCAAATTTTGACACTTCATTCAATTTCTGGAAATCGTTACAAAACAACGGTTTTTAACGATGTGTCCGGCTTTGGAATCAGTATAATGGGACTAGCCCACTCACTTCTGGACTCTTCAATAACTCCTAGCTGGAGCATTTTTCCCACCTCCTCCGTGATGGCTTGCCTCTGGCACATGGTAAGCTTTCATTCGTACCCTTACATGAGGCTCGGCGACAATATCATGTCGGATCACAGATGTCGGGCCGGGCAGTTTCCAGAATACATACGCACTAATTTCCGAGCATCCCATCCTGATGTTTAGAGATTGCTTATCTGGACCTTGTTCCTCGCCTTCCCAAGACGGGGTCAGAGGGTTCAAAGCAGATACAACCGGAGTCCTGTCTGTGACCAACAATCCTGCTCTTTCCAGGCCTTTACCAGATTTACATGGTACAGATGCTCCAGTTTCCTCTTCCCGGGCTGAAATACCCTGTAATTCCCCTCCCCAACCCTTGTCACTATGTGGTGCTGTGTATACTATATACTGTATATACTAGTTATCTGGACACTATGTGGTGCTGTCTATACTATATACTGTATATACTAGTTATCTGGTCACTATGTGGTGCTGTGTATACTATATACTGTATATACTAGTTATCTGGTCACTATGTGGCGCTGTCTATACTATATACTGTATATACTAGTTATCTGGGCACTATGTGGTGCTGTGTATACTATATACTGTATATACTAGTTATCTGGACACTATGTGGTGCTGTCTATACTATATACTGTATATACTAGTTATCTGGGCACTATGTGGTGCTGTGTATACTATATACTGTATATACTAGTTATCTGGTCACTATGTGGTGCTGTGTATACTATATACTGTATATACTAGTTATCTGGTCACTATGTGGTGCTGTGTATACTATATACTGTATATACTAGTTATCTGGTCACTATGTGGTGCTGTGTATACTATATACTGTATATACTAGTTATCTGGTCACTATGTGGTACTGTCTATACTATATACTGTATATACTAGTTATCTGGTCACTATGTGGTACTGTCTATACTATATACTGTATATACTAGTTATCTGGTCACTATGTGGTGCTGTGTATACTATATACTGTATATACTAGTTATCTGGGCACTATGTGGTGCTGTGTATACTATATACTGTATATACTAGTTATCTGGTCACTATGTGGTGCTGTGTATACTATATACTGTATATACTAGTTATCTGGACACTATGTGGTGCTGTCTATACTATATACTGTATATACTAGTTATCTGGTCACTATGTGGTGCTGTGTATACTATATACTGTATATACTAGTTATCTGGTCACTATGTGGTGCTGTGTATACTATATACTGTATATACTAGTTATCTGGTCACTATGTGGTGCTGTGTATACTATATACTGTATATACTAGTTATCTGGTCACTATGTGGTACTGTCTATACTATATACTGTATATACTAGTTATCTGGTCACTATGTGGTACTGTCTATACTATATACTGTATATACTAGTTATCTGGTCACTATGTGGTGCTGTGTATACTATATACTGTATATACTAGTTATCTGGTCACTATGTGGTGCTGTGTATACTATATACTGTATATACTAGTTATCTGGTCACTATGTGGTACTGTGTATACTATATACTGTATATACTAGTTATCTGGTCACTATGTGGTGCTGTGTATACTATATACTGTATATACTAGTTATCTGGGCACTATGTGGCGCTGTGTATACTATATACTGTATATACTAGTTATCTGGGCACTATGTGGCGCTGTCTATACTATATACTGTATATACTAGTTATCTGGACACTATGTGGTGCTGTCTATACTATATACTGTATATACTAGTTATCTGGTCACTATGTGGCGCTGTGTATACTATATACTGTATATACTAGTTATCTGGTCACTATGTGGCGCTGTGTATACTATATACTGTATATACTAGTTATCTGGTCACTATGTGGTACTGTGTATACTATATACTGTATATACTAGTTATCTGGGCACTATGTGGTGCTGTGTATACTATATACTGTATATACTAGTTATCTGGTCACTATGTGGTACTGTGTATACTATATACTGTATATACTAGTTATCTGGGCACTATGTGGCGCTGTCTATACTATATACTGTATATACTAGTTATCTGGGCACTATGTGGTGCTGTGTATACTATATACTGTATATACTAGTTATCTGGGCACTATGTGGTACTGTGTATACTATATACTGTATATACTAGTTATCTGGACACTATGTGGTGCTGTCTACACTATATACTGTATATACTAGTTATCTGGTCACTATGTGGCGCTGTGTATACTATATACTGTATATACTAGTTATCTGGTCACTATGTGGTGCTGTGTATACTATATACTGTATATACTAGTTATCTGGTCACTATGTGGTACTGTGTATACTATATACTGTATATACTAGTTATCTGGGCACTATGTGGCGCTGTCTATACTATATACTGTATATACTAGTTATCTGGGCACTATGTGGTGCTGTCTATACTATATACTGTATATACTAGTTATCTGGTCACTATGTGGCACTGTGTATACTATATACTGTATATACTAGTTATCTGGGCACTATGTGGCGCTGTCTATACTATATACTGTATATACTAGTTATCTGGGCACTATGTGGTACTGTGTATACTATATACTGTATATACTAGTTATCTGGTCACTATGTGGTGCTGTGTATACTATATACTGTATACACTAGTTATCTGGTCACTATGTGGTGCTGTGTATACTATATACTGTATATACTAGTTATCTGGTCACTATGTGGTGCTGTGTATACTATATACTGTATATACTAGTTATCTGGTCACTATGTGGTGCTGTGTATACGATATACTGTATATACTAGTTATCTGGGCACTATGTGGTGCTGTGTATGCTATATACTGTATATACTAGTTATCTGGTCACTATGTGGTGCTGTGTATACTATATACTGTATATACTAGTTATCTGGTCACTATGTGGTGCTGTGTATACTATATACTGTATATACCAGTTATCTGGGCACTATGTGGTGCTGTGTATACGATATACTGTATATACTAGTTATCTGGTCACTATGTGGTGATGTGTATACTATATACTGTATATACTAGTTATCTGGACACTATGTGGCGCTGTGTATGCTATATACTGTATATACTAGTTATCTGGTCACTATGTGGCGCTGTGTATACTACATACTGTATATACTAGTTATCTGGGCACTATGTGGTACTGTGTATACTATATACTGTATATACTAGTTATCTGGACACTATGTGGCACTGTGTATACTATATACTGTATATACTAGTTATCTGGACACTATGTGGTGCTGTGTATACTATATACTGTATATACTAGTTATCTGGTCACTATGTGGTACTGTGTATACTATATACTGTATATACTAGTTATCTGGTCACTATGTGGTACTGTGTATACTATATACTGTATATACTAGATATCTGGTCACTATGTGGTGCTGTGTATACTATATACTGTATATACTAGTTATCTGGTCACTATGTGGTACTGTGTATACTATATACTGTATATACTAGATATCTGGTCACTATGTGGTGCTGTGTATACTATATACTGTATATACTAGTTATCTGGACACTATGTGGCACTGTGTATACTATATACTGTATATACTAGTTATCTGGACACTATGTGGTGCTGTGTATACTATATACTGTATATACTAGTTATCTGGTCACTATGTGGTACTGTGTATACTATATACTGTATATACTAGTTATCTGGTCACTATGTGGTACTGTGTATACTATATACTGTATATACTAGATATCTGGGCACTATGTGGCGCTGTCTATACTATATACTGTATATACTAGTTATCTGGTCACTATGTGGTACTGTGTATACTATATACTGTATATACTAGATATCTGGTCACTATGTGGTGCTGTGTATACTATATACTGTATATACTAGTTATCTGGTCACTATGTGGCGCTGTGTATACTATATACTGTATATACTAGTTATCTGGTCACTATGTGGCGCTGTGTATACTATATACTGTATATACTAGTTATCTGGACACTATGTGGCGCTGTGTATACTACATACTGTATATACTAGTTATCTGGGCACTATGTGGTACTGTGTATACTATATACTGTATATACTAGTTATCTGGTCACTATGTGGCGCTGTGTATACTATATACTGTATATACTAGTTATCTGGGCACTATGTGGTGCTGTGTATACTATATACTGTATATACTAGTTATCTCAGCACTATGTGGTGCTGTGTATACTATATACTGTATATACTAGTTATTTGGGCACTATGTGGTGCTGTGTATACTATATACTGTATATACTAGTTATCTCGGCACTATGTGTTACTGTGTATACTATATACTGTATATACAAGTTATCTGGGCACTATGTGTTGCTTTGTATACTATATACTGTATATACTAGTTATCTGGTCACTATGTGGTGCTGTGTATACTATATACTGTATATACTAGTTATCTGGTCACTATGTGGTAGTGTGTATACTATATACTGTATATACTAGTTATCTGGTCACTATGTGGTGCTGTGTATACTATATACTGTATATACTAGTTATCTGGTCACTATGTGGTAGTGTGTATACTATATACTGTATATACTAGTTATCTGGTCACTATGTGTGCTGTGTATATTATATATTGTATATACTAGTTATCTGGACACTATGTGGTGCTGTGTATACTATATACTGTATATACTAGTTATCTGGGCACTATGTGGTGCTGTGTATATTATATATTGTATATACTAGTTATCTGTACACTATGTGGTGCTGTGTATACTATATACTGTATATACTAGTTATCTGGTCACTATGTGTGCTGTGTATATTATATATTGTATATACTAGTTATCTGGTCACTATGTGGTGCTGTGTATACTATATACTGTATATACTAGTTATCTGGGCACTATGTGGCGCTGTATATACTACATACTGTATATACTAGTTATCTGGGCACTATGTGGTACTGTGTATACTATATACTGTATATACTAGTTATCTGGGCACTATGTGGTGCTGTGTATATTATATATTGTATATACTAGTTATCTGGGCACTATGTGGCGCTGTATATACTACATACTGTATATACTAGTTATCTGGGCACTATG
Source organism: Phyllobates terribilis (assembly GCF_046119375.1). NCBI lineage: Eukaryota > Metazoa > Chordata > Amphibia > Anura > Dendrobatidae > Phyllobates > Phyllobates terribilis. Next base: position 7,729,154 of record NW_027362764.1, on the reverse strand, counting down.
TGGTGCTGTGTATACTATATACTGTATATACTAGTTATCTGGGCACTATGTGGCGCTGTATATACTACATACTGTATATACTAGTTATCTGGGCACTATGTGGTACTGTGTATACTATATACTGTATATACTAGTTATCTGGGCACTATGTGGTGCTGTGTATATTATATACTGTATATACTAGTTATCTGGTCACTATGTGGTGCTGTGTATACTATATACTGTATATACTAGTTATCTGGTCACTATGTGGTGCTGTGTATACTATATACTGTATATACTAGTTATCTGGACACTATGTGGTGCTGTGTATACTATATACTGTATATACTAGTTATCTGGTCACTATGTGGTGCTGTGTATACTATATACTGTATATACTAGTTATCTGGTCACTATGTGGTGCTGTGTATACTATATACTGTATATACTAGTTATCTGGTCACTATGTGGTACTGTCTATACTATATACTGTATATACTAGTTATCTGGTCACTATGTGGTACTGTCTATACTATATACTGGTTATCTGGTCACTATGTGGTGCTGTGTATACTATATACTGTATATACTAGTTATCTGGTCACTATGTGGTGCTGTGTATACTATATACTGTATATACTAGTTATCTGGTCACTATGTGGTACTGTGTATACTATATACTGTATATACTAGTTATCTGGTCACTATGTGGTGCTGTGTATACTATATACTGTATATACTAGTTATCTGGGCACTATGTGGCACTGTGTATACTATATACTGTATATACTAGTTATCTGGGCACTATGTGGCGCTGTCTATACTATATACTGTATATACTAGTTATCTGGACACTATGTGGTGCTGTCTATACTATATACTGTATATACTAGTTATCTGGTCACTATGTGGCGCTGTGTATACTATATACTGTATATACTATTTATCTGGTCACTATGTGGCGCTGTGTATACTATATACTGTATATACTAGTTATCTGGTCACTATGTGGTACTGTGTATACTATATACTGTATATACTAGTTATCTGGGCACTATGTGGTGCTGTGTATACTATATACTGTATATACTAGTTATCTGGTCACTATGTGGTACTGTGTATACTATATACTGTATATACTAGTTATCTGGGCACTATGTGGCGCTGTCTATACTATATACTGTATATACTAGTTATCTGGGCACTATGTGGTGCTGTGTATACTATATACTGTATATACTAGTTATCTGGGCACTATGTGGTACTGTGTATACTATATACTGTATATACTAGTTATCTGGACACTATGTGGTGCTGTCTACACTATATACTGTATATACTAGTTATCTGGTCACTATGTGGCGCTGTGTATACTATATACTGTATATACTAGTTATCTGGTCACTATGTGGTGCTGTGTATACTATATACTGTATATACTAGTTATCTGGTCACTATGTGGTACTGTGTATACTATATACTGTATATACTAGTTATCTGGGCACTATGTGGCGCTGTCTATACTATATACTGTATATACTAGTTATCTGGGCACTATGTGGTGCTGTCTATACTATATACTGTATATACTAGTTATCTGGTCACTATGTGGCACTGTGTATACTATATACTGTATATACTAGTTATCTGGGCACTATGTGGCGCTGTCTATACTATATACTGTATATACTAGTTATCTGGGCACTATGTGGTACTGTGTATACTATATACTGTATATACTAGTTATCTGGTCACTATGTGGTGCTGTGTATACTATATACTGTATACACTAGTTATCTGGTCACTATGTGGTGCTGTGTATACTATATACTGTATATACTAGTTATCTGGTCACTATGTGGTGCTGTGTATACTATATACTGTATATACTAGTTATCTGGTCACTATGTGGTGCTGTGTATACGATATACTGTATATACTAGTTATCTGGGCACTATGTGGTGCTGTGTATGCTATATACTGTATATACTAGTTATCTGGTCACTATGTGGTGCTGTGTATACTATATACTGTATATACTAGTTATCTGGTCACTATGTGGTGCTGTGTATACTATATACTGTATATACCAGTTATCTGGGCACTATGTGGTGCTGTGTATACGATATACTGTATATACTAGTTATCTGGTCACTATGTGGTGATGTGTATACTATATACTGTATATACTAGTTATCTGGACACTATGTGGTGCTGTGTATGCTATATACTGTATATACTAGTTATCTGGTCACTATGTGGCGCTGTGTATACTACATACTGTATATACTAGTTATCTGGGCACTATGTGGTACTGTGTATACTATATACTGTATATACTAGTTATCTGGACACTATGTGGCACTGTGTATACTATATACTGTATATACTAGTTATCTGGACACTATGTGGTGCTGTGTATACTATATACTGTATATACTAGTTATCTGGTCACTATGTGGTACTGTGTATACTATATACTGTATATACTAGTTATCTGGTCACTATGTGGTACTGTGTATACTATATACTGTATATACTAGATATCTGGTCACTATGTGGTGCTGTGTATACTATATACTGTATATACTAGTTATCTGGTCACTATGTGGTACTGTGTATACTATATACTGTATATACTAGATATCTGGTCACTATGTGGTGCTGTGTATACTATATACTGTATATACTAGTTATCTGGACACTATGTGGCACTGTGTATACTATATACTGTATATACTAGTTATCTGGACACTATGTGGTGCTGTGTATACTATATACTGTATATACTAGTTATCTGGTCACTATGTGGTACTGTGTATACTATATACTGTATATACTAGTTATCTGGTCACTATGTGGTACTGTGTATACTATATACTGTATATACTAGATATCTGGGCACTATGTGGCGCTGTCTATACTATATACTGTATATACTAGTTATCTGGTCACTATGTGGTACTGTGTATACTATATACTGTATATACTAGATATCTGGTCACTATGTGGTACTGTGTATACTATATACTGTATATACTAGATATCTGGTCACTATGTGGTGCTGTGTATACTATATACTGTATATACTAGTTATCTGGTCACTATGTGGTGCTGTGTATACTATATACTGTATATACTAGTTATCTGGTCACTATGTGGCGCTGTGTATACTATATACTGTATATACTAGTTATCTGGACACTATGTGGCGCTGTGTATACTACATACTGTATATACTAGTTATCTGGGCACTATGTGGTACTGTGTATACTATATACTGTATATACTAGTTATCTGGTCACTATGTGGCGCTGTGTATACTATATACTGTATATACTAGTTATCTGGGCACTATGTGGTGCTGTGTATACTATATACTGTATATACTAGTTATCTCAGCACTATGTGGTGCTGTGTATACTATATACTGTATATACTAGTTATTTGGGCACTATGTGGTGCTGTGTATACTATATACTGTATATACTAGTTATCTCGGCACTATGTGTTACTGTGTATACTATATACTGTATATACAAGTTATCTGGGCACTATGTGTTGCTTTGTATACTATATACTGTATATACTAGTTATCTGGTCACTATGTGGTGCTGTGTATACTATATACTGTATATACTAGTTATCTGGTCACTATGTGGTAGTGTGTATACTATATACTGTATATACTAGTTATCTGGTCACTATGTGGTGCTGTGTATACTATATACTGTATATACTAGTTATCTGGTCACTATGTGGTAGTGTGTATACTATATACTGTATATACTAGTTATCTGGTCACTATGTGTGCTGTGTATATTATATATTGTATATACTAGTTATCTGGACACTATGTGGTGCTGTGTATACTATATACTGTATATACTAGTTATCTGGGCACTATGTGGTGCTGTGTATATTATATATTGTATATACTAGTTATCTGTACACTATGTGGTGCTGTGTATACTATATACTGTATATACTAGTTATCTGGTCACTATGTGTGCTGTGTATATTATATATTGTATATACTAGTTATCTGGTCACTATGTGGTGCTGTGTATACTATATACTGTATATACTAGTTATCTGGGCACTATGTGGCGCTGTATATACTACATACTGTATATACTAGTTATCTGGGCACTATGTGGTACTGTGTATACTATATACTGTATATACTAGTTATCTGGGCACTATGTGGTGCTGTGTATATTATATATTGTATATACTAGTTATCTGGACACTATGTGGTGCTGTGTATACTATATACTGTATATACTAGTTATCTGGTCACTATGTGGCGCTGTGTATACTATATACTGTATATACTAGTTATCTGGTCACTATGTGGTGCTGTGTATACTATATACTGTATATACTAGTTATCTGGGCACTATGTGGTACTGTGTATACTATATACTGTATATACTAGTTATCTGGGCACTATGTGGTGCTGTGCATACTATATACTGTATATACTTTTTATCTGGGCACTATGTGGCACTGTGTATACTATATACTGTATATACTAGTTATCTGGTCACTATGTGGTGCTGTGCATACTATATACTGTATATACTAGTTATCTGGTCACTATGTGGTGCTGTGTATACTATATACTGTATATACTAGTTATGTGGACACTATGTGGCGCTGTATATACTACATACTGTATATACTAGTTATCTGGGCACTATGTGGTACTGTGTATACTATATACTGTGTATACTAGTTATCTGGGCACTATGTGGTACTGTGTATACTATATACTGTATATACTAGTTATCTGGTCACTATGTGTGCTGTGTATATTATATATTGTATATACTAGTTATCTGGACACTATGTGGTGCTGTGTATACTATATACTGTATATACTAGTTATCTGGTCACTATGTGGTGCTGTGTATACTATATACTGTATATACTAGTTATCTGGTCACTATGTGGTGCTGTGTATATTATATACTGTATATACTAGTTATCTGGACATTATGTGGCGCTGTGTATACTATATACACTAGTTATCTGGTCACTATGTGGTACTGTGTATATTATATATTGTATATACTAGTTATCTGGACATTATGTGGCGCTGTGTATACTATATACTGTATATACTAGTTATCTGGTCACTATGTGGTGCTGTGTATACTATATACTGTATATACTAGTTATCTGGGCACTATGTGGTACTGTGTATATTATATATTGTATATACTAGTTATCTGGACACTATGTGATGCTGTGTAAACTATATACTGTATATACTAGTTATCTGGTCACTATGTGGTGCTGTGTATACTATATACTGTATATACTAGTTATCTGGTCACTATGTGTGCTGTGTATACTATATACTGTATATACTAGTTATCTGGTCACTATGTGGTGCTGTGTATACTATATACTGTATATACTAGTTATCTGGTCACTATGTGGTGCTGTGTATACTATATACTGTATATACTAGTTATCTGGTCACTATGTGGTGCTGTGTATACTATATACTGTATATACTAGTTATCTGGTCACTATGTGGTGCTGTGTATACTATATACTGTATATACTAGTTATCTGGTCACTATGTGGTGCTGTGTATACTATATACTGTATATACTAGTTATCTGGACATTATGTGGCGCTGTGTATACTATATACTGTATATACTAGTTATCTGGTCACTATGTGGTGCTGTGTATACTATATACTGTATATACTAGTTATCTGGTCACTATGTGGCGCTGTGTATACTATATACTGTATATACTAGTTATCTGGTCACTATGTGGCGCTGTGTATACTATATACTGTATATACTAGTTATCTGGGCACTATGTGGTACTGTGTATACTATATACTGTATATACTAGTTATCTGGGCACTATGTGGTGCTGTGTATATTATATATTGTATATACTAGTTATCTGGACACTATGTGATGCTGTGTAAACTATATACTGTATATACTAGTTATCTGGTCACTATGTGGTGCTGTGTATACTATATACTGTATATACTAGTTATCTGGTCACTATGTGTGCTGTGTATACTATATACTGTATATACTAGTTATCTGGTCACTATGTGGTGCTGTGTATACTATATACTGTATATACTAGTTATCTGGTCACTATGTGGTGCTGTGTATACTATATACTGTATATACTAGTTATCTGGTCACTATGTGGTGCTGTGTATACTATATACTGTATATACTAGTTATCTGGTCACTATGTGGTGCTGTGTATACTATATACTGTATATACTAGTTATCTGGACATTATGTGGCGCTGTGTATACTATATACTGTATATACTAGTTATCTGGTCACTATGTGGTGCTGTGTATACTATATACTGTATATACTAGTTATCTGGTCACTATGTGGCGCTGTGTATACTATATACTGTATATACTAGTTATCTGGTCACTATGTGGCGCTGTGTATACTATATACTGTATATACTAGTTATCTGGGCACTATGTGGTACTGTGTATACTATATACTGTATATACTAGTTATCTGGTCACTATGTGGTGCTGTGTATACTATATACTGTATATACTAGTTATCTGGGCACTATGTGGCGCTGTGTATACTATATACTGTATATACTAGTTATCTGGACATTATGTGGCGCTATGTATACTATATACTGTATATACTAGTTATCTGGGCACTATGTGGTGCTGTGTATATTATATATTGTATATACTAGTTATCTGGACACTATGTGGTGCTGTGTATACTATATACTGTATATACTAGTTATCTGGGCACTATGTGGTACTGTGTATACTATATACTGTATATACTAGTTATCTGGGCACTATGTGGTGCTGTGTATATTATATATTGTATATACTAGTTATCTGGTCACTATCTGGCGCTGTGTATACTATATACTGTATATACTAGGTATCTGGTCACTATGTGGTGCTGTGTATACTATATACTGTATATACTAGTTATCTGGTCACTATGTGGTGCTGTGTATACTATATACTGTATATACTAGTTATCTGGGCACTATGTGGTGCTGTCTATACTATATACTGTATATACTATTTATCTGGGCACTATGTGGCACTGTGTATACTATATACTGTATATACTAGTTATCTGGTCACTATGTGGTGCTGTGTATACTATATACTAGTTATCTGGACACTATGTGGCACTGTATATACTACATACTGTATATACTAGTTATCTGGGCACTATGTGGTGCTGTGCATACTATATACTGTATATACTAGTTATCTGGTCACTATGTGGTGCTGTGCATACTATATACTGTATATACTAGTTATCTGGTCACTATGTGGTGCTGTGTATACTATATACTGTATATACTAGTTATCTGGGCACTATGTGGTACTGTGTATACTATATACTGTATATACTAGTTATCTGGGCACTATGTGGTGCTGTGCATACTATATACTGTATATACTATTTATCTGGTCACTATGTGGTGCTGTGTATACTATATACTGTATATACTAGTTATCTGGGCACTATGTGGCACTGTGTATACTATATACTGTATATACTAGTTATCTGGTCACTATGTGGCGCTGTATATACTACATACTGTATATACCAGTTATCTGGGCACTATGTGGTACTGTGTATACTATATACTGTGTATACTAGTTATCTGGTCACTATGTGGTGCTGTGTATATTATATATTGTATATACTAGTTATCTGGTCACTATGTGGTGCTGTGCATACTATATACTGTATATACTAGTTATCTGGTCACTATGTGGTGCTGTGTATACTATATACTGTATATACTAGTTATCTGGACACTATGGGGCGCTGTATATACTACATACTGTATATACTAGTTATCTGGGCACTATGTGGCACTGTGTATACTATATACTGTATATACTAGTTATCTGGTCACTATGTGGCGCTGTATATACTACATACTGTATATACTAGTTATCTGGGCACTATGTGGCACTGTGTATACTATATACTGTATATACTAGTTATCTGGGCACTATGTGGTGCTGTGTATACTATATACTGTATATACTAGTTATCTGGACACTATGTGGTGCTGTGTATACTATATACTGTGTATACTAGTTATCTGGTCACTATGTGGTGCTGTGTATATTATATATTGTATATACTAGTTATCTGGACACTATGTGGTGCTGTGTATACTATATACTGTATATACTAGTTATCTGGTCACTATGTGGTGCTGTGTATACTATATACTGTATATACTAGTTATCTGGACATTATGTGGCGCTGTGTATACTATATACTGTATATACTAGTTATCTGGTCACTATGTGGTGCTGTGTATACTATATACTGTATATACTAGTTATCTGGGCACTATGTCGTACTGTGTATACTATATACTGTATATACTAGTTATCTGGTCACTATGTGGCGCTGTGTATACTATATACTGTATATACTAGTTATCTGGTCACTATGTGGTACTGTGTATACTATATACTGTATATACTAGTTATCTGGGCACTATGTGGTGCTGTGTATATTATATATTGTATATACTAGTTATCTGGACACTATGTGATGCTGTGTAAACTATATACTGTATATACTAGTTATCTGGTCACTATGTGGTGCTGTGTATACTATATACTGTATATACTAGTTATCTGGACATTATGTGGCGCTGTGTATACTATATACTGTATATACTAGTTATCTGGTCACTATGTGGTGCTGTGTATACTATATACTGTATATACTAGTTATCTGGTCACTATGTGGTGCTGTGTATACTATATACTGTATATACTAGTTATCTGGGCACTATGTGGTACTGTGTATACTATATACTGTATATACTAGTTATCTGGTCACTATGTGGTGCTGTGTATACTATATACTGTATATACTAGTTATCTGGTCACTATGTGGTGCTGTGTATACTATATACTGTATATACTAGTTATCTGGTCACTATGTGGTGCTGTGTATACTATATACTGTATATACTAGTTATCTGGTCACTATGTGGCGCTGTGTATACTATATACTGTATATACTAGTTATCTGGTCACTATGTGGCGCTGTGTATACTATATACTGTATATACTAGTTATCTGGGCACTATGTGGTACTGTGTATACTATATACTGTATATACTAGTTATCTGGGCACTATGTGGTACTGTGTATACTATATACTGTATATACTAGTTATCTGGTCACTATGTGGTGCTGTGTATACTATATACTGTATATACTAGTTATCTGGTCACTATGTGGTACTGTGTATACTATATACTGTATATACTAGTTATCTGGTCACTATGTGGTACTGTGTATACTATATACTGTATATACTAGTTATCTGGTCACTATGTGATGCTGTGTATACTATATACTGTATATACTAGTTATCTGGTCACTATGTGGTGCTGTGTATACTATATACTGTATATACTAGTTATCTGGGCACTATGTGGTGCTGTGTATACTATATACTGTATATACTAGTTATCTGGGCACTATGTGGTACTGTGTATACTATATACTGTATATACTAGTTATCTGGTCACTATGTGGTGCTGTGTATACTATATACTGTATATACTAGTTATCTGGTCACTATGTGGTGCTGTGTATACTATATACTGTATATACTAGTTATCTGGTCACTATGTGGCGCTGTGTATACTATATACTGTATATACTAGTTATCCGGTCACTATGTGGCGCTGTGTATACTATATACTGTATATACTAGTTATCTGGGCACTATGTGGTACTGTGTATACTATATACTGTATATACTAGTTATCTGGGCACTATGTGGTACTGTGTATACTATATACTGTATATACTAGTTATCTGGTCACTATGTGGTGCTGTGTATACTATATACTGTATATACTAGTTATCTGGTCACTATGTGGTGCTGTGTATACTATATACTGTATATACTAGTTATCTGGTCACTATGTGGTGCTGTGTATACTATATACTGTATATACTAGTTATCTGGGCACTATGTGGTGCTGTGTATACTATATACTGTATATACTAGTTATCTGGGCACTATGTGGTACTGTGTATACTATATACTGTATATACTAGTTATCTGGTCACTATGTGGTGCTGTGTATACTATATACTGTATATACTAGTTATCTGGTCACTATGTGGTGCTGTGTATACTATATACTGTATATACTAGTTATCTGGTCACTATGTGGTGCTGTGTATACTATATACTGTATATACTAGTTATCTGGGCACTATGTGGTGCTGTGTATACTATATACTGTATATACTAGTTATCTGGGCACTATGTGGTACTGTGTATACTATATACTGTATATACTAGTTATCTGGTCACTATGTGGTGCTGTGTATACTATATACTGTATATACTAGTTATCTGGTCACTATGTGGTGCTGTGTATACTATATACTGTATATACTAGTTATCTGGTCACTATGTGGTGCTGTGTATACTATATACTGTATATACTAGTTATCTGGTCACTATGTGGTGCTGTGTATACTATATACTGTATATACCAGTTATCTGGGCACTATGTGGTGCTGTGTATACTATATACTGTATATACTAGTTATCTGGTCACTATGTGGTGCTGTGTATATTATATATTGTATATACTAGTTATCTGGTCACTATGTGGTACTGTGTATACTATATACTGTATATACTAGTTATCTGGGCACTATGTGGTGCTGTGTATACTATATACTGTATATAAGATAAGATAAGATAAGATATACTTTATTTATCCCGTAGGAAATTGCGGTATCACAGCAGCAGAACACAGATCTCGAACATGACACATATGATAACATAACATTTGGAATACTTTAGACATTGCTTTTCAGACATTTGTTAAACACCCCCATAGCTGTTGGAACAAACGATCTCCTGTATTTTTCCTTTTTACACCTTAGTTGTATTAGGCGATTGCTGAATGTGCTCTTCTGTTTCGCAAACAGTTCATAAAGCGGGTGTGTGTTGTTGCTCATTATAGCTCTGCACTTCTTCTTAATCCTATCCTCTACCACCTCTTCAAAAGTCCCAAGCTGTAGGCCCACCGTCGCGCTAGCCTTCTTTATAAGTTTGTTGAGCTTGTTGGCGTCAGCAACACGCACACTGTTACCCCAGCAAATTATTGCCGCAAAGGTGGCACTAGCCACAATGGATTGGTAGAACACCTCAAGCATTTTGCCACACACATTAAAAGACATTAACTTCCTTAGGAAGTACAATCTACTCATCCCCTTCTTGTAGACCTTCTCCACGTGGCACTTCCAGTCTAGCTTGCTATCCAGGTAAACCCCCAAATATTTGAAACTGTCCACCATCTCCACATCCTGACCGTCAATGGTAACAGGTAGGCATACCTTCTTGCACCTTCCATAGCTCATCACCAACTCCCTGGTTTTCTTAACATTTAGTTCTAGATGGTTAGCCTGGCACCATACTACAAAGTCCGCAACCACCCTTCTATATTCCTCTTCATCCTGGTCCTTCCCAATACCGCCAACTATCACAGAGTCATCCGAGTACTTCTGGAGGTAACAACGGTCTGATTTATACTGAAAGTCAGCTGTGTACAATGTAAAGAGGAATGGCGACAGCACTGTTCCCTGCGGGGCTCCGACACTGCTCAGTACACTATCTGATGTAGCCGTCCCCCACCTAACAAACTGTGGCCTATCCGACAGGTAGTCAATTATCCAATTCACAAGTCCCTCATCCACCGCCATTTTAATCAACTTTCCACGCAGTAAGAGTGGCTGTAATGTGTTGAACGCACTAGAGAAATCAAAGAACAAAGCACGCACTGTGGTTCCATCATTGTCCAAAAAGGAATGTACTGTTTGTAGCAGAGACGCTACAGCATCGTCCACCCCCAGTCCCTGCCGGTACGCAAACTGAAGAGCATCAGTATGCGCCATCACCCTCGGACACAAGTGAGCAAGTACTATTCTCTCCAAGGACTTCATCGCATGCGATGTTAAGGCCACCGGTCTATAGTCCCCCGGGGAAGCCGGGAAGGTAGTCTTGGGAACCAGCACCAGGCAGGAAGTCTTCCATAGCACTGGTACTCTCTTTGATTGTAAGCTCTGGTTAAAGAGATGCTGGAAGACAGTACACAACTCATTTGCACACACTCTGAGGACACGTGGACTGAGACCGTCAGGCCCTGCTGCTTTGCCAATGGCCAGCTTACTAAACTGGTCCCTCACGTCATTTTTGGAGACCGAGAAATGATCTATTTCACCCCCTGTTAATTTAGCTAGTTGTTCCCCGACCTCCTCCCCCTTCCCTGCTGCTACCGCACCTTTATTGCTGAATCTATTGAAGAACTCATTCATTTCATTAGCCATTCTAAGTCCACCACCCACCTGCTCCGACCTTGCCTTAAACCCAGTCACTAGCTTCATTTCAGCCCACACCTCTCTGGAGCTTTTTCGTGCAAATTGATTTTCTAATTTAACTCTGAATGCCTCACGGGCAATCTTAATTTTCCCCTTTAGGTCTCGCTGTATAATTTTCAATGCCTCCTTGTCCTTCCTTTTAAAAGCCAGTTTTTTCATGTTTAGTAAATGTTTCAACTCTTTTGTAATCCATGGCTTATTGTTTGCATAACACCGAATCTCTTGAACAGGTACTACAATGTCCATACAGAAGTTGATGTAATCAGTAACTCTGCCAGTAATCTCATTAACATCACAATTCTCTTTCATGGTACACAACACCTCCCAGTTATCTATATACTAGTTATCTGGTCACTATGTGGTACTGTGTATACTATATACTGTATATACTAGTTATCTGGTCACTATGTGGTGCTGTGTATACTATATACTGTATATACTAGTTATCTGGTCACTATGTGGCGCTGTCTATACTATATACTGTATATACTAGTTATCTGGTCACTATGTGGTACTGTCTATACTATATACTGTATATACTAGTTATCTGGTCACTATGTGGTACTGTCTATACTATATACTGTATATACTAGTTATCTGGGCACTATGTGGTACTGTGTATACTATATACTGTATATACTAGTTATCTGGGCACTATGTGATACTGTGTATACTATATACTGTATATACTAGTAATCTGGGCACTATGTGGTACTGTGTATACTATATACTGTATATACTAGTTATCTGGGCACTATGTGGTACTGTGTATACTATATACTGTATATACTAGTTATCTGGGCACTATGTGGTGCTGTGTATACTATATACTGTATATACTAGTTATCTGGGCACTATGTGGTACTGTGTATACTATATACTGTATATACTAGTTATCTGGGCACTATGTGGTACTGTGTATACTATGTACTGTATATACTAGTAATCTGGGCACTATGTGGTACTGTGTATACTATATACTGTATATACCAGTTATCTGGGCACTATGTGGTGCTGTGTATATTATATATTGTATATACTAGTTATCTGGGCACTATGTGGTGCTGTGTATATTATATATTGTATGCACAGTCATGGACGAAAGTGTTGTTACACTTGAAATAGTTCCTTGAGATTGTTGATATTGTTCTACAATGTTGGTTTTCAAGTCCTCAGACATTTCTCTTCTCCTCTTTCTGTTCTCCGTGCTTAGTGTGGCACACAGACACAATGCAGAGAGATTGAGTTGACTTCTCCCCTTTCAATCTGGTTTCAGGTGTGATTTTCATATTGCCCACGCCTGTTACTTGCCATAGGTAAGTTTGAACGAGCATCACATGCTTGAAATAAAGTTGTTTACCCACAATTTTGGAAAGGTGCCAACAATTTCTGCTTTTACAAAACACAGAAAGGAAATAAACCTGGTAGAGATGCTGCATTTTCATGAACAATTTTAAGGGTGACAAAACTTTCGGTCACATGACTGTAACTAGTTAACTGGTCATTATGTGGTACTGTGTATACTTTAATTCATGTGTCATCCTCCAGTCCCATCTAGAGCTGCAGTCACTATTCTGCTGTTACATCATGTGTTATCCTCCAGTCCCATCTAGAGCTGCAGTCACTATTCTGCTGTTACATCATGTCTTATCCTCCAGTCACCTCCAGAGCTGCAGTCACTATTCTGCTGTTACATTGTGTCTTATCCTCCAGTCACCTCCAGAGCTGCATTCACTATTCTGCTGTTACATCGTGTCTCATCCTCCAGAGCTGCAGTCACTATTCTACTGTTACATCGTGTCTTATCCTCCAGTCACCTCCAGAGCTGCAGTCACTATTCTACTGTTACATCCTTTCTTATCCTCCAGTCACCTCCAGAGCTGTAGTCACTATTCTGCTGTTACATCATGTCTTATCCTCCAGTCCCATCTAGAGCTGCAGTCACTGTTCTGCTGTTACATCATGTCTTATCCTCCAGTCACCTCCAGAGCTGCAGTCACTATTCTGCTGTTACATCGTGTCTTATCCTCCAGTCACCTCCAGAGCTGCAGTCACTATTCTGCTGTTACATCATGTCTTATCTTCCAGTCACCTCCAGAGCTGCAGTCACTATTCTGCTGTTACATCATGTCTTATCCTCCAGTCCCATCTAGAGCTGCAGTCACTATTCTGCTGTTACATCATGTCTTATCCTCCAGTCACTTCCAGAGCTGCAGTCACTATTCTGTCGTTACATCGTGTCTTATCCTCCAGTCACCTCCAGAGCTGCAGTCACTATTCTGCTGTTACATCATGTCTTATCCTCCAATCACCTCCAGAGCTGCAGTCACTATTCTGCTGTTACATCGTGTCTTATCCTCCAGTCTCCTCCAGAGCTGCAGTCACTATTCTGCTGTTACATCATGTCTTATCCTCCAGTCACCTTCAGAGCTGCAGTCACTATTCTGCTGTCACATCATGTCTTATCCTCCAATCACCTCCAGAGCTGCAGTCACTATTCTGCTGTTACATCATGTCTTATCCTCCAGTCACCTCCAGAGCTGCAGTCACTATTCTGCTGTTACATGGTGTCTTATCCTCCAGTCACCTCCAGAGCTGCAGTCACTATTCTGCTGTTACATCATGTCTTATCCTCCAGTCACCCCCAGAGCTGCAATCACTATTCTGCTGTTAAATCGTGTCTTATCCTCCAGTCACCTCCAGAGCTGCAGTCACTATTCTGCTGTTACATGGTGTCTTATCCTCCAGTCACCTCCAGAGCTGCAGTCACTATTCTGCTGTTACATCATGTCTTATCCTCCAATCACCTCTAGAGCTGCAGTCACTATTCTGCTGTTACATCATGTCTTATCCTCCAGTCACCTTCAGAGCTGCAGTCACATCATGTCTTATCCTCCAATCACCTCCAGAGTTGCATTCACTATTCTGCTGTTACATCATGTCTTATCCTCCAGTCACCCCCAGAGCTGCAGTCACTATTCTGCTGTTACATCGTGTCTTATCCTCCAGTCCCATCTAGAGCTGCAGTCACTATTCTGCTGTTACATCATGTCTTATCCTCCAGTCACCTCCAGAGCTGCAGTCACTATTCTGCTGTTACATCCTGTCTTATCCTCCAGTCCCATCTAGAGCTGCAGTCACTATTCTGCTGTTACATCATGTCTTATCCTCCAGTCACCCCCAGAGCTGCAGTCACTATTCTGCTGTTACACCATGTCTTATCCTCCAGTCACCCCCAGAGCTGCAGTCACTATTCTGCTGTTACATCGTGTCTTATCCTCCAGTCACCTCCAGAGCTGCAGTCACTATTCTGCTGTTACATTATGTCTTATCCTCCAGTCCCATCTAGAGCTGCAGTCACTATTCTGCTGTTACATCATGTCTTATCCTCCAGTCACCTCCAGAGCTGCAGTCACTATTCTGCTGTTACATCCTATCTTATCCTCCAGTCCCATCTAGAGCTGCAGTCACTATTCTGTCGTTACATCGTGTCTTATCCTCCAGTCGCCTCCAGAGCTGCAGTCACTATTCTGCTGTTACATCATGTCTTATCCTCCAGTCTCCTCCAGAGCTGCAGTCACTATTCTGCTGTTACATCATGTCTTATCCTCCAGTCACCCCCAGAGCTGCAGTCACTATTCTGCTGTCACATCATGTCTTATCCTCCAGTCTCCTCCAGAGCTGCAGTCACTATTCTGCTGTTACATCATGTCTTATCCTCCAGTCACCTTCAGAGCTGCAGTCACTATTCTGCTTTTACATCGTGTCTTATCCTCCAGTCACCTCCAGAGCTGCAGTCACTATTCTGCTGTTACATTATGTCTTATCCTCCAGTCACCCCCAGAGCTGCAGTCACTATTCTGCTGTTACATCATGTCTTATCCTCCAGTCTCCTCCAGAGCTGCAGTCACTATTCTGCTGTTACATCATGTCTTATCCTCCAGTCACCCCCAGAGCTGCAGTCACTATTCTGCTGTTACATCGTGTCTTATCCTCCAGTCACCTCCAGAGCTGCAGTCACTATTCTGCTGTTACATTATGTCTTATCCTCCAGTCCCATCTAGAGCTGCAGTCACTATTCTGCTGTTACATCATGTCTTATCCTCCAGTCACCTCCAGAGCTGCAGTCACTATTCTGCTGTTACATCCTGTCTTATCCTCCAGTCCCATCTAGAGCTGCAGTCACTATTCTGTCGTTACATCGTGTCTTATCCTCCAGTCGCCTCTAGAGCTGCAGTCACTATTCTGCTGTTACATCGTGTCTAATCCTCCAGTCTCCTCCAGAGCTGCAGTCACTATTCTGCTGTTACATCATGTCTTATCCTCCAGTCACCTTCAGAGCTGCAGTCACTATTCTGCTGTCACATCATGTCTTATCCTCCAATCACCTCCAGAGCTGCAGTCACTATTCTACTGTTACATCGTGTCTTATCCTCCAGTCACCCCCAGAGCTGCAGTCACTATTCTGCTGTTACATCGTGTCTTATCCTCCAGTCACCCCCAGAGCTGCAGTCACTATTCTGCTGTTACATCGTGTCTTATCCTCCAGTCACCTTCAGAGCTGCAGTCACATCGTGTCTTATCCTCCAGTCACCTCCAGAGCTGCAGTCACTATTCTGTCGTTACATCGTGTCTTATCCTCCAGTCGCCTCTAGAGCTGCAGTCACTATTCTGCTGTTACATCATGTCTTATCCTCCAGTCACCTCCAGAGTTGCATTCACTATTCTGCTGTTACATCATGTCTTATCCTCCAGTCACCCCCAGAGCTGCAGTCACTATTCTGCTGTTACATCGTGTCTTATCCTCCAGTCCCATCTAGAGCTGCAGTCACTATTCTGCTGTTACATCATGTCTTATCCTCCAGTCACCTCCAGAGCTGCAGTCACTATTCTGCTGTTACATCCTGTCTTATCCTCCAGTCCCATCTAGAGCTGCAGTCACTATTCTGCTGTTACATCATGTCTTATCCTCCAGTCACCCCCAGAGCTGCAGTCACTATTCTGCTGTTACATCATGTCCTATCCTCCAGTCACCCCCAGAGCTGCAGTCACTATTCTGCTGTTACATCGTGTCTTATCCTCCAGTCACCTCCAGAGCTGCAGTCACTATTCTGCTGTTACATCGTGTCTTATCCTCCAGTCCCATCTAGAGCTGCAGTCACTATTCTGCTGTTACATCGTGTCTTATCCTCCAGTCACCTCCAGAGCTGCAGTCACTATTCTGCTGTTACATCCTGTCTTATCCTCCAGTCCCATCTAGAGCTGCAGTCACTATTCTGCTGTTACATCATGTCTTATCCTCCAGTCACCCCCAGAGCTGCAGTCACTATTCTGCTGTTACATCATGTCTTATCCTCCAGTCACCCCCAGAGCTGCAGTCACTATTCTGCTGTTACATCGTGTCTTATCCTCCAGTCACCTCCAGAGCTGCAGTCACTATTCTGCTGTTACATCGTGTCTTATCCTCCAGTCCCATCTAGAGCTGCACTCACTATTCTGCTGTTACATCATGTCTTATCCTCCAGTCCCATCTAGAGCTGCAGTCACTATTCTGCTGTTACATCGTGTCTTATCCTCCAGTCACCTCCAGAGGGGTCCCTGGTGGTCAGCAGTGCCACTCATGTACGGACCCTGGTGGTCAGCAGTGCCACTCATGTACGGTCCCTGGTGGTCAGCAGTGCCACTCATGTACGGTCCCTGGTGGTCAGCAGTGCCACTCATGTACGGACCCTGGTGGTCAGCAGTGCCACTCATGTACGGTCCCTGGTGGTCAGCAGTGCCACTCATGTACGGTCCCTGGTGGTCAGCAGTGCCACTCATGTACGGACCCTGGTGGTCAGCAGTGCCACTCATGTACGGTCCCTGGTGGTCAGCAGTGCCACTCATGTACGGTCCCTGGTGGTCAGCAGTGCCACACATGTACGGTCCCTGGTGGTCAGCAGTGCCACTCATGTACGGACCCTGGTTGTCAGCAGTGCCACTCATGTACGGTCCCTGGTGGTCAGCAGTGCCACTCATGTACGGTCCCTGGTGGTCAGCAGTGCCACTCATGTACGGTCCCTGGTGGTCAGCAGTGCCACTCATGTACGGTCCCTGGTGGTCAGCAGTGCCACTCATGTACGGTCCCTGGTGGTCAGCAGTGCCACTCATGTACGGTCCCTGGTGGTCAGCAGTGCCACTCATGTACGGTCCCTGATGGTCAGCAGTGCCACTCATGTACGGTCCCTGGTGGTCAGCAGTGCCACTCATGTACGGTCCCTGGTGGTCAGCAGTGCCACTCATGTACGGACCCTGGTGGTCAGCAGTGCCACTCATGTACGGTCCCTGATGGTCAGCAGTGCCACTCATGTACGGTCCCTGGTGGTCAGCAGTGACACTCATGTACAGTCCCTGGTGGTCAGCAGTGCCACTCATGTACAGTCCCTGGTGGTCAGCAGTGCCACTCATATACGGACCCTGGTGGTCAGCAGTGCCACTCATATACGGACCCTGGTGGTCAGCAGTGCCACTCATGTACAGTCCCTGGTGGTCAGCAGTGCCACTCATGTACAGTCCCTGGTGGTCAGCAGTGCCACTCATGTACGGTCCCTGGTGGTCAGCAGTGCCACTCATGTACGGTCCCTGGTGGTCAGCAGTGCCACTCATGTACGGTCCCTGGTGGTCAGCAGTGCCACTCATGTACGGACCCTGGTGGTCAGCAGTGCCACTCATGTACGGTCCCTGATGGTCAGCAGTGCCACTCATGTACGGTCCCTGGTGGTCAGCAGTGACACTCATGTACAGTCCCTGGTGGTCAGCAGTGCCACTCATGTACAGTCCCTGGTGGTCAGCAGTGCCACTCATGTACAGTCCCTGGTGGTCAGCAGTGCCACTCATGTACGGTCCCTGGTGGTCAGCAGTGCCACTCATGTACGGTCCCTGGTGGTCAGCAGTGCCACTCATGTACGGTCCCTGGTGGTCAGCAGTGCCACTCATGTACGGTCCCTGGTGGTCAGCAGTGCCACTCATGTACGGACCCTGGTGGTCAGCAGTGCCACTCATGTACGGTCCCTGGTGGTCAGCAGTGCCACTCATGTACGGTCCCTGGTGGTCAGCAGTGCCACTCATGTACGGTCCCTGGTGGTCAGCAGTGCCACTCATGTACGGTCCCTGGTGGTCAGCAGTGCCACTCATGTACGGACCCTGGTGGTCAGCAGTGCCACTCATGTACGGACCCTGGTGGTCAGCAGTGCCACTCATGTACGGACCCTGGTGGTCAGCAGTGCCACTCATGTACGGACCCTGGTGGTCAGCAGTGCCACTCATATACGGACCCTGGTGGTCAGCAGTGCCACTCATGTACAGTCCCTGGTGGTCAGCAGTGCCACTCATGTACAGTCCCTGGTGGTCAGCAGTGCCACTCATGTACGGTCCCTGGTGGTCAGCAGTGCCACTCATGTACGGTCCCTGGTGGTCAGCAGTGCCACTCATGTACGGTCCCTGGTGGTCAGCAGTGCCACTCATGTACGGTCCCTGGTGGTCAGCAGTGCCACTCATGTACGGACCCTGGTGGTCAGCAGTGCCACTCATGTACGGACCCTGGTGGTCAGCAGTGCCACTCATGTACGGTCCCTGGTGGTCAGCAGTGCCACTCATGTACGGTCCCTGGTGGTCAGCAGTGCCACTCATGTACGGACCCTGGTGGTCAGCAGTGCCACTCATGTACGGTCCCTGGTGGTCAGCAGTGCCACTCATGTACAGACCCTGGTGGTCAGCAGTGCCACTCATGTAGGATATCTCAGTGCTAATGTACAGCTGACAGTGCAGGACTGAATGTCTGTCCTGCAGACAGTGGGGGTCTCCGTCTGTCCAGCAGACAGTGGGGGTCTCCGTCTGTCCTGCAGACAGTGGGGGTCTCCGTCTGTCCTGCAGACAGTGGGGGTCTCCGTCTGTCCTGCAGACAGTGGGGGTCTCCGTCTGTCCTGCAGACAGTGGGGGTCTCCGTCTGTCCTGCAGACAGTGGGGGTCTCCGTCTGTCCTGCAGACAGTGGAGGTCTCCGTCTGTCCAGCAGACAGTGGGGGTCTCCGTCTGTCCAGCAGACAGTGGGGGTCTCCGTCTGTCCAGCAGACAGTGGGGGTCTCCGTCTGTCCAGCAGACAGTGGGGGTCTCCGTCTGTCCTGCAGACAGTGGGGGTCTCCGTCTGTCTTGCAGACAGTGGGGGTCTCCGTCTGTCCAGCAGACAGTGGGGGTCTCCGTCTGTCCAGCAGACAGTGGGGGTCTCCGTCTGTCCAGCAGACAGTGGGGGTCTCCGTCTGTCCAGCAGACAGTGGGGCCTCCGTCTGTCCAGCAGACAGTGGGGGTCTCCGTCTGTCCAGCAGACAGTGGGGGTCTCCGTCTGTCCAGCAGACAGTGGGGGTCTCCGTCTGTCCTGCAGACAGTGGGGGTCTCCGTCTGTCCTGCAGACAGTGGGGGTCTCCGTCTGTCCTGCAGACAGTGGGGGTCTCCGTCTGTCCTGCAGACAGTGGGGGTCTCCGTCTGTCCTGCAGACAGTGGGGGTCTCAGTCTGTCCTGCAGACAGTGGGGGTCTCCGTCTGTCCTGCAGACAGTGGGGGTCTCCGTCTGTCCTGCAGACAGTGGGGGTCTCCGTCTGTCTTGCAGACAGTGGGGGTCTTGTGTGCAGCCTCACCTTTCTCTCCATGTGCCTCTGGGTTCTGGTTCTGTTGGTTCTCTTGGGTCAGGACACATCACACATGCGCAACCGGAGGCAACAATAGCGGCTGAGTCCACTGACTCCAGGGAGCGTCACACAACATACTGTGTATTATACACAGATATATGGGAGCGTCACACAATATCCTGTATATTATACACAGATACGAGGGAGCGTCACACAATATCCTGCATATTATACACAGATATAAGGGAGCGTCACACAATATCCTGTATATTATACACAGATACGAGGGAGCGTCACACAATATCCTGCATATTATACACAGATATAAGGGAGCGTCACACAATATCCTGTATATTATACACAGATATAAGGGAGCGTCACACATTATCCTGCATATTATAAACAGATATAAGGGAGCGTCACACAATATCCTGTATATTATACACAGATATAAGGGAGTGTCACACAATATCCTGTATATTATACACAGATATAAGGGAGCGTCACACATTATCCTGCATATTATAAACAGATATAAGGGAGCGTCACACAATATCCTGTATATTATACACAGATATAAGGGAGCGTCACACAATATCCTGCATATTATAAACAGATATAAGGGAGCGTCACACAATATCCTGTATATTATACACAGATATGAGGGAGCATCACACAATATCCTGTATATTATACACAGATATAAGGGAGCGTCACACAATATCCTGTATATTATACACAGATATAAGGGAGCGTCACACAATATCCTGTATATTATACACAGATACGAGGGAGCGTCACACAATATCCTGTATATTATACACAGATATAAGGGAGCGTCACACAATATCCTGTATATTATACACAGATATAAGGGAGCGTCACACAATATCCTGTATATTATACACAGATATAAGGGAGCGTCACACAATATCCTGTATATTATACACAGATACGAGGGAGCGTCACACAATATCCTGTATATTATACACAGATATAAGGGAGCGTCACACAATATCCTGTATATTATACACAGATACGAGGGAGCGTCACACAATATCCTGTATATTATATACAGATATAAGGGAGCGTCACACAATATCCTGTATATTATACACAGATATAAGGGAGCGTCACACAATATCCTGTATATTATACACAGATATAAGGGAGCGTCAAACATTATCCTGTATATTATATACAGATATAAGGGAGCGTCACACAATATCCTGTATATTATACACAGATATAAGGGAGCGTCACACAATATCCTGTATATTACACACAGATATAAGGGAGCGTCACACAATATCCTGTATATTATACACAGATATAAGGGAGCGTCACACAATATCCTGTATATTATACACAGATATAAGGGAGCGTCACACAATATCCTGTATATTATACACAGATATAAGGGAGCGTCACACAATATCCTGTATATTATACACAGATATAAGGGAGCGTCACACAATATCCTGTATATTATACACAGATATAAGGGAGCGTCACACATTATCCTGTATATTATACACAGATATAAGGGAGCGTCACACATTATCCTGTATATTATACACAGATACGAGGGAGCGTCACACAATATCCTGTATATTATACACAGATATAAGGGAGTGTCACACAATATCCTGTATATTATAAACAGATATAAGGGAGCGTCACACAATATCCTGTATATTATAGACAGATATAAGGGAGCGTCACACAATATCCTGTATATTATACACAGATATAAGGGAGTGTCACACAATATCCTGTATATTATACACAGATATAAAGGAGCGTCACACAATATCCTGTATATTATACACAGATATAAGGGAGCGTCACACATTATCCTGCATATTATACACAGATACAAGGGAGCGTCACACAATATCCTGTATATTATACACAGATATAAGGGAGCGTCACACAATATCCTGCATATTATACACAGATATAAGGGAGCGTCACACAATATCCTGCATATTATACACAGATATAAGGGAGCGTCACACAATATCCTGTATATTATACACAGATATAAGGGAGTGTCACACAATATCCTGTATATTATAAACAGATATAAGGGAGCGTCACACAATATCCTGTATATTATAAACAGATATAAGGGAGCGTCACACAATATCCTGTATATTATACACAGATACGAGGGAGCGTCACACAATATCCTGTATATTATACACAGATATAAGGGAGTGTCACACAATATCCTGTATATTATACACAGATACGATGGAGCGTCACACAATATCCTGTATATTACACACAGATATAAGGGAGCGTCACACAATATCCTGTATATTATACACAGATATAAGGGAGCGTCACACAATATCCTGTATATTATACACAGATATAAGGGAGCGTCACACATTATCCTGTATATTATACACAAATATAAGGGAGCGTCACACATTATCCTGTATATTATACACAGATATAAGGGAGCGTCACACAATATCCTGTATATTATACACAGATATAAGGGAGCGTCACACAATATCCTGTATATTATACACAGATATAAGGGAACGTCACACAATATCCTGTATATTATACACAGATATAAGGGAGCGTCACACATTATCCTGTATATTATACACAGATATAAGGGAGCGTCACACAATATCCCGTATATTATACACAGATATAAGGGAGCGTCACACAATATCCTGTATATTATACACAGATATAAGGGAGCGTCACACAATATCCTGTATATTATACACAGAAATAAGGGAGTGTCACACAATATCCTGTATATTATACGCAGATACGAGGGAGCGTCACACAAAATCCTGTATATTATACAAAGATATAAGGGAGCGTCACACATTATCCTGTATATTATACACAGATATAAGGGAGCGTCACACAATATCCTGTATAATATACACAGATATAAGGGAGCGTCACACAATATCCTGTATATTATACACAGATATAAGGGAGCGTCACACAATATCCTGTATATTATACACAGATATAAGGGAGCGTCACACAATATCCTGTATATTATACACAGATATAAGGGAGCGTCACACAACATACTGTATATTATACACAGATATAAGGGAGGGTCACACAATATCCTGTATATTATACACAGATATAAGGGAGCGTCACACAATATCCTTTATATTATACACAGATAAGAGGGAGCGTCACACAATATCCTGCATATTATACACAGATATAAGGGAGTGTCACACAATATCCTGTGTATTATACACAGATATAAGGGAGCGTCACAGAATATCCTGTATATTATACACAGATATAAGGGAGCGTCACACAATATCCTGTATATTATACACAGATATAAGGGAGCGTCACACAATATCCTGCATATTATACACAGATATAAGGGAGCGTCACACATTATCCTGTATATTATACACAGATATAAGGGAGCGTCACACAATATCCTGTATATTATACACAGATATAAGGGAGTGTCCCACAATATCCTGCATATTATACACAGATATAAGGGAGCGTCACACATTATCCTGTATATTATACACAGATATAAGGGAGCGTCACACAATATCCTGTATATTATACACAGATATAAGGGAGCGTCACACAATATCCTGCATATTATACACAGATATAAGGGAGCGTCACACATTATCCTGTATATTATACACAAATATAAGGGAGCGTCACACATTATCCTGTATATTATACACAGATATAAGGGAGCGTCACACAATATCCTGTATATTATACACAGATATAAGGGAGCGTCACATAATATCCTGTATATTATACACAGATATAAGGGAGCGTCACACAATATCCTGTATATTATACACAGATATAAGGGAGCGTCACACATTATCCTGTATATTATACACAGATATAAGGGAGCGTCACACAATATCCTGTATATTATACACAGATACGAGGGAGCATCACACATTATCCTGTATATTATACACAGATATAAGGGAGCGTCACACATTATCCTGTATATTATACACAGATATAAGGGAGCGTCACACATTATCCTGTATATTATACACAGATATAAGGGAGCGTCACACATTATCCTGTATATTATACACAGATATAAGGAAGCGTCACACAATATCCTGTATATTATACACAGATATAAGGGAGCGTCACACATTATCCTGTATATTATACACAGATATAAGGGAGCGTCACACAATATCCTGTATATTATACACAGATATAAGGAAGCGTCACACAATATCCTGCATATTATACACAGATATAAGGGAGCGTCACACATTATCCTGTATATTATACACAGATATAAGGGAGCGTCACACATTATCCTGTATATTATACACAGATATAAGGGAGCGTCACACATTATCCTGTATATTATACACAGATATAAGGGAGCGTCACACAATATCCTGTATATTATACACAGATATAAGGGAGCGTCACACAATATCCTGTATATTATACACAGATATAAGGGAACGTCACACAATATCCTGTATATTATACACAGATATAAGGGAGCGTCACACATTATCCTGTATATTATACACAGATATAAGGGAGCGTCACACAATATCCCGTATATTATACACAGATATAAGGGAGCGTCACACAATATCCTGTATATTATACACAGATATAAGGGAGCGTCACACAATATCCTGTATATTATAAACAGATATAAGGGAGCGCCACACAATATCCTGTATATAATAAACAGATATAAGGGAGCGTCACACAATATCCTGTATATTATACACAGATACGAGGGAGCGTCACACAATATCCTGTATATTATACACAGATACGAGGGAGCGTCACACAATATACTGTATATTATACACAGATATAAGGGAGGAGTGTCACACAATATCCTGTATATTATACACAGATATAAGGGAGTGTCCCACAATATCCTGTATATTATACACAGATATAAGGGAGCGTCACACAATATACTGTATATTATACACAGATATAAGGGAGCGTCACACAATATCCTGCATATTATACACAGATATAAGGGAGCGTCACACAATATCCTGTATATTATACACAGATATAAGGGAGCGTCACACAATATCCTGTATATTATACACAGATATAAGGGAGCGTCACACCATATCCTGCATATTATACACAGATATAAGGGAGCGTCACACAATATCCTGTATATTATACACAGATACAAGGGAGCGTCACACAATATCCTGCATATTATACACAGATACGAGGGAGCATCACACAATATCCTGTATATTATACACAGATACAAGGGAGCGTCACACAATATCCTGTATATTATACACAGATATAAGGGAGCGTCACACAATATCCTGTATATTATACACAGATATAAGGGAGCGTCACACAATATCCTGTATATTATACACAGATATAAGGGAGCGTCACACAATATCCTGTATATTATACACAGATATAAGGGAGCGTCACACAATATCCTGTATATTATACACAGATATAAGGGAGCGTCACACAATATCCTGCATATTATACACAGATATAAGGGAGTGTCCCACAATATCCTGTATATTATACACAGATATAAGGGAGCGTCACACAATATCCTGTATATTATACACAGATATAAGGGAGCGTCACACAATATCCTGTATATTATACACAGACATAAGGGAGCGTCACACAATATCCTGTATATTATACACAGATACGAGGGAGCGTCACACAATATCCTGTATATTATACACAGATATAAGGGAGCGTCACACAATATCCTGCATATTATACACAGATATAAGGGAGCGTCACACAATATCCTGTATATTATACACAGATATAAGGGAGCGTCACACAATATCCTGCATATTATACACAGATACGAGGGAGCATCACACAATATCCTGTATATTATAAACAGATATAAGGGAGCGTCACATAATATCCTGTATATTATAAACAGATATAAGGGAGCGTCACACAATATCCTGTATATTATACACAGATATAAGGGAGCGTCACATAATATCCTGTATATTATAAACAGATATAAGGGAGCGTCACACAATATCCTGTATATTATACACAGATATAAGGGAGCGTCACACAATATCCTGTATATTATACACAGATATAAGGGAGCGTCACACAATATCCTGTATATTATACACAGATATAAGGGAGTGTCACACAATATCCTGTATATTATAAACAGATATAAGGGAGCGTCACATAATATCCTGTATATTATAAACAGATATAAGGGAGCGTCACACAATATCCTGTATATTATACACAGATATAAGGGAGTGTCACACAATATCCTGTATATTATACACAGATATAAGGGAGCGTCACACAATATCCTGTATATTATACACAGATATAAGGGAGCGTCACACAATATCCTGTATATTATACACAGATATAAGGGAGCGTCACACAATATCCTGTATATTATACACAGATATAAGGGAGCGTCACACAATATCCTGTATATTATACACAGATATAAGGGAGCGTCACACAATATCCTGCATATTATACACAGATATAAGGGAGCGTCACACAATATCCTGCATATTATACACAGATATAAGGGAGCGTCACACAATATCCTGTATATTATACACAGATATAAGGGAGCGTCACACAATATCCTGCATATTATACACAGATATAAGGGAGCGTCACACAATATCCTGTATATTATACACAGATATAAGGGAGCGTCACACAATATCCTGTATATTATACACAGATATAAGGGAGCGTCACACAATATCCTGCATATTATACACAGATATAAGGGAGCGTCACACAATATCCTGTATATTATACACAGATATAAGGGAGCGTCACACAATATCCTGTATATTATACACAGATATAAGGGAGCGTCACACAATATCCTGTATATTATACACAGATACGAGGGAGCGTCACACAATATCCTGTATATTATACACAGATATAAGGGAGCGTCACACATTATCCTGTATATTATATACAGATATAAGGGAGCGTCACACAATATCCTGTATATTATACACAGATATAAGGGAGCGTCACACAATATCCTGTATATTATACACAGATATAAGGGAGCGTCACACAATATCCTGTATATTATACACAGATATAAGGGAGTGTCACACAATATCCTGTATATTATACACAGATATAAGGGAGCGTCACACAATATCCTGTATATTATACACAGATATAAGGGAGCGTCACACATTATCCTGCATATTATACACAGATACAAGGGAGCGTCACACAATATCCTGTATATTATACACAGATACGAGGGAGCGTCACACAATATCCTGTATATTATACACAGATACGAGGGAGCGTCACACAATATCCTGTATATTATACACAGATATAAGGGAGCGTCACACAATATCCTGTATATTATACACCGATATAAGGGAGCATCACACAATATCCTGTATATTATACACAGATATAAGGGAGCGTCACACAATATCCTGTATATTATACACAGATACGAGGGAGCGTCACACAATATCCTGTATATTATACACAGATATAAGGGAGCGTCACACAATATCCTGTATATTATACACAGATATAAGGGAGCGTCACACAATATCCTGCATATTATACACAGATATAAGGGAGCGTCACACAATATCCTGTATATTATACACAGATATAAGGGAGTGTCACACAATATCCTGTATATTATACACAGATATAAGAGAGCGTCACACAATATCCTGTATATTATACACAGATATAAGGGAGTGTCACACAATATCCTGTATATTATACACAGATATAAGGGAGCGTCACACAATATCCTGCATATTATACACAGATATAAGGGAGCGTCACACAATATCCTGTATATTATACACAGATATAAGGGAGCGTCACACAATATACTGTATATTATACACAGATATAAGGGAGTGTCACACAATATCCTGCATATTATACACAGATATAAGGGAGCGTCACACAATATCCTGCATATTATACACAGATATAAGGGAGCGTCACACAATATCCTGTATATTATACACAGATACGAGGGAGCGTCACACAATATCCTGTATATTATACACAGATATAAGGGAGCGTCACACAATATCCTGTATATTATACACAGATATAAGAGAGCGTCACACAATATCCTGTATATTATACACAGATATAAGGGAGCGTCACTCATTATCCTGTATATTATACACAGATATAAGAGAGCGTCACACAATATCCTGTATATTATACACAGATATAAGGGAGTGTCACACAATATCCTGTATATTATACACAGATACGAGGGAGCGTCACACAATATCCTGTATATTATACACAGATATAAGGGAGTGTCACACAATATCCTGTATATTATACACAGATATAAGGGAGCGTCACACAATATCCTGTATATTATACACAGATATAAGGGAGCGTCACACAATATCTTGTACATTATACACAGATATAAGGGAGCGTCACACAATATCCTGTATATTATACACAGATATAAGGGAGCGTCACACAATATCCTGTATATTATACACAGATATAAGGGAGCGTCACACAATATCCTGTATATTATACACAGATATAACGGAGCGTCACACAATATACTGTATATTATACACAGATATAAGGGAGTGTCACACAATATCCTGTATATTATACACAGATATAAGGGAGCGTCACACAATATCCTGTATATTATACACAGATATAAGGGAGCGTCACACAATATCCTGTATATTATACACAGATATAAGGGAGCGTCACACAATATCCTGCATATTATACACAGATATAAGGGAGCGTCACACAATATCCTGTATATTATACACAGATATAAGGGAGCATCACACAATATCCTGTATATTATACACAGATATAAGGGAGCATCACACAATATCCTGTATATTACACACAGATATAAGGGAGCGTCACACAATATCCTGTATATTATACACAGATATAAGAGAGCGTCACACAATATCCTGTATATTACACACAGATATAAGGGAGCGTCACACAATATCCTGTATATTATACACAGATACGAGGGAGAATCACACAATATCCTGTATATTATACACAGATATAAGGGAGCGTCACACAATATCCTGTATATTACACACAGATATAAGAGAGCGTCACACAATATCCTGTATATTATACACAGATACGAGGGAGCGTCACACAATATCCTGTATATTATACACAGATATAAGGGAGTGTCACACAATATCCTGTATATTATACACAGATACGAGGGAGCGTCACACAATATCCTGTATATTATACACAGATATAAGGGAGCGTCACACAATATCCTGTATATTATACACAGATATAAGGGAGCGTCACACAATATCCTGTATATTATACACAGATATAACGGAGCGTCACACAATATACTGTATATTATACACAGATATAAGGGAGTGTCACACAATATCCTGTATATTATACACAGATATAAGGGAGCGTCACACAATATCCTGTATATTATACACAGATATAAGGGAGCGTCACACAATATCCTGTATATTATACACAGATATAAGGGAGCGTCACACAATATCCTGCATATTATACACAGATATAAGGGAGCGTCACACAATATCCTGTATATTATACACAGATATAAGGGAGCATCACACAATATCCTGTATATTATACACAGATATAAGGGAGCATCACACAATATCCTGTATATTACACACAGATATAAGGGAGCGTCACACAATATCCTGTATATTATACACAGATATAAGAGAGCGTCACACAATATCCTGTATATTACACACAGATATAAGGGAGAGTCACACAATATCCTGTATATTATACACAGATATAAGGGAGCGTCACACAATATCCTGTATATTATACACAGATATAAGGGAGCGTCACACAATATCCTGCATATTATACACAGATATAAGGGAGCGTCACACAATATCCTGTATATTATACACAGATATAAGGGAGCGTCACACAATATCCTGTATATTATACACAGATATAAGGGAGCGTCACACATTATCCTGTATATTATACACAGATATAAGGGAGTGTCACACAATATCCTGTGTATTATACACAGATATAAGGGAGCGTCACACATTATCCTGAGCATTATACACAGATATAAGGGAGCGTCACACAATATCCTGTATATTATACACAGATACGATGGAGCGTCACACAATATCCTGTATATTATACACAGATATAAGGGAGCGTCACACATTATCCTGTATATTATACACAGATATAAGGGAGCGTCACACAATATCCTGTATATTATACACAGATATAAGGGAGCGTCACACAATATCCTGTATATTATACACAGAAATAAGGGAGTGTCACACAATATCCTGTATATTATACACAGATACGAGGGAGCGTCACACAATATCCTGTATATTATACAAAGATATAAGGGAGCGTCACACAATATCCTGTATATTATACACAGATACGAGGGAGCGTCACACAATATCCTGTATATTATACACAGATATAAGGGAGCGTCACACAATATCCTGTATATTATACACAGATATAAGGGAGTGTCCCACAATATCCTGTATATTATACACAGATATAAGGGAGCGTCACACAATATCCTGTATATTATACACAGATATAAGGGAGCGTCACACAATATCCTGTATATTATACACAGATATAAGGGAGCGTCACACATTATCCTGTATATTATACACAGATATAAGGGAGCGTCACACATTATCCTGTATATTATACACAGATATAAGGGAGCGTCACACAATATCCTGTATATTATACACAGATATAAGGGAGCGTCACACAATATCCTGTATATTATACACAGATATAAGGGAGCTGTGATGAACCTGTAGCCGCCATCTTGGTAATGATAAATCATATCCAGGGATGGCCACACTTCAGCAGCCCCCACCCTTGGGACCTTCTGTTAAAACGTCAACTAGATAGTTTCCCCCCATCCAGGCTCCTGTAAGATAAGAAGCCTACTTAACACTTGAATGCTAGGAGCTTCAAAGACTTCGAGAGGAAACACAGCCAGCAGGGGGGGGTGCTTCGTCTATCTGTACCTGACCATTTGTCCCATAGGACTAGTTTCTTTGTCTGTCACAAGCATGGAGGCATAAGATATAGAAACATGAATAGTACACGCATGTTGCGTGGGATGGGCCAATAAAAAAATATCACGGCGTCCCGGAGCCATTGCGCACACAAGCCTCCGCGGTAGACGTTTGTACGTGCTCTGGAAGCCAAGATATAGCGCGGAGCCATTCCTGAGGACCGTATGGTATCATAATTGATATCAAAAGGTCGGTTACGGCGGCCCGAATCCATGGGAACCCCTGGGGGTATCATGAGACCATCCCAGAAGAAGTTATTGGGTTCCATAGAATTTGGGCTTCTGATCGAAGTTAGACCTGAGGGTGGAGACTGAGCCAGCTGACCTCACCAGCAGTGGGCGGGACGGGGCAGGTAAGATAGCAGGACAGACAAGAGACAAGTCAGTCTTGACCCAAGAGTGGGGTGCTGAACATCTGAGCACCAGCTGAGGCCACCAAGGGGAGGAGCAGTTTGACCATGCGGTGGTAGGCCTCAGCCTGTAACAAAGAACCGTGCCTGCGACCGCAGAATCCTCTCCCTGCGTCACAAGAGAATCAAGAAACCGGTAACTGATATGCTGTGGTGATTCTGTGTGTTGTATTCCATTGTTGTATAGTTTAGCCTGACCTTATACCTGTGTATATTTAGTTGTATATCGTGTATCTAGTGTATTATTATAATCAATTACCTCAAGTAATTGTGGGCCTGCCTTTTATTCTGCATAACGAACGCACGTCCGTGTGAGCTCGGCTCAAGCCAAAAACGCTACCCAGGGTTGGTTCCTGACCCGATATAGGCCCATTCACGGACTGGGCGTATATCTAAAATAGGGACTGGTGGCAGCATACCAACTGGGGATTGGGGAAGGCTGGTAGTGACGGTCGGAGGTTCAGATATATATATTCCTGGCGCGGCCAAGGAAGATATATATACCGCCCTCACTACAGAGGGCCCCGATACCCAGTAGGTTACAGGACAGTCTCCCTGGCGACCGCTTATCCTAGGTGCAGTTCCTTGACTGACCTGAGGCTAAGAGGGCGCTAGCGAGTTGTGCTGTGTAGTGACGTTACGGTTTAGTGACGTTGAAGGGATAACACACTACCGTGTTCCCTGCGCTGGTTGCAGCTTCCTGGCACTACTTTCTCTAGGTGCAGTACCTTGACTGACCTGAGAGGTAAGGGGGCGCCAGAGAGCTGCACCCACCGGCCGGCTTTCATCACATTGGTGGCAGAGCGGTGGGATTGCAGAATAATAGTGTTGTGGGACCCCTACTCCCAGGCACTAAAGACTGCCAGTGGTAACTTCCACTGCTGGAGTCTTAAGGTCAGCCCAACGTTAGACGGTCAGGCTAAAAGTATAACAAGGTGTGTGCAAACTCAGGGTTGCAGCGGTGTCGGTTACCAAGATGGCAGACGGCACCAGGAGCAAGACCCTGCAGGAGGCTAATGCTACGGTCCGTGTGGCAGGAGGGGAGGACATTGTTACTCATGGCGAGGAGGAGTCCAGCCCGGGCACCTCAGGGAGCCAGTCCCCAGTATACGGTCCCGCAGTGGGCTGCCCACCACCTACCCAGCCCAGCCTGTCCAGATCACAAGCCCTTTTACAAGCGGCTATGGCAAGTCTCCAGTCTCATGGCGATGCCGTCTACAAAACCCTCCTGGCAGCATCAGAGAAGGCAGCGGAGGAGGAGCGCGAAGCTGCGGAGCGCCGGGAGGCTGCGGAGCGTGAAGCTGCAGAGCGCCGGGAGGCTGCGGAGCGTGCAGAGCGAGCTGCGGAGCGCCAGCACCAACTGGACCTGGCCCAGCGGGGGCTTCCGCTAGAGCAACCAACCCATCAGGAGACCAAGTCGTCCAAAGTCCGAGCTGAGGACTTCCCTCTACTGGAGAAGGATGGGGACCTGGACTCCTTTCTGGTGGCATTTGAACGGACCTGTCTTCAGCACCATCTGGCCCGGGATCAGTGGGCCAGATACCTGACCCCCCGTTTGAGGGGTAAGTCCCTGGATGCCTTGGGGGACTTACCTGCCGGGGAGGTACAGAACTACGACTGCATCAAGCGGGCCCTGATCCGGCAGTACAACCTCACTCCCGAGTCGTACCGCCAGAAGTTCCGGAGCCTGCTGCGTGGCCCCAAGGACACCTGGACCGATCATATGCGGGCGCTGTTGAGAGCCGCAGAGCACTGGACCTCGGGTCTAGCGCTTACTACCCGCCAGGAGGTCCAGGAACTGTTCGTCACGGAGCAGTTCTTGTGGAACTGCCCAGAGGACCTCCGACAGTTCCTCCGTGACCGAAAACCAACAGGGGCTTCTGCTACAGCCGCCCTGGCAGACGAGTATGCCAATAACAGGGCGCCTGAGCTGAAGAAGTCTGCCAGCAGCACCTGGAGAGGGGGTAAGCCCAGTCATGCCCCTGTTTCCCCGGCCCCTAGAACACAAGGGGTGTATCCCCCTGTTGCCCTCTCCAGGCAAGGACCAGACGTAAGACGTTGTCATCTATGCAACAAACCAGGACACTTTAGGGCTGAGTGTCCCCAGCGCCAAAAGACCCCATCCCAGTCCCAGAGAGCGCCCAATGTTTTGTGTGTGGGAGGGGGTGGTGGTAGGTCCCTGGACAACATCCAACCCGTCACCATAGGCCGTTCTGCGGTCATGGGACTGCGGGACACGGGCGCTGAACGAACACTGGTACGGCCTGAGGTGGTGTCCCCCCAGGACTTGGTACCAGGAAAGACTCTTTCCGTCTCCGGGGTTGGAGGCGTGGAGCCGGCACTTCCCGTTGCCATGGTGTATTTGGACTGGGGTGCCGGAAGGGGGATGCGGGAGGTGGGAGTAACGCCAAATATTCCCGCAAATGTTTTATTAGGGACCGACTTGGGGCGTCTAGTATCGCAGTATGTACCCTCTGAACCCCCAAGTTCGGCCCCCCAAGAGTGTATTGATTTGTCTGCTGCTAATGCCAACCATGTTGTATGTAGTGTGTGTCCTGCTGAGGAGGAGGGAGTGAAACCTGAGGGTAACACCTGCACAGACACAACACAAACAGGGTTAGTGAAAGCAGGTGGGGAGTGTGGGGATGCCCGCAGAGGTGCTCAGCCGGCGTGCCGTGACCTCTTGTCCTCCGGTGAGGGAGGGGGCGGGCAGGATTCTG
Organism: Phyllobates terribilis; assembly: GCF_046119375.1. Lineage (NCBI taxonomy): Eukaryota > Metazoa > Chordata > Amphibia > Anura > Dendrobatidae > Phyllobates > Phyllobates terribilis. The sequence continues at coordinate 7,693,765 of NW_027362764.1, read as the reverse complement.
TAGAGGGAAGCTCAGGGATGGAGAGGGGGGCAGCTACCGGCAGTGTAGGGCTCCCAGGGGTATCCAGGCTGCTGAGTATAGGCCCACTGCAGGGGGAGGAACAGGCCATGGGAGGTGGGGGTGTCCCAAGAGAGGAGCCGCCAGGTAAGACCCCAGGGCAGGAGTTCCCCACATCCGAGATGTCCAAAGGCCTAGGAAGCCTGCCTGATCGGGCGGCTTGGTCAGAAACAGAGGGGAAGCAGGCACTACCCACGGTCACAGCGGTCATAGCCGCTGTCACCAGGAGTGGGAGCGCCGGAGCCCAAGGAGCCTTGCAGAGGTCCGACGGCTTCCCCACTTCTGACCAAGTGTCTGCCGGGTCAGACAGCGGCCAGGTGACATGCCCGGAGGGGCTGACAGAGGATGTGGCAGTTTCGTCGATTCTGGCCACATCAAGTCAGGAATTTCAGGCTGCGTTGGAAGCAGACGACAGCCTGAAAGCTCTCAAGGAACAGGCGGCACAGCCTCCCATGGAGTCAGACTGCGAGCGGGTGGTCTGGGACCAGGGACGGCTGTACCGGGTAACGGTCCAGCAGGGTTCACCGGAGGCGTGGCCCAGGGACCGACAGTTAGTGGTACCCTATCCGTTCAGGGCGGAATTGTTGCGGATCGCACACGAGATTCCGATGGCCGGACACCTAGGGATCGCTAAAACCAAGGCCAGGATAGCTCAGCATTTCTACTGGCCTGGGATGGGAGCCGCGGTGGGTGCCTACTGCCGTTCGTGTGACACCTGTCAGAGGGTGGGGAAGGCGGGGCCGCGCCCCAAAGCCCCACTGGTAACTCTGCCAATCATCGAAGAGCCTGTCTCGAGGGTTGCTGTGGATCTTATTGGACCTCTGTCCACTCCCAGCCACTCCGGGAAATGCTTCATACTCACGGTAGTGGACTATGCCACCCGGTACCCGGAAGCGGTAGCTTTGTCGTCCATTCGGGCCGACAAGGTGGCTACCGCCTTACTGGAGATCTTCTCCAGAGTGGGTTTCCCCCAAGAAATGCTCACCGACCGAGGGACCCAGTTCATGTCGCGGCTGATGGAGTCCCTCTGTAAGCAAATGCAGGTGCAACATCTGGTGGCCAGCCCGTATCACCCACAGACTAATGGCCTGTGTGAGCGGTTCAATGGCACCTTAAAGCAGATGCTTAAGATGTTGGTCGACTCCCACGGGAGAGACTGGGAGCGTTACCTCCCACACCTCCTATTTGCTTACCGGGAGGTTCCGCAGGCCTCAACGGGGTTCTCCCCCTTTGAGCTCCTGTACGGGCGACGGGTACGGGGCCCCCTGGCTCTGGTGAAGGAAGCATGGGAAGGGGATTTGGCCACCCCCGAGGTGTCGGTCATCGAGTATGTCGTGCGCCACCGGGACAGGATGATGGCCTTGGCAAAGCTGGTGCAGGACAATATGGCCCAGGCCCAGGCCGACCAGAAGCGGTGGTACGACCAGAATGCTTGTGAGAGGACCTACCAGGTGGGTCAAAAGGTGTGGGTACTGGTCCCCGTACCACAGAACAAGCTTCAGGCAGCCTGGGAAGGTCCCTACTTCGTGCACCAGAAACTCAATGCCGTCACCTATCTGGTCACCCTGGATCACGCCCGTGGAAGGAGGAAGGCCTTCCACGTGAACATGATGAAGGCTCATCATGAGCGGGAAGCGACTGCCCACCCAGTGTGCAACCTTCCCGAGGAAGGAGAGGTAGAAACCCTCCTGGATCTGCTCACCCAAGCCAAGGCGGGTGGGTCCATCGAGGATGTGGGGGTTGGCCACCAGCTCACGGAGGACCAACGGTCCCAGCTGGGGACCACCCTGCACCCCTTCCGGGGGCTGTTCAGCAGCCTGCCCGGAAGGACTGAGATGGCTGTCCACGACGTGGACACTGGCGATCACCCGCCGATCCGGCGTTCAGCATATCGGGTCTCTTTCGAGGTGCAGGGAAACATGCGCCAAGAGATAGACGAGGTGCTGAAGCTGGGGGTGATCCAGGCATCCAGCAGCGCGTGGGCCTCGCCTGTAGTCCTCGTACCAAAGAAGGACCGAACTACACGGTTCTGCGTGGACTACCGGGGGCTCAACGCTGTAACGGCCACCGATGCGTTCCCCATACCACGCATCGATGACCTGCTCGATCGGATGGCCGGGGCTAAGTACCTGACCATCATGGATCTGAGCCGGGGGTACTGGCAGATTCCTCTGACCCCCGCGGCAAGGGAACGCTCTGCCTTTATCACCCCTTTTGGACTGTACGAGTCCACAGTGATGCCATTCGGCATGAAGAATGCCCCTGCCACTTTTCAGCGGATGGTCAATACGCTGCTTGAGGGACTTGAAGGGTACGCGGCTGCGTACTTGGACGATATTGCAGTCTTCAGTCCCACTTGGGAGGATCACCTAGAGCACCTGCGGCAGGTGCTCGGTCGGATCCACCGGGCAGGCTTGACCATCAAGCCGGAAAAGTGCCAGCTGGGCATGAGTGAGGTCCTCTACCTGGGTCACCGGGTAGGCGGGGGGGTTCTGAAGCCAGAACCGGGGAAAGTGGATGCCATCGCATCCTGGCCCACTCCTAGGACCAAAAAGCAGGTGATGTCCTTCTTGGGGACCGCCGGGTACTATAGGAGGTTCGTCCCACACTATAGCACCCTGGCCAAGCCCCTGACGGACCTCACCAAGAAGAAGCTGCCCGTCGCAGTCGACTGGACAGTCGCCTGCGAGACAGCTTTCGGGGCACTCAAGGCCGCCCTAAGTAGCTCCCCTGTACTGCAAGCTGCCGACTTCGACCGGCCGTTTGTGGTACAGACCGACGCCAGTGACTTTGGCCTCGGTGCTGTGCTAAGTCAGGTCAACACGACAGGCCAGGAACATCCTGTCTTGTACCTGAGCAGGAAGCTACTGCCCCGGGAGGTGGCTTACTCCACGGTGGAAAAAGAATGCCTGGCAATTGTATGGGCCCTGCAGCGTCTGCAGCCCTACTTGTACGGGAGCCATTTCACCGTGGAGACGGACCACAACCCCCTCAGCTGGTTACACACGGTCTCTGGGTCGAATGGCAGGTTGCTACGCTGGAGCCTCGCTCTCCAGCAGTACCACTTCTCCATTCGCCACAGAAGAGGCCGTGACCACGGTAACGCTGACGGGTTATCCCGGCAAGGGGAGGGTGCAGAAGGACGCACGGGGGAACACAGGAATGTGCTACCCCCTCGCGCCCTCGTATAGGGGGAGGTGTGATGAACCTGTAGCCGCCATCTTGGTAATGATAAATCATATCCAGGGATGGCCACACTTCAGCAGCCCCCACCCTTGGGACCTTCTGTTAAAACGTCAACTAGATAGTTTCCCCCCATCCAGGCTCCTGTAAGATAAGAAGCCTACTTAACACTTGAATGCTAGGAGCTTCAAAGACTTCGAGAGGAAACACAGCCAGCAGGGGGGGGTGCTTCGTCTATCTGTACCTGACCATTTGTCCCATAGGACTAGTTTCTTTGTCTGTCACAAGCATGGAGGCATAAGATATAGAAACATGAATAGTACACGCATGTTGCGTGGGATGGGCCAATAAAAAAATATCACGGCGTCCCGGAGCCATTGCGCACACAAGCCTCCGCGGTAGACGTTTGTACGTGCTCTGGAAGCCAAGATATAGCGCTGAGCCATTCCTGAGGACCGTATGGTATCATAATTGATATCAAAAGGTCGGTTACGGCGGCCCGAATCCATGGGAACCCCTGTGGGTATCCTGAGACCATCCCAGAAGAAGTTATTGGGTTCCTTAGAATTTGGGCTTCTAATCGAAGTTAGACCTGAGGGTGGAGACTGAGCCAGCTGACCTCACCAGCAGTGGGCGGGACGGGGCAGGTAAGATAGCAGGACAGACAAGAGACAAGTCAGTCTTGACCCAAGAGTGGGGTGCTGAACATCTGAGCACCAGCTGAGGCCACCAAGGGGAGGAGCAGTTTGACCATGCGGTGGTAGGCCTCAGCCTGTAACAAAGAACCGTGCCTGCGACCGCAGAATCCTCTCCCTGCGTCACAAGAAAATCAAGAAACCGGTAACTGATATGCTGTGGTGATTCTGTGTGTTGTATTCCATTGTTGTATAGTTTAGCCTGACCTTATACCTGTGTATATTTAGTTGTATATCGTGTATCTAGTGTATTATTATAATCAATTACCTCAAGTAATTGTGGGCCTGCCTTTTATTCTGCATAACGAACGCACGTCCGTGTGAGCTCGGCTCAAGCCAAAAACGCTACCCAGGGTTGGTTCCTGACCCGATATAGGCCCATTCACGGACTGGGCGTATATCTAAAATAGGGACTGGTGGCAGCATACCAACTGGGGATTGGGGAAGGCTGGTAGTGACGGTCGGAGGTTCAGATATATATATTCCTGGCGCGGCCAAGGAAGATATATATACCGCCCTCACTACAGAGGGCCCCGATACCCAGTAGGTTACAGGACAGTCTCCCTGGCGACCGCTTATCCTAGGTGCAGTTCCTTGACTGACCTGAGGCTAAGAGGGCGCTAGCGAGTTGTGCTGTGTAGTGACGTTACGGTTTAGTGACGTTGAAGGGATAACACACTACCGTGTTCCCTGCACTGGTTGCAGCTTCCTGGCACTACTTTCTCTAGGTGCAGTACCTTGACTGACCTGAGAGGTAAGGGGGCGCCAGAGAGCTGCACCCACCGGCCGGCTTTCATCACAGGAGCGTCACACAATATCCTGTATATTATACACAGATACGAGGGAGCATCACACAATATCCTGTATATTATACACAGATATGAGGGAGCGTCACACAATATCCTGTATATTATACACAGATATAAGGGAGCGTCACACAATATCCTGTATATTATACACAGATACGAGGGAGCGTCACACAATATCCTGTATATTATACACAGATATAAGGGAGCGTCACACAATATCCTGTATATTATACACAGATATAAGGGAGCATCACACAATATCCTGTATATTATACACAGATATAAGGGAGCGTCACACAATATCCTGTATATTATACACAGATATAAGGGAGCGTCACACAATATCCTGTATATTATACAAAGATATAAGGGAGCGTCACACAATATCCTGCATATTATACACAGATATAAGGGAGTGTCACACAATATCCTGTGTATTATACACAGATATAAGGGAGCGTCACACAATATCCTGTATATTATACACAGATATAAGGGAGCGTCACACAATATCCTGCATATTATAAACAGATATAAGGGAGCGTCACACAATATCCTGTATATTATACACAGATACGAGGGAGCGTCACACAATATCCTGTATATTATAAACAGATATAAGGGAGCGCCACACAATATCCTGTATATAATAAACAGATATAAGGGAGCGTCACACAATATCCTGTATATTATACACAGATACGAGGGAGCGTCACACAATATCCTGTATATTATACACAGATATAAGGGAGTGTCACACAATATCCTGTATATTATACACAGATATAAGGGAGTGTCCCACAATATCCTGTATATTATACACAGATATAAGGGAGCGTCACACAATATACTGTATATTATACACAGATATAAGGGAGCGTCACACAATATCCTGCATATTATACACAGATATAAGGGAGAGTCACACAATATCCTGTATATTATACACAGATATAAGGGAGCGTCACACAATATCCTGCATATTATACACAGATATAAGGGAGCGTCACACAATATCCTGTATATTATACACAGATATAAGGGAGCGTCACACAATATCCTGTATATTATACACAGATATAAGGGAGCGTCACACAATATCCTGCATATTATACACAGATACGAGGGAGCATCACACAATATCCTGTATATTATACACAGATATAAGGGAGCGTCACACAATATCCTGTATATTATACACAGATATAAGGGAGCGTCACACAATATCCTGTATATTATACACCGATATAAGGGAGCGTCACACAATATCCTGTATATTATACACAGATATAAGGGAGCGTCACACAATATCCTGTATATTATACACAGATATAAGGCAGCGTCACACAATATCCTGTATATTATACACAGATATAAGGGAGCGTCACACAATATCCTGCATATTATACACAGATATAAGGGAGTGTCCCACAATATCCTGTATATTATACACAGATATAAGGGAGCGTCACACAATATCCTGTATATTATACACAGATATAAGGGAGCGTCACACAATATCCTGTATATTATACACAGATATAAGGGAGCGTCACACAATATCCTGCATATTATACACAGATATAAGGGAGCGTCACACAATATCCTGTATATTATACACAGATATAAGGGAGCGTCACACAGATATAAGGGAGCGTCACACAATATCCTGCATATTATACACAGATATAAGGGAGCGTCACACAATATCCTGTATATTATACACAGATATAAGGGAGCGTCACACATTATCCTGTATATTATACAAAGATATAAGGGAGCGTCACACAGATATAAGGGAGCGTCACACAATATCCTGCATATTATACACAGATATAAGGGAGCGTCACACAATATCCTGTATATTATACACAGATATAAGGGAGCGTCACACAATATCCTGTATATTATACACAGATATAAGGGAGCGTCACACAGATATAAGGGAGCGTCACACAATATCCTGCATATTATACACAGATATAAGGGAGCGTCACACAATATCCTGTATATTATACACAGATATAAGGGAGCGTCACACAATATCCTGTATATTATACACAGATATAAGGGAGCGTCACACATTATCCTGTATATTATACAAAGATATAAGGGAGCGTCACACAATATCCTGTATATCATACACAGATATAAGGGAGCGTCACACAATATCCTGCATATTATACACAGATATAAGGGAGCGTCACACAATATCCTGTATATTATACACAGATATAAGGGAGCGTCACACAATATCCTGTATATTATACACAGATATAAGGGAGTGTCACACAATATCCTGTATATTATACACAGATATAAGGGAGTGTCACACAATATCCTGCATATTATACACAGATATAAGGGAGCGTCACACAATATCCTGTATATTATACACAGATATAAGGGAGCGTCACACAATATCCTGTATATTATAAACAGATATAAGGGAGCGTCACACAATATCCTGCATATTATACACAGATATAAGGGAGCGTCACACAATATCCTGTATATTATAAACAGATATAAGGGAGCGTCACACATTATCCTGTATATTATACACAGATATAAGGGAGCGTAACACATTATCCTGTATATTATACACAGATATAAGGGAGCGTCACACAATATACTGTATATTATACACAGATATAAGGGAGTGTCACACAATATTCTGTATATTATACACAGATATAAGGGAGCGTCACACATTATCCTGTATATTATACACAGATACGAGGGAGCGTCACACAATATCCTGCATATTATACACAGATATAAGGGAGTGTCACACAATATCCTGTATATTATACACAGATATAAGGGAGCGTCACACAATATCCTGTATATTATAAACAGATATAAGGGAGCGTCACACAATATCCTGTATATTATACACAGATATAAGGGAGCGTCACACAATATCCTGTATATTATACACAGATATAAGGGAGTGTCACACAATATCCTGTATATTATACACAGATATAAGGGAGCGTCACACATTATCCTGTATATTATACACAGATATAAGGGAGCGTCACACATTATCCTGTATATTATACACAGATATAAGGGAGCGTCACACAATATTCTGTATATCATACACAGATATAAGGGAGCGTCACACAATATCCTGCAAATTATACACAGATATAAGGGAGTGTCAAACAATATCCTGTATATTATACACAGATATAAGGGAGCGTCACACATTATCCTGTATATTATACACAGATATAAGGGAGTGTCACACAATATTCTGTATATCATACACAGATATAAGGGAGCGTCACACAATATCCTGCATATTATACACAGATATAAGGGAGTGTCACACAATATCCTGTATATTATACACAGATATAAGGGAGCGTCACACAATATCCTGTATAATATACACAGATATAAGGGAGTGTCACACAATATTCTGTATATCATACACAGATATAAGGGAGCGTCACACAATATCCTGTATATTATACACAGATATAAGGGAGTGTCACACAATATCCTGTATATTATACACAGATATAAGGGAGTGTCACACAATATCCTGTATATTATAAACAGATATAAGGGAGCGTCACACAATATCCTGTATATTATACACAGATATAAGGGAGTGTCACACAATATCCTGTATATTATAAACAGATATAAGGGAGTGTCACACAATATCCTGTATATTATACACAGATATAAGGGAGTGTCACACAATATCCTGTATATTATAAACAGATATAAGGGAGCGTCACACAATATCCTGTATATTATAAACAGATATAAGGGAGCGTCACACAATATCCTGTATATTATAAACAGATATAAGGGAGCGTCACACAATATCCTGTATATTATAAACAGATATAAGGGAGCGTCACACAATATCCTGTATATTATACACAGATACGAGGGAGCGTCACACAATATCCTGTATATTACACACAGATATAAGGGAGCGTCACACAATATCCTGTATATTATACACAGATACGAGGGAGCGTCACACAATATCCTGTATATTACACACAGATATAAGGGAGCGTCACACAATATCCTGTATATTATACACAGATATAAGGGAGCGTCACACAATATCCTGTATATTATACACAGATATAAGGGAGCGTCACACAATATCCTGTATATTATACACAGAAATAAGGGAGTGTCACACAATATCCTGTATATTATACGCAGATACGAGGGAGCGTCACACAATATCCTGTATATTATACAAAGATATAAGGGAGCGTCACACATTATCCTGTATATTATACACAGATATAAGGGAGCGTCACACAATATCCTGTATAATATACACAGATATAAGGGAGCGTCACACAATATCCTGTATATTATACACAGATATAAGGGAGCGTCACACAATATCCTGTATATTATACACAGATATAAGGGAGCGTCACACAATATCCTGTGTATAATACACAGATATAAGGGAGCGTCACACAATATCCTGTATATTATACACAGATATAAGGGAGCGTCACACAACATACTGTATATTATACACAGATATAAGGGAGGGTCACACAATATCCTGTATATTATACACAGATATAAGGGAGCGTCACACAATATCCTTTATATTATACACAGATAAGAGGGAGCGTCACACAATATCCTGCATATTATACACAGATATAAGGGAGTGTCACACAATATCCTGTGTATTATACACAGATATAAGGGAGCGTCACAGAATATCCTGTATATTATACACAGATATAAGGGAGCGTCACACAATATCCTGCATATTATACACAGATATAAGGGAGCGTCACACATTATCCTGTATATTATACACAGATATAAGGGAGCGTCACACAATATCCTGTATATTATACACAGATATAAGGAAGCGTCACACAATATCCTGTATATTATACACAGATATAAGGGAGCGTCACACAATATCCTGTATATTATACACAGATATAAGGAAGCGTCACACAATATCCTGTATAATATACACAGATATAAGGGAGCGTCACACAATATCCTGCATATTATACACAGATATAAGGGAGCGTCACACATTATCCTGTATATTATACACAGATATAAGGGAGCGTCACACAATATCCTGTATATTATACACAGATATAAGGGAGCGTCACACAATATCCTGCATATTATACACAGATATAAGGGAGCGTCACACATTATCCTGTATATTATAAACAGATATAAGGGAGCGTCACACATTATCCTGTATATTATAAACAGATATAAGGGAGCGTCACACAATATCCTGTATATTATACACAGATATAAGGGAGCGTCACACAATATCCTGTATATTATACACAGATATAAGGGAGTGTCCCACAATATCCTGTATATTATACACAGATATAAGGGAGCGTCACACAATATCCTGCATATTATACACAGATATAAGGGAGCGTCACACAATATCCTGTATATTATACACAGATATAAGGGAGCGTCACACAATATCCTGTATATTATACACAGATATAAGGGAGCGTCACACAATATCCTGTATATTATACACAGATATAAGAAAGCGTCACACAATATCCTGTGTATTATACACAGATATAAGGGAGCGTCACAGAATATCCTGTATATTATACACAGATATAAGGGAGCGTCACACAATATCCTGTATATTATACACAGATATAAGGAAGCGTCACACAATATCCTGTATATTATACACAGATATAAGGGAGCGTCACACAATATCCTGTATATTATACACAGATATAAGGGAGCGTCACACAATATCCTGTATATTATACACAGATATAAGGGAGCGTCACACAATATCCTGTATATTATACACAGATATAAGGGAGCGTCACACAATATCCTGTATATTATACACAGATATAAGGGAGTGTCACACATTATCCTGTATATTATACACAGATATAAGGGAGCGTCACACAATATCCTGTATATTATACACAGATATAAGGGAGCGTCACACATTATCCTGAGCATTATACACAGATATAAGGGAGCGTCACACAATATCCTGTATATTATACACAGATATAAGGAAGCGTCACACAATATCCTGTATATTATACACAGATACGAGGGAGCATCACACATTATCCTGTATATTATACACAGATATAAGGGAGCGTCACACAATATCCTGTATATTATACACAGATATAAGGGAGCGTCACACAATATCCTGTATATTATACACAGATACGAGGGAGCATCACACATTATCCTGTATATTATACACAGATATAAGGGAGCGTCACACATTATCCTGTATATTATACACAGATATAAGGGAGCGTCACACATTATCCTGTATATTATACACAGATATAAGGGAGCGTCACACATTATCCTGTATATTATACACAGATATAAGGGAGCGTCACACAATATCCTGTATATTATACACAGATATAAGGGAGCGTCACACAATATCCTGTATATTATACACAGATATAAGGGAGCGTCACACATTATCCTGTATATTATACACAGATATAAGGGAGCGTCACACATTATCCTGTATATTATACACAGATATAAGGGAGCGTCACACATTATCCTGTATATTATACACAGATATAAGGGAGCGTCACACATTATCCTGTATATTATACACAGATATAAGGGAGCGTCACACATTATCCTGTATATTATACACAGATATAAGGGAGCGTCACACAATATCCTGTATATTATACACAGATATAAGGGAGCGTCACACAATATCCTGTATATTATACACAGATATAAGGGAGCGTCACACAATATCCTGTATATTATACACAGATATAAGGGAGCGTCACACAATATCCTGTATATTATACACAGATATAAGGGAGCGTCACACAATATCCTGTATATTATACACAGATATAAGGGAGCGTCACACATTATCCTGTATATTATACACAGATATAAGGGAGCGTCACACAATATCCTGTATATTATACACAGATATAAGGGAGCGTCACACAATATCCTGTATATTATACACAGATATAAGGAAGCGTCACACATTATCCTGTATATTATACACAGATATAAGGGAGCGTCACACAATATCCTGTATATTATACACAGATATAAGGGAGCATCACACATTATCCTGTATATTATACACAGATATAAGGGAGCGTCACACATTATCCTGTATATTATACACAGATATAAGGGAGCGTCACACATTATCCTGTATATTATACACAGATATAAGGGAGCGTCACACATTATCCTGTATATTATACACAGATATAAGGGAGCGTCACACAATATCCTGTATATTATACACAGATATAAGGGAGCGTCACACAATATCCTGTATATTATACACAGATATAAGGAAGCGTCACACATTATCCTGTATATTATACACAGATATAAGGGAGCGTCACACAATATACTGTATATTATACACAGATATAAGGAAGCGTCACACATTATCCTGTATATTATACACAGATATAAGGGAGCGTCACACAATATACTGTATATTATACACAGATATAAGGGAGCGTCACACATTATCCTGTATATTATACACAGATATAAGGGAGCGTCACACATTATCCTGTATATTATACACAGATATAAGGGAGCGTCACACATTATCCTGTATATTATACACAGATATAAGGGAGCGTCACACATTATCCTGTATATTATACACAGATATAAGGGAGCGTCACACAATATCCTGTATATTATACACAGATATAAGGGAGCGTCACACAATATCCTGTATATTATACACAGATATAAGGGAGCGTCACACAATATCCTGTATATTATAAACAGATATAAGGGAGCGTCACACAATATCCTGTATATAATAAACAGATATAAGGGAGCGTCACACAATATCCTGTATATTATACACAGATACGAGGGAGCGTCACACAATATCCTGTATATTATACACAGATATAAGGGAGTGTCACACAATATCCTGTGTATTATACACAGATATAAGGGAGGAGTGTCCCACAATATCCTGTATATTATACACAGATATAAGGGAGCGTCACACAATATCCTGCATATTATACACAGATATAAGGGAGCGTCACACAATATCCTGTATATTATACACAGATATAAGGGAGCGTCACACAATATCCTGCATATTATACACAGATATAAGGGAGCGTCACACAATATCCTGTATATTATACACAGATATAAGGGATCGTCACACAATATCCTGCATATTATACACAGATATAAGGGAGCGTCACACAATATCCTGCATATTATACACAGATACGAGGGAGCATCACACAATATCCTGTATATTATACACAGATATAAGGGAGCGTCACACAATATCCTGTATATTATAAACAGATATAAGGGAGCGTCACACAATATCCTGTATATTATACACAGATATAAGGGAGCGTCACACAATATCCTGTATATTATACACAGATATAAGGGAGCGTCACACAATATCCTGCATATTATACACAGATATAAGGGAGCGTCACACAATATCCTGTATATTATACACAGATATAAGGGAGCGTCACACAATATCCTGCATATTATACACAGATATAAGGGAGCGTCACACAATATCCTGTATATTATACACAGATATAAGGGATCGTCACACAATATCCTGCATATTATACACAGATATAAGGGAGCGTCACACAATATCCTGCATATTATACACAGATACGAGGGAGCATCACACAATATCCTGTATATTATACACAGATATAAGGGAGCGTCACACAATATCCTGTATATTATACACAGATATAAGGGAGCGTCACACAATATCCTGTATATTATACACAGATATAAGGGAGCGTCACACAATATCCTGTATATTATACACAGATATAAGGGAGCGTCACACAATATCCTGTATATTATACACAGATATAAGGGAGCGTCACACAATATCCTGCATATTATACACAGATATAAGGGAGCGTCACACAATATCCTGCATATTATACACAGATATAAGGGAGCGTCACACAATATCCTGCATATTATACACAGATATAAGGGAGCGTCACACAATATCCTGCATATTATACACAGATATAAGGGAGCGTCACACAATATCCTGTATATTATACACAGACATAAGGGAGCGTCACACAATATCCTGTATATTATACACAGATATAAGGGAGCGTCACACAATATCCTGCATATTATACACAGACATAAGGGAGCGTCACACAATATCCTGCATATTATACACAGATATAAGGGAGCGTCACACAATATCCTGTATATTATACACAGACATAAGGGAGCGTCACACAATATCCTGTATATTATACACAGATATAAGGGAGCGTCACACAATATCCTGCATATTATACACAGATATAAGGGAGCGTCACACAATATCCTGTATATTATACACAGATATAAGGGAGCGTCACACAATATCCTGTATATTATACACAGATATAAGGGAGCGTCACACAATATCCTGTATATTATACACAGATATGAGGGAGCGTCACACAATATCCTGTATATTATACACAGATATAAGGGAGCGTCACACAATATCCTGTATATTATACACAGATATAAGGGAGCGTCACACAATATACTGTATATTATACACAGATATAAGGGAGCGTCACACAATATCCTGTATATTATACACAGATATAAGGGAGCGTCACACAATATCCTGTATATTATACACAGATATAAGGGAGCGTCACACAATATCCTGTATATTATACACAGATATAAGGGAGCGTCACACAATATCCTGTATATTATACACAGATATAAGGGAGCGTCACACAATATCCTGTATATTATACACAGATATAAGGGAGCGTCACACAATATCCTGTATATTATACACAGATATAAGGGAGCGTCACACAATATCCTGTATATTATACACAGATATAAGGGAGCGTCACACAATATCCTGTATATTACACACAGATATAAGGGAGCGTCACACAATATCCTGTATATTATACATAGATACGGGGGAGCGTCACACAATATCCTGTATATTATACACAGATATAAGGGAGCGTCACACAATATCCTGTATATTATACACAGATATAAGGGAGCGTCACACAATATCCTGCATATTGTACACAGATATGAGGGAGCGTCACACAATATCCTGTATATTATACACAGATATAAGGGAGCGTCACACAATATCCTGTATATTATACACAGATATAAGGGAGCGTCACACAATATCCTGTATATTATACACAGATATAAGGGAGCGTCACACAGATATAAGGGAGCGTCACACAATATCCTGCATATTATACACAGATATAAGGGAGCGTCACACAATATACTGTATATTATACACAGATATAAGGGAGCGTCACACAATATCCTGCATATTATACACAGATATAAGGGAGCGTCACACAATATACTGTATATTATACAGAGATATAAGGGAGCGTCACACAATATCCTGCATATTATACACAGATATAAGGGAGCGTCACACAATATCCTGTATATTATACACAGATACCAGGGAGCGTCACACAATATCCTGTATATTATACACAGATATAAGGGAGCATCACACAATATCCTGCATATTATACACAGATAAGAGGGAGCATCACACAATATCCTGTATATTATACACAGATATAAGGGAGCGTCACACAATATCCTGCATATTATACACAGATATAAGGGAGCGTCACACAATATCCTGTATATTATACACAGATATAAGGGAGTGTCACACAATATCCTGTATATTATAAACAGATATAAGGGAGCGTCACACAATATCCTGTATATTATAAACAGATATAAGGGAGCGTCACACAATATCCTGTATATTATACACAGATACGAGGGAGCGTCACACAATATCCTGTATATTATACACAGATATAAGGGAGTGTCACACAATATCCTGTATATTATACACAGATACGATGGAGCGTCACACAATATCCTGCATATTATACACAGATATAAGGGAGCGTCACACAATATCCTGTGTATTATACACAGATATAAGGGAGCGTCACACAATATCCTGTATATTATACACAGATATAAGAAAGCGTCACACAATATCCTGTGTATTATACACAGCATAAGGGAGCGTCACACAATATCCTGTATATTATACACAGATATAAGGGAGCGTCACACAATATCCTGTATATTATACACAGATATAAGGGAGCGTCACAGAATATCCTGTATATTATACACAGATATAAGGGAGCGTCACACAATATCCTGTATATTATACACAGATATAAGGAAGCGTCACACAATATCCTGTATATTATACACAGATATAAGGGAGCGTCACACAATATCCTGTATATTATACACAGATATAAGGGAGTGTCACACAATATCCTGCATATTATACACAGATATAAGGGAGCGTCACACAATATCCTGTATATTATACACAGATATAAGGGAGCGTCACAGAATATCCTGTATATTATACACAGATATAAGGGAGCGTCACACAATATCCTGTATATTATACACAGATATAAGGAAGCGTCACACAATATCCTGTATATTATACACAGATATAAGGGAGCGTCACACAATATCCTGTATATTATACACAGATATAAGGGAGCGTCACACAATATCCTGTATATTATACACAGATATAAGGGAGCGTCACACATTATCCTGTATATTATACACAGATATAAGGGAGCGTCACACAATATCCTGTATATTATACACAGATATAAGGGAGCGTCACACAATATCCTGTATATTATACACAGATATAAGGGAGCGTCACACAATATCCTGTATATTATACACAGATATAAGGGAGCGTCACACATTATCCTGTATATTAAACACAGATATAAGGGAGCGTCACACATTATCCTGTATATTATACACAGATATAAGGGAGCGTCACACAATATCCTGTATATTATACACAGATACGAGGGAGCATCACACATTATCCTGTATATTATACACATATATAAGGGAGCGTCACACATTATCCTGTATATTATACACAGATATAAGGGAGCATCACACAATATCCTGTATATTATACACAGATATAAGGGAGCGTCACACATTATCCTGTATATTATACACAGATATAAGGGAGCGTCACACATTATCCTGTATATTATACACAGATATAAGGAAGCGTCACACATTATCCTGTATATTATACACAGATATAAGGGAGCGTCACACAATATACTGTATATTATACACAGATATAAGGGAGCGTCACACAATATCCTGTGTATTATAAACAGATATAAGGGAGCGTCACACAATATCCTGTATATAATAAACAGATATAAGGGAGCGTCACACAATATCCTGTATATTATACACAGATATAAGGAAGCGTCACACATTATCCTGTATATTATACACAGATATAAGGGAGCGTCACACATTATCCTGTATATTATACACAGATATAAGGGAGCGTCACACAATATCCTGTATATTATACACAGATATAAGGGAGCGTCACACAATATCCTGTATATTATACACAGATATAAGGGAGCGCCACACAATATCCTGTGTATTATAAACAGATATAAGGGAGCGTCACACAATATCCTGTATATTATACACAGATACGAGGGAGCGTCACACAATATCCTGTATATTATACACAGATATAAGGGAGTGTCACACAATATCCTGTGTATTATACACAGATACGAGGGAGCGTCACACAATATCCTGTATATTATACACAGATATAAGGGAGTGTCCCACAATATCCTGTATATTATACACAGATATAAGGGAGCGTCACACAATATCCTGTATATTATACACAGATATAAGGGAGCGTCACACAATATCCTGCATATTATACACAGATATAAGGGAGCGTCACACAATATCCTGTATATTATACACAGATATAAGGGAGCGTCACACAATATCCTGCATATTATACACAGATATAAGGGAGCGTCACACAATATCCTGTATATTATACACAGATATAAGGGATCGTCACACAATATCCTGTATATTATACACAGATATAAGGGAGCGTCACACAATATCCTGCATATTATACACAGATATAAGGGAGCGTCACACAATATCCTGTATATTATACACAGATATAAGGGAGCGTCACACAATATCCTGTATATTATACACAGATATAAGGGAGCGTCACACAATATCCTGTATATTATACACAGATATAAGGGAGCGTCACACAATATCCTGTATATTATACACAGATATAAGGGAGCGTCACACAATATCCTGTATATTATACACAGATATAAGGGAGCGTCACACAATATCCTGTATATTATACACAGATATAAGGGAGCGTCACACAATATCCTGTATATTACACACAGATATAAGGGAGCGTCACACAATATCCTGTATATTATACACAGATACGGGGGAGCGTCACACAATATCCTGTATATTATACACAGATATAAGGGAGCGTCACACATTATCCTGTATATTATACACAGATATAAGGGAGCGTCACACAATATCCTGCATATTATACACAGATATAAGGGAGCGTCACACATTATCCTGTATATTATACACAGATATAAGGGAGCGTCACACATTATCCTGTATATTATACACAGATATAAGGGAGCGTCACACAATATCCTGTATATTATACACAGATATAAGGGAGCGTCACACAATATCCTGCATATTATACACAGATATAAGGGAGCGTCACACAATATCCTGTATATTATACACAGATATAAGGGAGCGTCACACAATATCCTGCATATTATACACAGATATGAGGGAGCGTCACACAATATCCTGTATATTATACACAGATATAAGGGAGCGTCACACAATATCCTGTATATTATACACAGATATAAGGGAGCGTCACACAATATCCTGTATATTATACACAGATATAAGGGAGCGTCACACAATATCCTGCATATTATACACAGATATAAGGGAGCGTCACACAATATACTGTATATTATACACAGATATAAGGGAGCGTCACACAATATCCTGCATATTATACACAGATATAAGGGAGCGTCACACAATATCCTGTATATTATACACAGATATAAGGGAGCATCACACAATATCCTGCATATTATACACAGATAAGAGGGAGCATCACACAATATCCTGTATATTATACACAGATATAAGGGAGCGTCACACAATATCCTGCATATTATACACAGATATAAGGGAGCGTCACACAATATCCTGTATATTATACACAGATATAAGGGAGTGTCACACAATATCCTGTATATTATAAACAGATATAAGGGAGCGTCACACAATATCCTGTATATTATAAACAGATATAAGGGAGCGTCACACAATATCCTGTATATTATACACAGATACGAGGGAGCGTCACACAATATCCTGTATATTATACACAGATATAAGGGAGTGTCACACAATATCCTGTATATTATACACAGATACGATGGAGCGTCACACAATATCCTGTATATTACACACAGATATAAGGGAGCGTCACACAATATCCTGTATATTATACACAGATATAAGGGAGCGTCACACAATATCCTGTATATTATACACAGATATAAGGGAGCGTCACACAATATCCTGTATATTATACACAGAAATAAGGGAGTGTCACACAATATCCTGTATATTATACACAGATACGAGGGAGCGTCACACAATATCCTGTATATTATACAAAGATATAAGGGAGCGTCACACATTATCCTGTATATTATACACAGATATAAGGGAGCGTCACACAATATCCTGTATATTATACACAGATATAAGGGAGCGTCACACAATATCCTGTATATTATACACAGATATAAGGGAGCGTCACACAATATCCTGTATATTATACACAGATATAAGGGAGCGTCACACAATATCCTGTATATTATACACAGATATAAGGGAGCGTCACACAACATACTGTATATTATACACAGATATAAGGGAGGGTCACACAATATCCTGTATATTATACACAGATATAAGGGAGCGTCACACAATATCCTTTATATTATACACAGATAAGAGGGAGCGTCACACAATATCCTGCATATTATACACAGATATAAGGGAGTGTCACACAATATCCTGTGTATTATACACAGATATAAGGGAGCGTCACAGAATATCCTGTATATTATACACAGATATAAGGGAGCGTCACACAATATCCTGTATATTATACACAGATATAAGGGAGCGTCACACAATATCCTGCATATTATACACAGATATAAGGGAGCGTCACACATTATCCTGTATATTATACACAGATATAAGGGAGCGTCACACAATATCCTGTATATTATACACAGATATAAGGGAGTGTCCCACAATATCCTGCATATTATACACAGATATAAGGGAGCGTCACACATTATCCTGTATATTATACACAGATATAAGGGAGCGTCACACAATATCCTGTATATTATACACAGATATAAGGGAGCGTCACACAATATCCTGCATATTATACACAGATATAAGGGAGCGTCACACATTATCCTGTATATTATACACAAATATAAGGGAGCGTCACACATTATCCTGTATATTATACACAGATATAAGGGAGCGTCACACAATATCCTGTATATTATACACAGATATAAGGGAGCGTCACATAATATCCTGTATATTATACACAGATATAAGGGAGCGTCACACAATATCCTGTATATTATACACAGATATAAGGGAGCGTCACACATTATCCTGTATATTATACACAGATATAAGGGAGCGTCACACAATATCCTGTATATTATACACAGATATAAGGGAGCGTCACACAACATACTGTATATTATACACAGATATAAGGGAGGGTCACACAATATCCTGTATATTATACACAGATATAAGGGAGCGTCACACAATATCCTTTATATTATACACAGATAAGAGGGAGCGTCACACAATATCCTGCATATTATACACAGATATAAGGGAGTGTCACACAATATCCTGTGTATTATACACAGATATAAGGGAGCGTCACAGAATATCCTGTATATTATACACAGATATAAGGGAGCGTCACACAATATCCTGTATATTATACACAGATATAAGGGAGCGTCACACAATATCCTGCATATTATACACAGATATAAGGGAGCGTCACACATTATCCTGTATATTATACACAGATATAAGGGAGCGTCACACAATATCCTGTATATTATACACAGATATAAGGGAGTGTCCCACAATATCCTGCATATTATACACAGATATAAGGGAGCGTCACACATTATCCTGTATATTATACACAGATATAAGGGAGCGTCACACAATATCCTGTATATTATACACAGATATAAGGGAGCGTCACACAATATCCTGCATATTATACACAGATATAAGGGAGCGTCACACATTATCCTGTATATTATACACAAATATAAGGGAGCGTCACACATTATCCTGTATATTATACACAGATATAAGGGAGCGTCACACAATATCCTGTATATTATACACAGATATAAGGGAGCGTCACATAATATCCTGTATATTATACACAGATATAAGGGAGCGTCACACAATATCCTGTATATTATACACAGATATAAGGGAGCGTCACACATTATCCTGTATATTATACACAGATATAAGGGAGCGTCACACAATATCCTGTATATTATACACAGATACGAGGGAGCATCACACATTATCCTGTATATTATACACAGATATAAGGGAGCGTCACACATTATCCTGTATATTATACACAGATATAAGGGAGCGTCACACATTATCCTGTATATTATACACAGATATAAGGGAGCGTCACACATTATCCTGTATATTATACACAGATATAAGGGAGTGTCACACAATATCCTGTATATTATACACAGATATAAGGAAGCGTCACACAATATCCTGTATATTATACACAGATATAAGGGAGCGTCACACATTATCCTGTATATTATACACAGATATAAGGGAGCGTCACACAATATCCTGTATATTATACACAGATATAAGGAAGCGTCACACAATATCCTGCATATTATACACAGATATAAGGGAGCGTCACACATTATCCTGTATATTATACACAGATATAAGGGAGCGTCACACATTATCCTGTATATTATACACAGATATAAGGGAGCGTCACACATTATCCTGTATATTATACACAGATATAAGGGAGCGTCACACATTATCCTGTATATTATACACAGATATAAGGGAGCGTCACACAATATCCTGTATATTATACACAGATATAAGGGAGCGTCACACAATATCCTGTATATTATACACAGATATAAGGGAACGTCACACAATATCCTGTATATTATACACAGATATAAGGGAGCGTCACACATTATCCTGTATATTATACACAGATATAAGGGAGCGTCACACAATATCCCGTATATTATACACAGATATAAGGGAGCGTCACACAATATCCTGTATATTATACACAGATATAAGGGAGCGTCACACAATATCCTGTATATTATAAACAGATATAAGGGAGCGCCACACAATATCCTGTATATAATAAACAGATATAAGGGAGCGTCACACAATATCCTGTATATTATACACAGATACGAGGGAGCGTCACACAATATCCTGTATATTATACACAGATACGAGGGAGCGTCACACAATATATTGTATATTATACACAGATATAAGGGAGGAGTGTCACACAATATCCTGTATATTATACACAGATATAAGGGAGTGTCCCACAATATCCTGTATATTATACACAGATATAAGGGAGCGTCACACAATATACTGTATATTATACACAGATATAAGGGAGCGTCACACAATATCCTGCATATTATACACAGATATAAGGGAGCGTCACACAATATCCTGTATATTATACACAGATATAAGGGAGCGTCACACAATATCCTGTATATTATACACAGATATAAGGGAGCGTCACACCATATCCTGCATATTATACACAGATATAAGGGAGCGTCACACAATATCCTGTATATTATACACAGATACAAGGGAGCGTCACACAATATCCTGCATATTATACACAGATACGAGGGAGCATCACACAATATCCTGTATATTATACACAGATATAAGGGAGCGTCACACAATATCCTGTATATTATACACAGATATAAGGGAGCGTCACACAATATCCTGTATATTATACACAGATATAAGGGAGCGTCACACAATATCCTGTATATTATACACAGATATAAGGGAGCGTCACACAATATCCTGTATATTATACACAGATATAAGGGAGCGTCACACAATATCCTGTATATTATACACAGATATAAGGGAGCGTCACACAATATCCTGTATATTATACACAGATATAAGGGAGCGTCACACAATATCCTGCATATTATACACAGATATAAGGGAGTGTCCCACAATATCCTGCATATTATACACAGATATAAGGGAGCGTCACACAATATCCTGTATATTATACACAGATATAAGGGAGCGTCACACAATATCCTGTATATTATACACAGATATAAGAAAGCGTCACACAATATCCTGTGTATTATACACAGATATAAGGGAGCGTCACAGAATATCCTGTATATTATACACAGATATAAGGGAGCGTCACACAATATCCTGTATATTATACACAGATATAAGGAAGCGTCACACAATATCCTGTATATTATACACAGATATAAGGGAGCGTCACACAATATCCTGTATATTATACACAGATATAAGGGAGCGTCACACAATATCCTGTATATTATACACAGATATAAGGGAGCGTCACACAATATCCTGTATATTATACACAGATATAAGGGAGCGTCACACAATATCCTGTATATTATACACAGATATAAGGGAGTGTCACACATTATCCTGTATATTATACACAGATATAAGGGAGCGTCACACAATATCCTGTATATTATACACAGATATAAGGGAGCGTCACACATTATCCTGAGCATTATACACAGATATAAGGGAGCGTCACACAATATCCTGTATATTATACACAGATATAAGGAAGCGTCACACAATATCCTGTATATTATACACAGATACGAGGGAGCATCACACATTATCCTGTATATTATACACAGATATAAGGGAGCGTCACACAATATCCTGTATATTATACACAGATATAAGGGAGCGTCACACAATATCCTGTATATTATACACAGATACGAGGGAGCATCACACATTATCCTGTATATTATACACAGATATAAGGGAGCGTCACACATTATCCTGTATATTATACACAGATATAAGGGAGCGTCACACATTATCCTGTATATTATACACAGATATAAGGGAGCGTCACACATTATCCTGTATATTATACACAGATATAAGGGAGCGTCACACAATATCCTGTATATTATACACAGATATAAGGGAGCGTCACACAATATCCTGTATATTATACACAGATATAAGGGAGCGTCACACATTATCCTGTATATTATACACAGATATAAGGGAGCGTCACACATTATCCTGTATATTATACACAGATATAAGGGAGCGTCACACATTATCCTGTATATTATACACAGATATAAGGGAGCGTCACACATTATCCTGTATATTATACACAGATATAAGGGAGCGTCACACATTATCCTGTATATTATACACAGATATAAGGGAGCGTCACACAATATCCTGTATATTATACACAGATATAAGGGAGCGTCACACAATATCCTGTATATTATACACAGATATAAGGGAGCGTCACACAATATCCTGTATATTATACACAGATATAAGGGAGCGTCACACAATATCCTGTATATTATACACAGATATAAGGGAGCGTCACACAATATCCTGTATATTATACACAGATATAAGGGAGCGTCACACATTATCCTGTATATTATACACAGATATAAGGGAGCGTCACACAATATCCTGTATATTATACACAGATATAAGGGAGCGTCACACAATATCCTGTATATTATACACAGATATAAGGAAGCGTCACACATTATCCTGTATATTATACACAGATATAAGGGAGCGTCACACAATATCCTGTATATTATACACAGATATAAGGGAGCATCACACATTATCCTGTATATTATACACAGATATAAGGGAGCGTCACACATTATCCTGTATATTATACACAGATATAAGGGAGCGTCACACATTATCCTGTATATTATACACAGATATAAGGGAGCGTCACACATTATCCTGTATATTATACACAGATATAAGGGAGCGTCACACAATATCCTGTATATTATACACAGATATAAGGGAGCGTCACACAATATCCTGTATATTATACACAGATATAAGGAAGCGTCACACATTATCCTGTATATTATACACAGATATAAGGGAGCGTCACACAATATACTGTATATTATACACAGATATAAGGAAGCGTCACACATTATCCTGTATATTATACACAGATATAAGGGAGCGTCACACAATATACTGTATATTATACACAGATATAAGGGAGCGTCACACATTATCCTGTATATTATACACAGATATAAGGGAGCGTCACACATTATCCTGTATATTATACACAGATATAAGGGAGCGTCACACATTATCCTGTATATTATACACAGATATAAGGGAGCGTCACACATTATCCTGTATATTATACACAGATATAAGGGAGCGTCACACAATATCCTGTATATTATACACAGATATAAGGGAGCGTCACACAATATCCTGTATATTATACACAGATATAAGGGAGCGTCACACAATATCCTGTATATTATAAACAGATATAAGGGAGCGTCACACAATATCCTGTATATAATAAACAGATATAAGGGAGCGTCACACAATATCCTGTATATTATACACAGATACGAGGGAGCGTCACACAATATCCTGTATATTATACACAGATATAAGGGAGTGTCACACAATATCCTGTGTATTATACACAGATATAAGGGAGGAGTGTCCCACAATATCCTGTATATTATACACAGATATAAGGGAGCGTCACACAATATCCTGCATATTATACACAGATATAAGGGAGCGTCACACAATATCCTGTATATTATACACAGATATAAGGGAGCGTCACACAATATCCTGCATATTATACACAGATATAAGGGAGCGTCACACAATATCCTGTATATTATACACAGATATAAGGGATCGTCACACAATATCCTGCATATTATACACAGATATAAGGGAGCGTCACACAATATCCTGCATATTATACACAGATACGAGGGAGCATCACACAATATCCTGTATATTATACACAGATATAAGGGAGCGTCACACAATATCCTGTATATTATAAACAGATATAAGGGAGCGTCACACAATATCCTGTATATTATACACAGATATAAGGGAGCGTCACACAATATCCTGTATATTATACACAGATATAAGGGAGCGTCACACAATATCCTGCATATTATACACAGATATAAGGGAGCGTCACACAATATCCTGTATATTATACACAGATATAAGGGAGCGTCACACAATATCCTGCATATTATACACAGATATAAGGGAGCGTCACACAATATCCTGTATATTATACACAGATATAAGGGATCGTCACACAATATCCTGCATATTATACACAGATATAAGGGAGCGTCACACAATATCCTGCATATTATACACAGATACGAGGGAGCATCACACAATATCCTGTATATTATACACAGATATAAGGGAGCGTCACACAATATCCTGTATATTATACACAGATATAAGGGAGCGTCACACAATATCCTGTATATTATACACAGATATAAGGGAGCGTCACACAATATCCTGTATATTATACACAGATATAAGGGAGCGTCACACAATATCCTGTATATTATACACAGATATAAGGGAGCGTCACACAATATCCTGCATATTATACACAGATATAAGGGAGCGTCACACAATATCCTGCATATTATACACAGATATAAGGGAGCGTCACACAATATCCTGCATATTATACACAGATATAAGGGAGCGTCACACAATATCCTGCATATTATACACAGATATAAGGGAGCGTCACACAATATCCTGTATATTATACACAGACATAAGGGAGCGTCACACAATATCCTGTATATTATACACAGATATAAGGGAGCGTCACACAATATCCTGCATATTATACACAGACATAAGGGAGCGTCACACAATATCCTGCATATTATACACAGATATAAGGGAGCGTCACACAATATCCTGTATATTATACACAGACATAAGGGAGCGTCACACAATATCCTGTATATTATACACAGATATAAGGGAGCGTCACACAATATCCTGCATATTATACACAGATATAAGGGAGCGTCACACAATATCCTGTATATTATACACAGATATAAGGGAGCGTCACACAATATCCTGTATATTATACACAGATATAAGGGAGCGTCACACAATATCCTGTATATTATACACAGATATGAGGGAGCGTCACACAATATCCTGTATATTATACACAGATATAAGGGAGCGTCACACAATATCCTGTATATTATACACAGATATAAGGGAGCGTCACACAATATACTGTATATTATACACAGATATAAGGGAGCGTCACACAATATCCTGTATATTATACACAGATATAAGGGAGCGTCACACAATATCCTGTATATTATACACAGATATAAGGGAGCGTCACACAATATCCTGTATATTATACACAGATATAAGGGAGCGTCACACAATATCCTGTATATTATACACAGATATAAGGGAGCGTCACACAATATCCTGTATATTATACACAGATATAAGGGAGCGTCACACAATATCCTGTATATTATACACAGATATAAGGGAGCGTCACACAATATCCTGTATATTATACACAGATATAAGGGAGCGTCACACAATATCCTGTATATTACACACAGATATAAGGGAGCGTCACACAATATCCTGTATATTATACACAGATACGGGGGAGCGTCACACAATATCCTGTATATTATACACAGATATAAGGGAGCGTCACACAATATCCTGTATATTATACACAGATATAAGGGAGCGTCACACAATATCCTGCATATTGTACACAGATATGAGGGAGCGTCACACAATATCCTGTATATTATACACAGATATAAGGGAGCGTCACACAATATCCTGTATATTATACACAGATATAAGGGAGCGTCACACAATATCCTGTATATTATACACAGATATAAGGGAGCGTCACACAGATATAAGGGAGCGTCACACAATATCCTGCATATTATACACAGATATAAGGGAGCGTCACACAATATACTGTATATTATACACAGATATAAGGGAGCGTCACACAATATCCTGCATATTATACACAGATATAAGGGAGCGTCACACAATATACTGTATATTATACAGAGATATAAGGGAGCGTCACACAATATCCTGCATATTATACACAGATATAAGGGAGCGTCACACAATATCCTGTATATTATACACAGATACCAGGGAGCGTCACACAATATCCTGTATATTATACACAGATATAAGGGAGCATCACACAATATCCTGCATATTATACACAGATAAGAGGGAGCATCACACAATATCCTGTATATTATACACAGATATAAGGGAGCGTCACACAATATCCTGCATATTATACACAGATATAAGGGAGCGTCACACAATATCCTGTATATTATACACAGATATAAGGGAGTGTCACACAATATCCTGTATATTATAAACAGATATAAGGGAGCGTCACACAATATCCTGTATATTATAAACAGATATAAGGGAGCGTCACACAATATCCTGTATATTATACACAGATACGAGGGAGCGTCACACAATATCCTGTATATTATACACAGATATAAGGGAGTGTCACACAATATCCTGTATATTATACACAGATACGATGGAGCGTCACACAATATCCTGCATATTATACACAGATATAAGGGAGCGTCACACAATATCCTGTGTATTATACACAGATATAAGGGAGCGTCACACAATATCCTGTATATTATACACAGATATAAGAAAGCGTCACACAATATCCTGTGTATTATACACAGCATAAGGGAGCGTCACACAATATCCTGTATATTATACACAGATATAAGGGAGCGTCACACAATATCCTGTATATTATACACAGATATAAGGGAGCGTCACAGAATATCCTGTATATTATACACAGATATAAGGGAGCGTCACACAATATCCTGTATATTATACACAGATATAAGGAAGCGTCACACAATATCCTGTATATTATACACAGATATAAGGGAGCGTCACACAATATCCTGTATATTATACACAGATATAAGGGAGTGTCACACAATATCCTGCATATTATACACAGATATAAGGGAGCGTCACACAATATCCTGTATATTATACACAGATATAAGGGAGCGTCACAGAATATCCTGTATATTATACACAGATATAAGGGAGCGTCACACAATATCCTGTATATTATACACAGATATAAGGAAGCGTCACACAATATCCTGTATATTATACACAGATATAAGGGAGCGTCACACAATATCCTGTATATTATACACAGATATAAGGGAGCGTCACACAATATCCTGTATATTATACACAGATATAAGGGAGCGTCACACATTATCCTGTATATTATACACAGATATAAGGGAGCGTCACACAATATCCTGTATATTATACACAGATATAAGGGAGCGTCACACAATATCCTGTATATTATACACAGATATAAGGGAGCGTCACACAATATCCTGTATATTATACACAGATATAAGGGAGCGTCACACATTATCCTGTATATTAAACACAGATATAAGGGAGCGTCACACATTATCCTGTATATTATACACAGATATAAGGGAGCGTCACACAATATCCTGTATATTATACACAGATACGAGGGAGCATCACACATTATCCTGTATATTATACACATATATAAGGGAGCGTCACACATTATCCTGTATATTATACACAGATATAAGGGAGCATCACACAATATCCTGTATATTATACACAGATATAAGGGAGCGTCACACATTATCCTGTATATTATACACAGATATAAGGGAGCGTCACACATTATCCTGTATATTATACACAGATATAAGGAAGCGTCACACATTATCCTGTATATTATACACAGATATAAGGGAGCGTCACACAATATACTGTATATTATACACAGATATAAGGGAGCGTCACACAATATCCTGTGTATTATAAACAGATATAAGGGAGCGTCACACAATATCCTGTATATAATAAACAGATATAAGGGAGCGTCACACAATATCCTGTATATTATACACAGATATAAGGAAGCGTCACACATTATCCTGTATATTATACACAGATATAAGGGAGCGTCACACATTATCCTGTATATTATACACAGATATAAGGGAGCGTCACACAATATCCTGTATATTATACACAGATATAAGGGAGCGTCACACAATATCCTGTATATTATACACAGATATAAGGGAGCGCCACACAATATCCTGTGTATTATAAACAGATATAAGGGAGCGTCACACAATATCCTGTATATTATACACAGATACGAGGGAGCGTCACACAATATCCTGTATATTATACACAGATATAAGGGAGTGTCACACAATATCCTGTGTATTATACACAGATACGAGGGAGCGTCACACAATATCCTGTATATTATACACAGATATAAGGGAGTGTCCCACAATATCCTGTATATTATACACAGATATAAGGGAGCGTCACACAATATCCTGTATATTATACACAGATATAAGGGAGCGTCACACAATATCCTGCATATTATACACAGATATAAGGGAGCGTCACACAATATCCTGTATATTATACACAGATATAAGGGAGCGTCACACAATATCCTGCATATTATACACAGATATAAGGGAGCGTCACACAATATCCTGTATATTATACACAGATATAAGGGATCGTCACACAATATCCTGTATATTATACACAGATATAAGGGAGCGTCACACAATATCCTGCATATTATACACAGATATAAGGGAGCGTCACACAATATCCTGTATATTATACACAGATATAAGGGAGCGTCACACAATATCCTGTATATTATACACAGATATAAGGGAGCGTCACACAATATCCTGTATATTATACACAGATATAAGGGAGCGTCACACAATATCCTGTATATTATACACAGATATAAGGGAGCGTCACACAATATCCTGTATATTATACACAGATATAAGGGAGCGTCACACAATATCCTGTATATTATACACAGATATAAGGGAGCGTCACACAATATCCTGTATATTACACACAGATATAAGGGAGCGTCACACAATATCCTGTATATTATACACAGATACGGGGGAGCGTCACACAATATCCTGTATATTATACACAGATATAAGGGAGCGTCACACATTATCCTGTATATTATACACAGATATAAGGGAGCGTCACACAATATCCTGCATATTATACACAGATATAAGGGAGCGTCACACATTATCCTGTATATTATACACAGATATAAGGGAGCGTCACACATTATCCTGTATATTATACACAGATATAAGGGAGCGTCACACAATATCCTGTATATTATACACAGATATAAGGGAGCGTCACACAATATCCTGCATATTATACACAGATATAAGGGAGCGTCACACAATATCCTGTATATTATACACAGATATAAGGGAGCGTCACACAATATCCTGCATATTATACACAGATATGAGGGAGCGTCACACAATATCCTGTATATTATACACAGATATAAGGGAGCGTCACACAATATCCTGTATATTATACACAGATATAAGGGAGCGTCACACAATATCCTGTATATTATACACAGATATAAGGGAGCGTCACACAATATCCTGCATATTATACACAGATATAAGGGAGCGTCACACAATATACTGTATATTATACACAGATATAAGGGAGCGTCACACAATATCCTGCATATTATACACAGATATAAGGGAGCGTCACACAATATCCTGTATATTATACACAGATATAAGGGAGCATCACACAATATCCTGCATATTATACACAGATAAGAGGGAGCATCACACAATATCCTGTATATTATACACAGATATAAGGGAGCGTCACACAATATCCTGCATATTATACACAGATATAAGGGAGCGTCACACAATATCCTGTATATTATACACAGATATAAGGGAGTGTCACACAATATCCTGTATATTATAAACAGATATAAGGGAGCGTCACACAATATCCTGTATATTATAAACAGATATAAGGGAGCGTCACACAATATCCTGTATATTATACACAGATACGAGGGAGCGTCACACAATATCCTGTATATTATACACAGATATAAGGGAGTGTCACACAATATCCTGTATATTATACACAGATACGATGGAGCGTCACACAATATCCTGTATATTACACACAGATATAAGGGAGCGTCACACAATATCCTGTATATTATACACAGATATAAGGGAGCGTCACACAATATCCTGTATATTATACACAGATATAAGGGAGCGTCACACAATATCCTGTATATTATACACAGAAATAAGGGAGTGTCACACAATATCCTGTATATTATACGCAGATACGAGGGAGCGTCA
Source organism: Phyllobates terribilis (assembly GCF_046119375.1). Lineage (NCBI taxonomy): Eukaryota > Metazoa > Chordata > Amphibia > Anura > Dendrobatidae > Phyllobates > Phyllobates terribilis. The sequence continues at coordinate 7,661,314 of NW_027362764.1, read as the reverse complement.
CACAATATCCTGTATATTATACAAAGATATAAGGGAGCGTCACACATTATCCTGTATATTATACACAGATATAAGGGAGCGTCACACAATATCCTGTATAATATACACAGATATAAGGGAGCGTCACACAATATCCTGTATATTATACACAGATATAAGGGAGCGTCACACAATATCCTGTATATTATACACAGATATAAGGGAGCGTCACACAATATCCTGTATATTATACACAGATATAAGGGAGCGTCACACAACATACTGTATATTATACACAGATATAAGGGAGGGTCACACAATATCCTGTATATTATACACAGATATAAGGGAGCGTCACACAATATCCTTTATATTATACACAGATAAGAGGGAGCGTCACACAATATCCTGCATATTATACACAGATATAAGGGAGTGTCACACAATATCCTGTGTATTATACACAGATATAAGGGAGCGTCACAGAATATCCTGTATATTATACACAGATATAAGGGAGCGTCACACAATATCCTGTATATTATACACAGATATAAGGGAGCGTCACACAATATCCTGCATATTATACACAGATATAAGGGAGCGTCACACATTATCCTGTATATTATACACAGATATAAGGGAGCGTCACACAATATCCTGTATATTATACACAGATATAAGGGAGTGTCCCACAATATCCTGCATATTATACACAGATATAAGGGAGCGTCACACATTATCCTGTATATTATACACAGATATAAGGGAGCGTCACACAATATCCTGTATATTATACACAGATATAAGGGAGCGTCACACAATATCCTGCATATTATACACAGATATAAGGGAGCGTCACACATTATCCTGTATATTATACACAAATATAAGGGAGCGTCACACATTATCCTGTATATTATACACAGATATAAGGGAGCGTCACACAATATCCTGTATATTATACACAGATATAAGGGAGCGTCACATAATATCCTGTATATTATACACAGATATAAGGGAGCGTCACACAATATCCTGTATATTATACACAGATATAAGGGAGCGTCACACATTATCCTGTATATTATACACAGATATAAGGGAGCGTCACACAATATCCTGTATATTATACACAGATATAAGGGAGCGTCACACAACATACTGTATATTATACACAGATATAAGGGAGGGTCACACAATATCCTGTATATTATACACAGATATAAGGGAGCGTCACACAATATCCTTTATATTATACACAGATAAGAGGGAGCGTCACACAATATCCTGCATATTATACACAGATATAAGGGAGTGTCACACAATATCCTGTGTATTATACACAGATATAAGGGAGCGTCACAGAATATCCTGTATATTATACACAGATATAAGGGAGCGTCACACAATATCCTGTATATTATACACAGATATAAGGGAGCGTCACACAATATCCTGCATATTATACACAGATATAAGGGAGCGTCACACATTATCCTGTATATTATACACAGATATAAGGGAGCGTCACACAATATCCTGTATATTATACACAGATATAAGGGAGTGTCCCACAATATCCTGCATATTATACACAGATATAAGGGAGCGTCACACATTATCCTGTATATTATACACAGATATAAGGGAGCGTCACACAATATCCTGTATATTATACACAGATATAAGGGAGCGTCACACAATATCCTGCATATTATACACAGATATAAGGGAGCGTCACACATTATCCTGTATATTATACACAAATATAAGGGAGCGTCACACATTATCCTGTATATTATACACAGATATAAGGGAGCGTCACACAATATCCTGTATATTATACACAGATATAAGGGAGCGTCACATAATATCCTGTATATTATACACAGATATAAGGGAGCGTCACACAATATCCTGTATATTATACACAGATATAAGGGAGCGTCACACATTATCCTGTATATTATACACAGATATAAGGGAGCGTCACACAATATCCTGTATATTATACACAGATACGAGGGAGCATCACACATTATCCTGTATATTATACACAGATATAAGGGAGCGTCACACATTATCCTGTATATTATACACAGATATAAGGGAGCGTCACACATTATCCTGTATATTATACACAGATATAAGGGAGCGTCACACATTATCCTGTATATTATACACAGATATAAGGGAGTGTCACACAATATCCTGTATATTATACACAGATATAAGGAAGCGTCACACAATATCCTGTATATTATACACAGATATAAGGGAGCGTCACACATTATCCTGTATATTATACACAGATATAAGGGAGCGTCACACAATATCCTGTATATTATACACAGATATAAGGAAGCGTCACACAATATCCTGCATATTATACACAGATATAAGGGAGCGTCACACATTATCCTGTATATTATACACAGATATAAGGGAGCGTCACACATTATCCTGTATATTATACACAGATATAAGGGAGCGTCACACATTATCCTGTATATTATACACAGATATAAGGGAGCGTCACACATTATCCTGTATATTATACACAGATATAAGGGAGCGTCACACAATATCCTGTATATTATACACAGATATAAGGGAGCGTCACACAATATCCTGTATATTATACACAGATATAAGGGAACGTCACACAATATCCTGTATATTATACACAGATATAAGGGAGCGTCACACATTATCCTGTATATTATACACAGATATAAGGGAGCGTCACACAATATCCCGTATATTATACACAGATATAAGGGAGCGTCACACAATATCCTGTATATTATACACAGATATAAGGGAGCGTCACACAATATCCTGTATATTATAAACAGATATAAGGGAGCGCCACACAATATCCTGTATATAATAAACAGATATAAGGGAGCGTCACACAATATCCTGTATATTATACACAGATACGAGGGAGCGTCACACAATATCCTGTATATTATACACAGATACGAGGGAGCGTCACACAATATATTGTATATTATACACAGATATAAGGGAGGAGTGTCACACAATATCCTGTATATTATACACAGATATAAGGGAGTGTCCCACAATATCCTGTATATTATACACAGATATAAGGGAGCGTCACACAATATACTGTATATTATACACAGATATAAGGGAGCGTCACACAATATCCTGCATATTATACACAGATATAAGGGAGCGTCACACAATATCCTGTATATTATACACAGATATAAGGGAGCGTCACACAATATCCTGTATATTATACACAGATATAAGGGAGCGTCACACCATATCCTGCATATTATACACAGATATAAGGGAGCGTCACACAATATCCTGTATATTATACACAGATACAAGGGAGCGTCACACAATATCCTGCATATTATACACAGATACGAGGGAGCATCACACAATATCCTGTATATTATACACAGATACAAGGGAGCGTCACACAATATCCTGTATATTATACACAGATATAAGGGAGCGTCACACAATATCCTGTATATTATACACAGATATAAGGGAGCGTCACACAATATCCTGTATATTATACACAGATATAAGGGAGCGTCACACAATATCCTGTATATTATACACAGATATAAGGGAGCGTCACACAATATCCTGTATATTATACACAGATATAAGGGAGCGTCACACAATATCCTGTATATTATACACAGATATAAGGGAGCGTCACACAATATCCTGCATATTATACACAGATATAAGGGAGTGTCCCACAATATCCTGTATATTATACACAGATATAAGGGAGCGTCACACAATATCCTGTATATTATACACAGATATAAGGGAGCGTCACACAATATCCTGTATATTATACACAGACATAAGGGAGCGTCACACAATATCCTGTATATTATACACAGATACGAGGGAGCGTCACACAATATCCTGTATATTATACACAGATATAAGGGAGCGTCACACAATATCCTGCATATTATACACAGATATAAGGGAGCGTCACACAATATCCTGTATATTATACACAGATATAAGGGAGCGTCACACAATATCCTGCATATTATACACAGATACGAGGGAGCATCACACAATATCCTGTATATTATAAACAGATATAAGGGAGCGTCACATAATATCCTGTATATTATAAACAGATATAAGGGAGCGTCACACAATATCCTGTATATTATACACAGATATAAGGGAGCGTCACACAATATCCTGTATATTATACACAGATATAAGGGAGCGTCACACAATATCCTGTATATTATACACAGATATAAGGGAGCGTCACACAATATCCTGTATATTATACACAGATATAAGGGAGTGTCACACAATATCCTGTATATTATAAACAGATATAAGGGAGCGTCACATAATATCCTGTATATTATAAACAGATATAAGGGAGCGTCACACAATATCCTGTATATTATACACAGATATAAGGGAGCGTCACACAATATCCTGTATATTATACACAGATATAAGGGAGCGTCACACAATATCCTGTATATTATACACAGATATAAGGGAGCGTCACACAATATCCTGTATATTATAAACAGATATAAGGGAGCGTCACATAATATCCTGTATATTATAAACAGATATAAGGGAGCGTCACACAATATCCTGTATATTATACACAGATATAAGGGAGCGTCACACAATATCCTGTATATTATACACAGATATAAGGGAGCGTCACACAATATCCTGTATATTATACACAGATATAAGGGAGCGTCACACAATATCCTGTATATTATACACAGATATAAGGGAGCGTCACACAATATCCTGTATATTATACACAGATATAAGGGAGCGTCACACAATATCCTGTATATTATACACAGATATAAGGGAGCGTCACACAATATCCTGCATATTATACACAGATATAAGGGAGCGTCACACAATATCCTGCATATTATACACAGATATAAGGGAGCGTCACACAATATCCTGTATATTATACACAGATATAAGGGAGCGTCACACAATATCCTGCATATTATACACAGATATAAGGGAGCGTCACACAATATCCTGTATATTATACACAGATATAAGGGAGCGTCACACAATATCCTGTATATTATACACAGATATAAGGGAGCGTCACACAATATCCTGCATATTATACACAGATATAAGGGAGCGTCACACAATATCCTGTATATTATACACAGATATAAGGGAGCGTCACACAATATCCTGTATATTATACACAGATATAAGGGAGCGTCACACAATATCCTGTATATTATACACAGATACGAGGGAGCGTCACACAATATCCTGTATATTATACAAAGATATTAGGGAGCATCACACAATATCCTGTATATTATACACAGATATAAGAGAGCGTCACACAATATCCTGTATATTATAAACAGATATAAGGGAGCGTCACACAATATCCTGTATATTATAAACAGATATAAGGGAGCGTCACACAATGTCCTGCATATTATACACAGATATAAGGGAGTGTCACACAATACCCTGTATATTATACACAGATATAAGGGAGCGTCACACATTATCCTGTATATTATACACAGATATAAGGGAGCGTCACACAATATCCTGTATATTATACACAGATATAAGGGAGCGTCACACAATATCCTGTATATTATAAACAGATATAAGGGAGCGTCACACATTATCCTGTATATTATACACAGATATAAGGGAGCGTCACACATTATCCTGTATATTATACACAGATATAAGGGAGCGTCACACAATATACTGTATATTATACACAGATATAAGGGAGTGTCACACAATATTCTGTATATTATACACAGATACGAGGGAGCGTCACACAATATCCTGCATATTATACACAGATATAAGGGAGTGTCACACAATATCCTGTATATTATACACAGATATAAGGGAGCGTCACACATTATCCTGTATATTATACACAGATATAAGGGAGCGTCACACAATATCCTGTATATTATACACAGATATAAGGGAGCGTCACACATTATCCTGTATATTATATACAGATATAAGGGAGCGTCACACAATATCCTGCATATTATACACAGATATAAGGGAGCGTCACACAATATCCTGTATATTATACACAGATATAAGGGAGTGTCCCACAATATCCTGTATATTATACACAGATATAAGGGAGCGTCACACAATATCCTGCATATTATACACAGATATAAGGGAGCGTCACACATTGTCCTGTATATTATACACAGATATAAGGAAGCGTCACACAATATCCTGTATATTATACACAGATACGAGGGAGCGTCACACAATATCCTGCATATTATACACAGATATAAGGGAGCGTCACACAATATACTGTATATTATAAACAGATATAAGAGAGCGTCACACAATATCCTGTATATTATACACAGATATAAGGGAGCGTCACACAATATCCTGTATATTATACACAGATATAAGGGAGCGTCACACAATATACTGTATATTATACACAGATATAAGGGAGCGTCACACAATATCCTGTATATTATACACAGATATAAGGGAGCGTCACACAATATCCTGTATATTATACACAGATATAAGGGAGCGTCACACAATATCCTGTATATTATACACAGATATAAGGGAGCGTCACACATTATCCTGTATATTATACACAGATATAAGGGAGCGTCACACAATATCCTGTATATTATACACAGATATAAGGGAGCGTCACACAATATCCTGCATATTATACACAGATATAAGGGAGCGTCACACAATATCCTGTATATTATACACAGATATAAGGGAGCGTCACACAATATCCTGTATATTATACACAGATATAAGGGAGCATCACACAATATCCTGTATATTATACACAGATATAAGGGAGCGTCACACAATATCCTGTATATTATACACAGATATAAGGGAGCGTCACACAATATACTGTATATTATACACAGATATAAGGGAGCGTCACACAATATCCTGCATATTATACACAGATATAAGGGAGCGTCACACAATATCCTGTATATTATACACAGATATAAGGGAGCGTCACACAATATCCTGTATATTATACACAGATATAAGGGAGCATCACACAATATCCTGTATATTATACACAGATATAAGGGAGCGTCACACAGATATAAGGGAGCGTCACACAATATCCTGCATATTATACACAGATATAAGGGAGCGTCACACAATATACTGTATATTATACACAGATATAAGGGAGCGTCACACAATATCCTGCATATTATACACAGATATAAGGGAGCGTCACACAATATCCTGTATATTATACACAGATATAAGGGAGCATCACACAATATCCTGCATATTATACACAGATATAAGGGAGCGTCACACAATATCCTGCATATTATACACAGATATAAGGGAGCGTCACACAATATCCTGTATATTATACACAGATATGAGGGAGCGTCACACAATATCCTGCATATTATACACAGATATAAGGGAGCGTCACACAATATCCTGTATATTATACACAGATATAAGGGAGCGTCACACAATATCCTGTATATTATACACAGATATAAGGGAGCATCACACAATATCCTGTATATTATACACAGATATAAGGGAGCGTCACACAGATATAAGGGAGCGTCACACAATATCCTGCATATTATACACAGATATAAGGGAGCGTCACACAATATACTGTATATTATACACAGATATAAGGGAGCGTCACACAATATCCTGTATATTATACACAGATACGAGGGAGCGTCACACAATATCCTGTATATTATACACAGATATAAGGAGCGTCACACAATATCCTGCATATTATACACAGATAAGAGGGAGCATCACACAATATCCTGTATATTATACACAGATATAAGGGAGCGTCACACAATATCCTGCATATTATACACAGATATAAGGGAGCGTCACACAATATCCTGTATATTATACACAGATATAAGGGAGCGTCACACAATATCCTGTATATTATACACAGATATAAGGGAGCGTCACACAATATCCTGTATATTATATACAGATATGAGGGAGCGTCACATCCTCTATATACTACACCACACAGGAGAGCTGACACATCCTCTATATACTACACCACACAGGAGAGCCGACACATCCTCTATATACTACACCACACAGGAGAGCCGACACATCCTCTATATACTACACCACACAGGAGAGCTGACACATCCTCTATATACTACACCACACAGGAGAGCTGACACATCCTCTATATACTACACCACACAGGAGAGCCGACACATCCTCTATATACTACACCACACAGGAGAGCTGACACATCCTCTATATACTACACCACACAGGAGAGCTGACACATCCTCTATATACTACACCACACAGGAGAGCCGACACATCCTCTATATACTACACCACACAGGAGAGCTGACACATCCTCTATATACTACACCACACAGGAGAGCCGACACATCCTCTATATACTACACCACACAGGAGAGCAGACACATCCTCTATATACTACACCACACAGGAGAGCCGACACATCCTCTATATACTACACCACACAGGAGAGCCGACACATCCTCTATATACTACACCACACAGGAGAGCTGACACATCCTCTATATACTACACCACACAGGAGAGCTGACACATCCTCTATATACTACACCACACAGGAGAGCCGACACATCCTCTATATACTACACCACACAGGAGAGCTGACACATCCTCTATATACTACACCACACAGGAGAGCTGACACATCCTCTATATACTACACCACACAGGAGAGCCGACACATCCTCTATATACTACACCACACAGGAGAGCTGACACATCCTCTATATACTACACCACACAGGAGAGCCGACACATCCTCTATATACTACACCACACAGGAGAGCTGACACATCCTCTATATACTACACCACACAGGAGAGCCTGACACATCCTCTATATACTACACCACACAGGAGAGCTGACACATCCTCTATATACTACACCACACAGGAGAGCTGACAGATCCTCTATATACTACACCACACAGGAGAGCTGACACATCCTCTATATACTACACCACACAGGAGAGCTGACACATCCTCTATATACTACACCACACAGGAGAGCTGACACATCCTCTATATACTACACCACACAGGAGAGCTGACACATCCTCTATATACTACACCACACAGGAGAGCTGACACATCCTCTATATACTACACCACACAGGAGAGCCGACACATCCTCTATATACTACACCACACAGGAGAGCCGACACATCCTCTATATACTACACCACACAGGAGAGCCGACACATCCTCTATATACTACACCACACAGGAGAGCTGACACATCCTCTATATACTACACCACACAGGAGAGCCGACACATCCTCTATATACTACACCACACAGGAGAGCTGACACATCCTCTATATACTATACCACACAGGAGAGCCGACACATCCTCTATATACTACACCACACAGGAGAGCTGACACATCCTCTATATACTACACCACACAGGAGAGCCGACACATCCTCTATATACTACACCACACAGGAGAGCCGACACATCCTCTATATACTACACCACACAGGAGAGCCGACACATCCTCTATATACTACACCACACAGGAGAGCTGACACATCCTCTATATACTATACCACACAGGAGAGCCGACACATCCTCTATATACTACACCACACAGGAGAGCCGACACATCCTCTATATACTACACCACACAGGAGAGCTGACACATCCTCTATATACTACACCACACAGGAGAGCTGACACATCCTCTATATACTACACCACACAGGAGAGCTGACACATCCTCTATATACTACACCACACAGGAGAGCCGACACATCCTCTATATACTACACCACACAGGAGAGCTGACACATCCTCTATATACTACACCACACAGGAGAGCCGACACATCCTCTATATACTACACCACACAGGAGAGCCGACACATCCTCTATATACTACACCACACAGGAGAGCTGACACATCCTCTATATACTACACCACACAGGAGAGCCGACACATCCTCGTATATACTACACCACACAGGAGAGCCGACACATCCTCTATATACTACACCACACAGGAGAGCTGACACATCCTCTATATACTACACCACACAGGAGAGCCGACACATCCTCTATATACTACACCACACAGGAGAGCCGACACATCCTCTATATACTACACCACACAGGAGAGCTGACACATCCTCTATATACTACACCACACAGGAGAGCCGACACATCCTCTATATACTACACCACACAGGAGAGCTGACACATCCTCTATATACTACACCACACAGGAGAGCCGACACATCCTCTATATACTACACCACACAGGAGAGCCGACACATCCTGTATATACTACACCACACAGGAGAGCTGACACATCCTCTATATACTACACCACACAGGAGAGCTGACACATCCTCTATATACTACACCACACAGGAGAGCCGACACATCCTCTATATACTACACCACACAGGAGAGCTGACACATCCTCTATATACTACACCACACAGGAGAGCCGACACATCCTCTATATACTACACCACACAGGAGAGCCGACACATCCTCTATATACTACACCACACAGGAGAGCTGACACATCCTCTATATACTACACCACACAGGAGAGCTGACACATCCTCTATATACTACACCACACAGGAGAGCCGACACATCCTCTATATACTACACCACACAGGAGAGCTGACACATCCTCTATATACTACACCACACAGGAGAGCAGACACATCCTCTATATACTACACCACACAGGAGAGCCGACACATCCTCTATATACTACACCACACAGGCTGACACATCCTCTATATACTACACCACACAGGAGAGCTGACACATCCTCTATATACTACACCACACAGGAGAGCTGACACATCCTCTATATACTACACCACACAGGAGAGCCGACACATCCTCTATATACTACACCACACAGGAGAGCTGACACATCCTCTATATACTACACCACACAGGAGAGCAGACACATCCTCTATATACTACACCACACAGGAGAGCTGACACATCCTCTATATACTACACCACACAGGAGAGCTGACACATCCTCTATATACTACACCACACAGGAGAGCCGACACATCCTCTATATACTACACCACACAGGAGAGCTGACACATCCTCTATATACTACACCACACAGGAGAGCTGACACATCCTCTATATACTACACCACACAGGAGAGCCGACACATCCTCTATATACTACACCACACAGGAGAGCTGACACATCCTCTATATACTACACCACACAGGAGAGCTGACACATCCTCTATATACTACACCACACAGGAGAGCCGACACATCCTCTATATACTACACCACACAGGAGAGCTGACACATCCTCTATATACTACACCACACAGGAGAGCCGACACATCCTCTATATACTACACCACACAGGAGAGCTGACACATCCTCTATATACTACACCACACAGGAGAGCCGACACATCCTCTATATACTACACCACACAGGAGAGCTGACACATCCTCTATATACTACACCACACAGGAGAGCTGACACATCCTCTATATACTACACCACACAGGAGAGCCGACACATCCTCTATATACTACACCACACAGGAGAGCCGACACATCCTCTATATACTACACCACACAGGAGAGCTGACACATCCTCTATATACTACACCACACAGGAGAGCCGACACATCCTCTATATACTACACCACACAGGAGAGCTGACACATCCTCTATATACTACACCACACAGGAGAGCTGGACACATCCTCTATATACTACACCACACAGGAGAGCCGACACATCCTCTATATACTACACCACACAGGAGAGCGGACACATCCTCTATATACTACACCACACAGGAGAGCCGACACATCCTCTATATACTACACCACACAGGAGAGCTGGCACATCCTCTATATACTACACCACACAGGAGGCGACACATCCTCTATATACTACACCACACAGGAGAGCCTGACACATCCTCTATATACTACACCACACAGGAGAGCGACACATCCTCTATATACTACACCACACAGGAGAGCTGACACATCCTCTATATACTACACCACACAGGAGAGCTGACACATCCTCTATATACTACACCACACAGGAGAGCCGACACATCCTCTATATACTACACCACACAGGAGAGCTGACACATCCTCTATATACTACACCACACAGGAGAGCTGACACATCCTCTATATACTACACCACACAGGAGAGCTGACACATCCTCTATATACTACACCACACAGGAGAGCTGACACATCCTCTATATACTACACCACACAGGAGAGCCGACACATCCTCTATATACTACACCACACAGGAGAGCCGACACATCCTCTATATACTACACCACACAGGAGAGCCGACACATCCTCTATATACTACACCACACAGGAGAGCTGACCCATCCTCTATATACTACACCACACAGGAAGCTACACATCCTCTATATACTACACCACACAGGAGAGCCGACACATCCTCTATATACTACACCACACAGGAGAGCCGACACATCCTCTATATACTACACCACACAGGAGAGCCGACACATCCTCTATATACTACACCACACAGGAGAGCTGACACATCCTCTATATACTACACCACACAGGAGAGCCGACACATCCTCTATATACTACACCACACAGGAGAGCCGACACATCCTCTATATACTACACCACACAGGAGAGCTGACACATCCTCTATATACTACACCACACAGGAGAGCTGACACATCCTCTATATACTACACCACACAGGAGAGCTGACACATCCTCTATATACTACACCACACAGGAGAGCCGACACATCCTCTATATACTACACCACACAGGAGAGCCGACACATCCTCTATATACTACACCACACAGGAGAGCTGACACATCCTCTATATACTACACCACACAGGAGAGCCGACACATCCTCTATATACTACACCACACAGGAGAGCTGACACATCCTCTATATACTACACCACACAGGAGAGCTGACACATCCTCTATATACTACACCACACAGGAGAGCCGACACATCCTCTATATACTACACCACACAGGAGAGCGACACATCCTCTATATACTACACCACACAGGACACATCCTCTATATACTACACCACACAGGAGAGCCGACACATCCTCTATATACTACACCACACAGGAGAGCTGACACATCCTCTATATACTACACCACACAGGAGAGCCGACACATCCTCTATATACTACACCACACAGGAGAGCTGACACATCCTCTATATACTACACCACACAGGAGAGCTGACACATCCTCTATATACTACACCACACAGGAGAGCCTGACACATCCTCTATATACTACACCACACAGGAGAGCCGACACATCCTCTATATACTACACCACACAGGAGAGCTGACACATCCTCTATATACTACACCACACAGGAGAGCTGACACATCCTCTATATACTACACCACACAGGAGAGCCGACACATCCTCTATATACTACACCACACAGGAGAGCCGACACATCCTCTATATACTACACCACACAGGAGAGCTGACACATCCTCTATATACTACACCACACAGGAGAGCTGACACATCCTCTATATACTACACCACACAGGAGAGCCGACACATCCTCTATATACTACACCACACAGGAGAGCCGACACATCCTCTATATACTACACCACACAGGAGAGCCGACACATCCTCTATATACTACACCACACAGGAGAGCTGACACATCCTCTATATACTACACCACACAGGAGAGCCCGACACATCCTCTATATACTACACCACACAGGAGAGCCTGACACATCCTCTATATACTACACCACACAGGAGAGCCCGACACATCCTCTATATACTACACCACACAGGAGAGCCGACACATCCTCTATATACTACACCACACAGGAGAGCTGACACATCCTCTATATACTACACCACACAGGAGAGCTGACACATCCTCTATATACTACACCACACAGGAGAGCTGACACATCCTCTATATACTACACCACACAGGAGAGCCGACACATCCTCTATATACTACACCACACAGGAGAGCCGACACATCCTCTATATACTACACCACACAGGAGAGCTGACACATCCTCTATATACTACACCACACAGGAGAGCCGACACATCCTCTATATACTACACCACACAGGAGAGCAGACACATCCTCTATATACTACACCACACAGGAGAGCCGACACATCCTCTATATACTACACCACACAGGAGAGCTGACACATCCTCTATATACTACACCACACAGGAGAGCCGACACATCCTCTATATACTACACCACACAGGAGAGCCGACACATCCTCTATATACTACACCACACAGGAGAGCCGACACATCCTCTATATACTACACCACACAGGAGAGCTGACACATCCTCTATATACTACACCACACAGGAGAGCTGACACATCCTCTATATACTACACCACACAGGAGAGCTGACACATCCTCTATATACTACACCACACAGGAGAGCCGACACATCCTCTATATACTACACCACACAGGAGAGCCGACACATCCTCTATATACTACACCACACAGGAGAGCTGACACATCCTCTATATACTACACCACACAGGAGACCTGACACATCCTCTATATACTACACCACACAGGAGAGCCGACACATCCTCTATATACTACACCACACAGGAGAGCTGACACATCCTCTATATACTACACCACACAGGAGAGCCGACACATCCTCTATATACTACACCACACAGGAGAGCCGACACATCCTCTATATACTACACCACACAGGAGAGCCGACACATCCTCTATATACTACACCACACAGGAGAGCTGACACATCCTCTATATACTACACCACACAGGAGAGCTGACACATCCTCTATATACTACACCACACAGGAGAGCTGACACATCCTCTATATACTACACCACACAGGAGAGCCTGACACATCCTCTATATACTACACCACACAGGAGAGCCGACACATCCTCTATATACTACACCACACAGGAGAGCCGACACATCCTCTATATACTACACCACACAGGAGAGCTGACACATCCTCTATATACTACACCACACAGGAGAGCAGACACATCCTCTATATACTACACCACACAGGAGAGCCGACACATCCTCTATATACTACACCACACAGGAGAGCTGACACATCCTCTATATACTACACCACACAGGAGAGCTGACACATCCTCTATATACTACACCACACAGGAGAGCTGACACATCCTCTATATACTACACCACACAGGAGAGCTGACACATCCTCTATATACTACACCACACAGGAGAGCTGACACATCCTCTATATACTACACCACACAGGAGAGCTGACACATCCTCTATATACTACACCACACAGAGAGCCGAGACATCCTCTATATACTACACCACACAGGAGAGCTGACACATCCTCTATATACTACACCACACAGGAGAGCCGACACATCCTCTATATACTACACCACACAGGAGAGC